>NC_136888.1:28433507-28798103 GCF_949152265.1 Phoxinus phoxinus
GCATGTATGTACATAATAAGTAAATAGTTTTAAATGGTTTAGTACATAGTCAAGACCACCTAATATAAAGTGTGACCAAACTTTTTATTTGACATTATTACAAAGTGCACTTTGTAAGTGTACTTAAGTGTGTTACGAAACAGTCATGAAAGTGTAACCTCTTTAAGTACTCTTAAGTGGCTTTTAATTCATTTTCAATTCATATTATCTGCAAGTAGTTTTTTAATCTACTTTTACTTCTAAGA
Organism: Phoxinus phoxinus; assembly: GCF_949152265.1. Taxonomy (NCBI): domain Eukaryota; kingdom Metazoa; phylum Chordata; class Actinopteri; order Cypriniformes; family Leuciscidae; genus Phoxinus; species Phoxinus phoxinus. The sequence continues at coordinate 28,433,753 of NC_136888.1, forward strand.
AGTGCAAATTCATATAAATTAAGTACACTTTTATCACAAGTGTAAATACACTTTTTTTTTTTTTTTTTTTTTTTTTATCTGTCTCCCACAGTCATTTTACTTTAGAACAACATATAGTGCAGTATTTATAAATTTTTCATTTGAAATGAAATGACTCATTCAACATGACATCAGCAGCATGTTAGTCTAGACAGAGGTGTCACCACACATTTCTATATCAATTAGGGCATATACAGTATTCATTTCACATACTGTAAGTATGCCAGGCTCGGCGATGACTGTCCGAAGCTAAACAAATAACATGCTATGCTCTGGATATTGGCAGTACTTTGACCCCCCCAGCTCTAATACAAGCAAGTCATTATTTAATTTCTTCTTGAAATGTAGTTTTGAATGCTGAATCCAATGAGGTTTTATCTGTCACGATTTACACCACATGAATTGTATCCTCCCAAACCCTGAGGAGCATTTCTGATCTGTTTATCATTTCCTCACAGCTGAAAAAATAAAGTAAAATCATCCAAAAAACTGTCTGGATATTTCTAATTAATGTAGGCCAAAGCACTAGTTTCTAAATGAAAGGTTTATTTGAATAGTTTCTAAATGACTGAGGATAATCAGAGTATTTTGGTACCCAAAGTAAATGACTGAAAGCAAGAACGTCTTTAAAGGTTTGATTCTTTTAAATATTACAAATATCAGTATATTCATGCATGTAAGAGTCAGTTTGGTTACACTTTATTTCGATAGTCCACTTTAGACATTCTACTAACTATAAGTAACTTTTCAACTACATGTCAACTAATTGTCATTAGAGTATTAGTAGAGTGTGGTAGACTGTCAGTAGACTAGTAGGTTAGGGTTAGGTGTTAGGGTTCGAGTTAGGGGAATAAGTTGACTTGTAGTTACCATGTTACTTATAGTCAGTAGAATGTATGTTAGGGGACCAAGAAAATAAAGTGTTAGCAAATATTAAGCAGACAGTCTAGTAATAATCTAATGACAGTTAGTTGACATTTAGTTGCAAAGTTACTTATAGTTAGTAGAATATCTAAAGTGGACCATCGAAATAAAGTGTTACCGTTAGTTTCTATGTGTGTGCTTTTACAAATGGGGCAGGATGTTCTGAGGTCGCTCTCTAAAGTGCAGATATCGGCCTCTATTGCTCTCACACACATGTTTTATCTCACGGTGGAACATGCAGAGGAGTTTATAAGCACTGTGTACTGTTTCATGTCTCGGTGCATATACATAAGCACAGGCGCACAGCCCACAGTAATGCACATAGTTAACCCTTTCCGTGCCCACACAGGAAAATCCTTTTCACTTCACTTCAAAAGTAACACCTCTTAAATCATTGCTAATGTCTTGTTTACTGGAATATGGCTCAAGCACAATGCTGCAGAGATCTTAATGTTCCAATGAAAGCTGAAACATTGTGACATACTGTATAAATATCAGCCTGCTATTTCCATTCCAGTGAGCTGTGTGTTTAGTCTGATAGCCGTGATGTGATCAGAACTCTCTGATGACGTGGCTACGGCTCACGCCAAGATGTGGAGGTCAGTGACGTGGGGAGTGTGTCGTTTGGTAACATTTTGCTGGTAAAAAATGGGTTGTGAAGTCCATTTTGTTGTCTTTTAGGTTCCATTATGGTTACACTTTATTTCAATGGTCCACTTTAGACATTCTAATAACTATAAGTAACTACATGTCAACTAACTCTCATAGAGTATTAGTAGACTGTCAGGTTAGGGTTCAGGTTCGTAGAATAAGTTGACATTACTTATTGTCAGTCTGTGGAAGGAGCATCAAAATAAAGTATTCTCAGATATTAAGCAGTCTACTAAAGGCAAGTTCACACTACATGATTTTAAAACGTCGGGCTGAACTGTGCAGTTCACAATACATGACTTGCTCTCTGTGAAATCAGGAGTGTTCAAGTTGTTGATTTGTTCACACCACACGACACAACGTGATTGATCCGCAACAGGAGGTAACTCACTACACGAGTTGACAACAACTCTGTCACCCAACGATTCTATCTTGTCTACAAACCACGTTTTATCCCGAAAAATCACGCGATAAAACGAACCGGAAATGATGCAATACAGCATGTGCGCCACTACCCAGCGAAGAAGAACACAAGTACACAACACGCGAGTCTTTGTTTGAATATGGACGTCAGACAGAAATTAGTGCTGCAAACTGTTTGCGCGATGATTTGCTCTGAAAAAAAAAAAAATAAAAACGCGTATTTTCCATAGACAGTATATAAACGGTATGTCCCGTGTCTTGCTCTGATTGGCTGTAGCTCATGACATCACATGTGGTTGAGTCGTGCGACAGCTCCAGATATCTAGCATGCTAGGGCTCGGTGACGCGTCTGCGAGGCGTCTGCGAGCGTCTTTGATGCGTTGTTGGCTCTTTCATACTAACAGATTGGCGAGCGTTCATCGGCCGCTAATCCCCCGCGATTTGCACGCGATTACAACCCGACCTGTCGGCGAGCTCAACGATTTGCAAATCGGGCTTAAATCGGGCTTAAAATCCTGTAGTGTGAACTAGGCATAATTCTCTACTAATAGTTAGTTGACATGTAGTTGCAAAGTTACTACAGTAGACCAATCGAAATAAAGTGTTACCTCCATTATTAAATCAATGAAGCATTTTGATCAAACAGGTGAAATAAAACAGGTAGGTCATGGAATTGTGAACAAATGGATACAACTTTATCCAGAAGTGTGGGCATAGATCAGATATTCAGATGAATCATTATGCATTTCTAAAGGACACATTCTCCAATCTTTACATTAACGACCAGGATTGAATATTTGGATACATCCTTCCTCACCAGTATTACCTTTCCTAGCCAAGGTTGGGCAGACTGAGCAATCTTTTGCTCCCTGTGTTTGTTCAGCAGGGTGATTACGGGAAGCGCCCGGATAAGTGGGTTTAAATAGAGCCGGAGTGCCTCCATTGGGAATTTGTTAATGATTTAAAGAACCCAAAAAACAAGTCCTGGGAAACAGACTGGTATTTATACAGCTCCTCAGATTGGTTTTCATCATCATAATGCATTATATTTTGTAACTGTGTTAAATGTGGAATAATTTCTCATACTTTAAACTTGTTTTTGTTCTGGCTCTGCAGGCTAACTTTTTCATGTTTTCCATGCCTGCTCGGCCGGCCAGGTGTGTGTATGTTGGGGGTTGGGGGGTTCAAAGTTTCAGGGTTAACTGTAATTCATACACTAGAAAAGTAAGTGCCCAAATTACCAACAAGCTAAAATAATTTCCTGTAGTGGTGCTTGGAAGCAGCTATTTCTGCCTCGCCTTGTTTATTTTGGTGGGGGGTGGGGGGACAGAGTTAGAAAGGGTCTGTGGACACATAATCCTCTCCAAAAAAAGTGATTTATTTATGAATTCCAACCCTGAACTGCCCTCCTCCCCTCTTCGCTCGCATGCCTCCAGAGAGAGTGTGAGCCTGCCAGAAGTCATTGGCTGATGTTTACAAGACTGGATTGGCTATTTCCCATGGTGCCTTGTGCCTGCAGTGATATCTTATTTATGTAAGGCCCGATATGGGAGAACAGAGGATTTTATTTTGGGCTATTCCCCATAGATGGATCCGATTCCTCCACACTGTAGCTATTTCCTAAATACGTGCGGCCTTTCAGGTCTTACACCATGTTAGTGGACTTGATCAAATATTTATTAATTGTCACATCTAGACAATTCGATGGGAAATGTAGCTTGTGACAGTTTCTGGGCTTCATTTTCATTCCATTTAACTATATAATTAAGTCAAGTACTTTTTGAAGGCCGAAGAACTTGACATCACCACAGTATGGCGACCTGTTAGCTGTCACTATCAAGGACTTTCTCTAAAACAAGCTAAACGTTTTGCCCTGGGTCTGGATATTTTTTATCTGCTTTTCATTTGCTATAAAAGACACCTTAAAGTAAAAAAGTTTCCACCTTAAAGTAAAAAAAAAAAAGTGGTAATTTTGACACTATGGGCCAGATTTACTAAACAGGGTAAATTAATGTGCAATTCCACAAAAAAAAAAAAATGCTGATATAAGTGGAAAGTTCTGTGCATGATCTACTGACACAGACACAGCCGAATCATTTCCATAATGACCAACGCAATCTACCAAGAGCTGCGCAAACTATAGCGTCTGGTTTAAGACATGCTTTTAGATGTTAAATAATGGCACAAATACCAGTAAATTGACTATCCCAAACCTTAGTAAACCGCGTTGCGTGATTCCTTTAAATACTCTCCTCCCATAAATGTTGTGTCTGAAAGGGAAACTCATACTTCAAATGCATATGCAATAAGTTCAGCCGCAAAAATAACTGTATCCCGTTTTCACTGCGTCCCTTTAGTAAATCCTGATAGTATAGTGTTCGCCAAATAGGGTTAGCGCTGGTGCAAGCTGTTTGTAAACCTAGCCTAATTCTCAAAATTGCGACTTTTTTGGTTGTCATTTATATTTCCTAATGTGACTTTATATCTCACATTGTGACTTTGTTTCTCAAAATTGCTCAATGTGACATTAAATGTTGCAATTTGCATTGGTTTTCTCACATTTCTTGTAATTGTGTATTTATATCTCCCAATTTTGACTTTATATTTAATATGCCATAATATGACTTTTAAATCTCGCAATTACAACTTTATATCTTACAGTGTGACATTATATCTCACAATGTGACTTTAAATGTTACAGTTGCAACTTGGTTTCTCAAAATTGCGATTTTATAACTTTCAGTCTCACTTTACACTATATGTACATTTTTCTTGTAATTGTGACTTTATATTCAACAGTTGTGACTTTATATTAATATGTGACTTAATATGCCACTATGTATTGATAAACAATTTTTAAAAAAAGTTAAAAAAAATTTTTTTAAGTAAAAACAAATTCTATGGAAGTCAATGGGGTACATCAACTGTTTGAACAGACATTCTTCAAAATGTCTTCTTTTGTGTTCAGCAGAAGAAAGAAATTCATACAGGTTTGAAACAACTTGAGGGCGAGTAAATTATTTCCGTTTGAAGTGAACTATTCCTTTAATTCTCACAATTGCAATTTTAAATATTTGAGTGTTACTTTATATCTCACAATGTGACTTTGTTTCTGATTTTAAACTTTATTTCACAACTTTGAGGCCGGTAATATGCTTCCATGTACACATCTGCACTCATTTAAAAGTTATAATATTTGCCATAGCAAAATGCTAATTCTTGTGTTTGGCTAGAGTTTTTATAAATGTTTAAGCTCTAGAGCACAAACAAATAAAAACAGAGCATATTTTTGGCATTAAGGCAGCCATCTGGCTTTTGTAATACCTTGCGTCATGGTGCAAGGCTCTCTCTGCTCCTTTCAGCCCCTTTTGCCCCACAGCCTCCCCCAAGTGGGTAGTCTGCTGCTATTCCCTTTTTCTGGACTTTCTCTTGGTGTGTAATCTGTGACAGACTTGTAGTGACAAGTATGTTCTGGCTACAAAGCCCTGTGAGCTAATGAACACAGCATTGCTGCAGAGGGAATTAAGGAAAAAGGTCCACTCTTCCCGTCTACATCAACACTCGAGCACAGATGTGCATAAATGTAAAAGGCTTTTGTGTGTGTGCATCTCTTGCTGTTTGAGCGCCTGTAGAGAGTTCTCTCTCAAAGCATGCACTACCAAGTAAGGAAAAGCAGCCTCCAGAGCAGTGTCTCTCCAGCAACAACATGTAGCATTTACACTCACTCACTCACTTGCCTGTCAGTAGCTGTCTGTCTGCATAGCTGTCTCGCTCTCATCCAGCACATTTATTTGACTGAAAACACAGCTTTTCCTAAACTTGTCAACATGTGAAATTTGTTTCATGCTTTGTCCTCCAACAACCACAACAGGATGAGAACAATTTATGCGCAGTTTACTTGCAGATAAACTTTATTTATTCAAGTTTGTATCGTTCAAAAGGGAGTACATGTTCTATTTAGCTGGATTAAAGACTTTTTGTCAGAATTGTGTCATGTGGTGAAAAGTCTATTGTTAACCTTAAAGTGTATGCATTTATTTACACTAAAAATTTCAGTTTGTTTAGCTTTGGAAGTCCAACTAACTTTTTATACTTTAGCATCATGATTGATTTTAAAATTTAAAAAAATCAAAGTCAAAGGTTTTCTACAATGCCTTGAAGGGCCTTGTAGGCTTGTTCCTAATGTGATGTCTGATCCAAAAGATTCTAAGAGGTTCGAGAATACTTTGATTTGGCAATATTTTAAAGCATTCATCAAAGAATAGCCTACATTGGAATGAGCTTAGTTGGTGTGTGTGTGTGTGTGTGTGTGTGTGTGTGGTGGTGGTGGTATTCTAAATATACAAAAAAATGATCTTAAAAGTTATTCAAACTAAACTATTTCATACATTATTTGTGTGTGCTGTGTATTCTACACTTAGAGTAGCATGTAGACCTATATCAGATTATCATGCTTTTAGCTTAGCAACATGCTAACATCAACCTATACTGAAATCAATTGCGAGTTGTGTGTTTCATTTGAGGCGCTGTTTGTTCTAAGCTGAGTTGCTGCCTACTGAACGTAGAGCGTTCCAAATCAGTTTTTATGACAGATGCTACCTTAGAAAGTAGCTGCCTTTACAAGATCAGCACACAAAGGCATAGTTCAACCAAAATGAAAATCTATTACTCACCCTCAAAACCCATAACACGTTCACTCATCTTCAAAACATGAATAAAGATATTTTTAATTAAATCAATGTGCACAGAGAGCACAACTAATTAGGGCTGGGCTATATTGGCAAAAATATTATTACGATATATAATTTTTTTATTTCATTTGATAGCCTATCTATATTTATCACGATATTCATTTACCAATAATAGGGAAAGAAATGCTGTGGTTTTTGTTTTAAATTTAGGCCTATATCAACTTAACAATTTAATCAAGCTTTTAAAATGTAATCAAATTAATTTATTTACAACAAATCCTCACACTTTCTACAAAACATTACAACAGAACTGTATAGATTGAATTGATAAAAAACATATCTTGGTTTTCATGATAGTCATTATTATTATCAGTAGTACTTTGAGAAGTACATTTAGGCTACAGAAGTGATTTCTGTCATATAGTCTTAGTTAAACCGGACTTTTATGTTGAAGGTTTGTCGTGAAGATCTTTCAGTTTTAGTTTCAGTTTGAATTTGACAGCAGTTTTTTTTTCCAAATGAAACAGTGAAAAGCTTGTGGAGTGACTCTCAAAGCAGCTCTGGAGATCATGGAGTTCATAGTCTATTTCAGTTGCCTCAAAATAGCAACGCGCCAACAATGCGCCTGAACACACCTCGTTTTCAGGCCAGCGCACAAATATCATGGGCGCACAAATAGGCGCAAATGCATTTGCTATTTAAACAACGTGGCGCAGGACGTGAAAATGATAACTGCGTCGGGCTGAAACTAGCAAAACACACTTGCGTCGCGCTTGGCGCTGCATTGCGCCAGGTGTATGATAGGGCCCTGTGAGTGTCACATGTATGTTTATATTAGACCGCGCCTTTCAGACAGAGACATGACTGGTTTGTCGCGTTTATTTCTGCTGTTAGATTCATCCATATCGAGTAAAAATGTCCTGAGTTTATCATCGTTATCGACGTAAATTTTATCGCAATCTCAATATGATATCTTTTATAGCCCGGCCATACATCAAATGTGGTAAACAGAAGCTCAAATGTGCTTGTTTGACTGACAAAAATAAAATAAAATAAAACATTCAGTGACTGTGTCTCCAGAAGACTTGGATTCAACTGCTCAATTCATATGGATTACTTTTACGATGTGGTAACACTTTATAATAAGGTCTAATTTGTTAACATTAATGCAAACTAACAATGAGTATTTTTTATTAACCTTTGTTAATGTTACTTAGCCTAATAAATATGTTCATACTCATGACAACATCTCACAATATGTATTTGTAAATGTTGAGATTAACATTATAGCTAAGATTAATCGATGCTGTAGAAGTATTGTTCATTATTTGATCATGTCACGTATGTAATATTGATAACACATAAAACATTGTAAAGTCTTTAAAAAGCTTTTGAAGCATCAACATTTTGGTGGAATAAACTTTCAACGGAGAAACATAAATATCTCAGGTTTCATTAAAATATAATATTTTTTTTTTTAAATGAACTTTTTCGTCTTTTTAAAGATGAACGAAAGTCTGGATGGAACACTATGATGACATAATTTTCATTTTTGGGTGAACTATCCCTTTAAACTAGTACAGAGTAAATGCAATCAATAATAAATACAGACGTTTGCCATTAGTACTGAGGTAGACTGCTGGACTGCTGATTTCATGAGCTGGAAACAAGTTCAATATTTCTATCCCTAGAAAAACATCTGTGTAGAGTCTTAGAGAGCAGGTGAAAGTCTAGCAGGCTCTCTGTCCTCAAGCACAATTCATAAGCAAGAAAAGAACAGATCAGCCTGATTATAAACATCAGGGCCTCAGGGCTCAATACTGGGTTCCTCTCAGTTTGAGCCTTGTGCTTGATCTTCTCAATATAGCTGCCATAAGTCCTCCTGTATGAAAAGGTGATGCTTTAGGGCAGAAAAGCACCTTCTGTTCCATCTCATGAAATCTGCTCTATATCATTGCTCTTATTGTAGATGTTCCACATAAAGCCGTGGCGCATGCATCAGTGATCTTCTCCTGGAGACAAATAATTTAGTGGAGATTACATATTTGAGGCTATACGAACATTATGAAATGTATTGATTTTGTGTCTTGTTTTTGGGTACTAAATGCATGCACATATAAGGTTGCTTTTGGTTTTTCCAAACTCAAGTGCGCACAAACCAGACCGAGAACACTTTGTGGTATAGTTCCAGTGGTCGCATTTGGTGTGAATGCAATCATGGATGAGGAGGGTGTAATCGAACGTGTGTGAAAACCTTTGATTCGCTCCTCAAGAGTGAAATTCAGGCAGAACTATCTTCGGCTAGAATGGACTTTTAATGACTAAAGCTGTCATTAGTCTTGAAACTGAGCAAACAAAGTTCTAAATCGCTTGCGAATCAGACACCGTTGCACAAATAATAAGATGTTTTTCACTGGTACTCTGTTTTATTTCATGTTTTTTTTCTTTAGCGATACTTATAATTGCACTGTGCTTTCCCTGGCACATTCTGGAACTGAAGCATCACAATACCACGATTACAGACTTCAACACCTTTCCCTTAACAATGAGCAGCTTTCCTCACAATGGTACACTTTACACCACTCCATTATTCACTAAGCTTTTGGCTCCTGCTAAACGTCCTTCCCCTGGTTTAGTATTACCTATAGGGTTACGTTCACATGCATAATTTGTCTGTTTTGAGAAAAGACAGATGTTTTTCTCCTTTTGTGTGTGCACTCTGTAAATCAAATCCATGTTGGTTGTTCAAACTGTTCGTAATGATCCATATAAGAACGCTAATTTTTCAGACAAAGATTTGGGAAAGTTCAGGATTAAGTTTAAGTTTCACCAGAGTTGCACGTTGGTTGCGTTGAGTTTATGCTGTTAAAAGGACACAATCTAGAAATGTTGCATACGAGTACAGCTCTGAAGATTCAGATGAACGACTGCTAACCTCATATTTTTGGCTGAGGAGTATTTGCACACTGTTGTGAAACTTCCTCTGATTAGGAAAGTGTTGGAATCGGTAGCAGAACGACTTCCATCTTTTATAAAGGAGGTTTGTGCTGAAGCAGCGGAAAGTCGCTCGAACGTGACGCTTTTCACTTAGGCGAGGAGGCTCTGATGAATCATTAGCACAAGTCTTTCAAAACCAGCTGAAATAGGCAGTAAATGCTATCTGTGGTCATTTTTTTATCATTCGATCCTGATCATACTGTAAGCATATTTTGATACATGTTTCAAATGTTTTTTGTCCTTGAGAGTCAATGGGGTCTAAAACAAAACAACCCCATTGGACCCTATTGAATATCAGTGTATGGACAAAAACACTGAGAAACACTATCATCTTTTCTGTGTCTCAGGTTTTTAACAGCACGAGGGTTTGAAAATAATGACAGAATTAATTTTTTTTTGGTGAACTATGTCTTTAAGGCAAGGTCTCTGACCATATTTTTTGAAGAAAATTCAAAGCTAGCTAAATCTCCTCTCGTCTCCTCTCTGCTTCTCACAGAGTGTTCGAGTCAATGTATTCCATCTGTCTGAGCTGTTTTACTCGAGGGAGTGTTGAATTCAAACTTTTAGCAAAGCTTCTTGGCCTGCTGCCCTTGTTTGTACCAGGTCCAAACGTCTCTCTTCAGCGCCCTCCTCCCTTCTCCTCTCTGGCTCCTTTTATTTGTGTAATTTGTGGAAAAACCATAAACATTTGTGTATGATTTGTGGAAAGGGACTTAAGAGGGGACAGAGCGCATGGGGAGAGAGAGAAAGTGAGCGAGGGGCTGTCATTGTGAGGCTGTGCATGTGTGCTCAGGACTAAGAGGATATCATGTATTTATGGAGGTATCTAGGGGATGTTCAGGTCCTATGAAGGTACCATGAGGCTCATAATGACTTCATCTGTTGAGTGTGTGACAGTTTTATTTGGCTTTGTTACAAATCTGGGTCAAATCTCATTTTCATTTTAGTGACAGCACTCTTTGTTGAGTCATCATGTGTTCACCTGTAGCTCCAATGAGTTATAGCGACAGTTAAAGTAAATGAAGCACAAAAAAAAAATCACATGATTCATGTCAGTGTTCGCGCACTGAAAAGTAATTACACTGGGTGCGTTTCAATTGTCATATAGGGAGTATATGGGTGTTTTTTCAATTATGGTCTTTTTTGGACTTTTGACATTATAAAACACTTTTCACACTCTCACCAGATTATTTCATTTGTTCACTAACAATGTCCAACTGTGGACATACATGCAGCACAGGGAAATTCCTTCATTTAGCGCATTATTAAGTCGTGAATATGTCCATGCAACTCTGGTCTGTGGAGGAAAGGACAGTGGTGGCAATGACATTTTGAATGTTTTTGGAATACAGTGCAACACAGCGGCGCTTGTTCCGAAAGCATTTTTTCCATAAATTTTTTCCCATAAGGATTTCAAAAAAGTCTTAGTTAAAGAGTTATAAGCCATGAACCAAGCCAATCAGCTACAAGGTAAATCACAACACTACAAACTTTGATTTAAAGCAAAAAAGTTTTGGAAAATTGGACAAAAATACAAAGATACAAGACTGTGAACTTAACTGTTTCCGTGAGGGAAAGAACTACAATCCCATGAAGCATTGTGAAGAGCATAATCAAATTAAATACGATAGAGAAATATAAAAACTATTACGAACATTAATTATGTGTATATAAACAATATATTTAAAGTTTATTGCAAAATATGCATATATATACATACAAACAAGCATTTCAGTAATTTGAGAGTGTAGGGAGATCGACTCGATTACATCATTCACAGTGCTTCTTCATGGGAGTGGGCGGAGCTAAAGAGCTATTTTGGCGCGCGTTGCTTTTCTCAACTCTGATTTGTGTAAATTTTACTATAAAGAAAATGAATACAGGTTTTACTTATGTAGTTGGACTGTTACGCTCTATAAAATGGCACACTCTTTGGTCTTGCTAAGGCCAATTTCATAGTTAGCAATTTAAGTATCCTAAATACATGCAATTAAATAATGTTTTCACACTTTTTTAATAATTACAGCGTAACTGGAAATGACACACAATAAAAAATATTCTCACACTTGATATTTACCTCAAATGTTCTTTGTTTTCTTCAAACATCACATTTCATCTCAAGCCTGATCTTCACTGACACATGGAAGCAAAGTTTGATGTCGTGGAAAGTGATCCCACTTTTTTCCCATTTTATGATGGATTTTAATAGTTTAGGAAAGTCTGGCTTCATGTAACAAAAAGAAAGTTCAAAATCTTTTGATAAAAATGATCCTTTGAGACGTGAAAGTGCATAAAGTTGATGAAACATATATGATCGGGCCAAAGGGCACAGCAAAAGGCAGAAACGGGAAGTGTATATTAAAATATCACAGGAAATGGGCAGGGAAGTTTTCAGCACTTCACAGATACATCCAGCTTGCAAAGCAATAATTATTGTATTTTGCAATGTGCTCAGATTAAGCAGAAGTGTGTGTTTGTGCATGTAAATGTAAATGTATACACAAAGCCTTGTTTGTGTCAGTCAAGAGAAGTGAAATACTGATGAAAAGCAGAAGTGACCACATATGAGAGGCTGTTGACGATGTTGTCATGTGCAACTTGTCACTCCCCCGACACACTCGTACGAGTTTGATGGCTGTCTTGAGTGTGTCGAAACTGGGTTCCTGACCTCTCTGTTTAGACATTGCAGTAGAGGTGGTGATGACAGTGTGTGCTCAGAGAGGTCAAAGGTTACGCTGGGGAGTGGTTGCTCAAAGGGAGGGGTGCTGATAGAGACGCCACAAACTCATCTGTCATACTTCACTGTGACCTGGCTCGCTGCCTTTCGGCCATTGTTTACGTTTGTGTGCTGTGTGTGTGTGTGTGTGTGTGTGTGTGTGTGTGTGTGTGTGTGTGTGCTTGTGTGTGTGTGTGTGTGTGTGTGTGTGTGTGTGTGTGTGTGTGTGTGTGTGTGTGTGTGTGTGTGTGTGTGTGTGTGTGTGTGTGTGTGTGTGTGTGTGTGTGTGTGTGTGTGTGCTTGTGTGTGTGTGTGTGTGTGTGTGTGTGTGTGTGTGTGTGTGTGTGTGTGTAGTCTCACTGATTGTGTCTCTCCTAACACACCAGTCTGATGACACAGATCCATTGTAACAATACCTGAATACTCCATGTAATATTTCTTGTTTTGCTGCTATTTCTACGTTTAATAATTTTAGTTTACAAAAGAGTTCATTCAAGAGCACTAACATTTATTCTTTGCTCATAAGTTTTCAGTTATGTTTCATTGAAGTATTTGGTCTTTTGATGAAGTATCGATAAGTTCTCCATATTATATTATATTATATTATATTTAGGGCTGTCAAAAGATTAATCGCGATTATTCGCATCCAAAATAAAAGTTTGTGTTTCCACAATGGCTTTCCTGATGGCTCAAACAGTAGAGCGTTGGCGCTAGCAACGCCAAGGTCATGGGTTTGATTCCCAGGGAAAGCAAGAACTGACAAAAGTTTAAAATGTATACCTTGAATGCAATGTAAGTCGCTTTGGATAAAAGCGTCTGCCAAATGCATAAATGTAATGTAAATGTAATAATATATGTGTGTGTACTGTGTATAATAATTTTTATATATATATATAAAAACACACACAATCATTTATATATTTAAGAAAAATTGGTTATATTTATATATAAAATATTTTTATATAATATAAATTATATAAATGTATATATTAAATATATACATGAATGTGTGTGCATTTATACATAATAATTCTACACAGTATACATATTATTATATTATATTATATTATATTATATTATATTATATTATATTATATTATATTATATTATACTGAAGGGAGTCTTTAGTAACTTCACTTGAAGCGTATATACCCTACAAGAAACATTCGAGAATTGATAACAATCCCAATCGGAGGTGCTTTGTCAGGCCACATAAACTTTACTTCTTCCACATGGGACAACATCGGCATATAAAAGTTTAGGATCGCTGCAATCCACATGTGAACAAGCAATCATGAATGGAGCAACCACAAAACTCAAACAGTAGATGACATAAGGGGTAAAGAGAGATATAATCAAGAAAGCAAAATCACAAAAGTGAAGTCCAGTTTATTTGCATTTAAACAGGCCCAGCAGATAAACTGACAAAAGAGGTGCAGATATACATGGACAATGGAGGTATTCTTGGGTAAAAAAAAAAATTAAAAAAATTATTATGGAACATTGAGTAGGTTGATATGACCAAAAAATGTAACATTGGCAGTTTCAGTTTTCTTTTGTGTTTTTTCCCCTTATATGTTTTGTCCTCTTTATGCCGTTTTGTTACCCACTCGTTTGCTGTACAGTGTTCTCCCTTAATTGCTGTACACCAATAATTCAGTTTCTTTTGGCTTGTATGTTGTTTTACCCTGCAAGAAAGCATCAAACACTGCCAACTACTGTCGATATCCTGCATTACACCCTCAGACTGCTGGGCTTAAAGTTGCACATTAACCAGTATCTATAGATGAACAACAAGCAAAACAAATTACAAGCCATTTAAACATACATACTTGAACTTTGCCATCAGAAATTTTAGCCTAGCATTAGCATATTAGCATACTAGCAGCACAGACCAATATAAGAACATGACAGAGGATAAAGCAGTGATCCGACCTGCAGAAGGGCTCAGTATCAGTGTGTATTGGTATGTGGGGGAGGGAGAAACAGACACTGAGGCAGGACTGAGCAGGATGGCGCTCCAGGGTGTGTGCTGACATGAGAGTGATAGCTGAAGAGAAGTGTAGATGTGTGATGGAGCACGTGTGATAACAGTTTAAAGTGTCGACTGTGATTCGGACAGCGTGGCGTTGGGATAGGACCTCTCGGTGAACTGTGGGTTTATTTAGCTGGGGATGCTGGTGAGGTCATGGCGGATGAGGAAAGTCTTGGGACTTTAAGATTTGGTGTCTCAAAAAGTGGCGTTTTGATACCTTTTGGCAGTAAGATAAAGCAAAGTTTTGTGTGTGTGAAACATTTTGTGTAAGGCATGTTTAATACAAGTTTCTAAGAAGGGGCTTAGAAGCTTGCTTCTGCAAGGAATAAACAATTTTTCAATTGTTTTTACATTTGGAATACACAATTTCTGACTTCTTTCCCGCAATTGCAAGGTTATATCTTATAAAGTCAGAATTGCGAGTTAAAAGTCAGAATTGTTATAGGTAAAAAGTCACAATTATAATTATAATTGTGAGTATATATCTCGCAAATCTGATTGCATTTCTCAGAATTGAGATATAAACTTGCAATTCAAAGAAAAAAAAGTCAGAATTGTGACAAACTTTTTTGTGAGAAAAAGTTGCGAATAACTTTTTATTTTATTTTTTTATCCCGTGGTGGAAACAAGCTTCCATAGCTTATTTTACTGAATTATTCATATAATATATTACTGTTATTATTTTTTATTAGTTTACCATTCTGTTTCAGTCTTCACCATACTCTTCAGTAGGGGTCAACGTCCTGTCGCCTACGAAGATTTCTGTTTGAGAATTAGTGCTAAAATTACAGCCTGAATTGAACTTCTAGAGTTCATAAATTTGGTGATTTAAATGGAGTGACCCCATGAGGACGGGACAGGTGTCGGTTCCTCCCTAAGGCCTGTCTCTGCTGCCATGGCGCTCAGGGTCAGGGGTTAATGGAGCCGAGCGGTGCTAGGCCTCCATCCTGTGATTCACTGAGTGTGGATTTAGTAAACAGTGAAGCTGTCACAGCAGATTAACGAAGGAGGGAGAGAGAGAGAGCAGCACAAGGGGCTAATAGCTTCCTCACCAGCCATGAAACAACCTCCACTCTACAAGACCTCTTGGGTTATGAGAGAGAAAAGACACTGAGTAAGAAATAGACAGAAAATAAGAGAGAAAGAAAGAGGAAATGAAAGAGAAGGAAAGGGAAGAGCTGAAAAAAATAGTACTGTTTGCTTCTTTCCTGCATTCTACAATCAAATTCAATAAATAGGGCAAATATTTTATATGCTTGTCCACTTCCAACCACTTCCAGAGGTAGTCGAAAACGGCAGATTGCTTACGTAGTGTAGACGCTCATGTGGTCGAGTGTGTTCGAACAGCCACAAAAGACCACCTACTAACCTAATGCATAAACATTATGGGAAGCGCACTAGCCCGAAGAGATTCAAACTTTGTCGGCTGAAGACTCTAGTTTGGCTTGAAGAGGAAAAACGTACCAAGCACAATGTTCTCTCGCCATTTTGATTGTAAACATTTGAAGTAACATTATGATAATCAATATATTTTTCTCTAGGGTAGAGTTACTGAAGTGTTCCTTTTTAACGATGCCTGCTATACTATTGTTATTATTATTTTATTCAGCCCTGCAGGTATATGCCTACAAGGCACAACAAACATTGTGTTCATTTTATATATACATATATATATATATATACATATATATATTTGTGTGTGTGTGTGTGTGTGTGTGTGTGTGTGTGTGTGTGTGTGTGTGTGCGCGCATGTGTGCGTGCGTGCGTGTGTGTGTTTTGTAAATTTTACAAAGAAATTTTAACCAGAACAAATCTAAAATGTATTCCCAAAATCATGCAGCCCTAGTTTCTCTTGACATCAGCATGTTCACAGTTTTTATTTATTTATTAATTTTTAGGTACCAGTCCTGCTGACTTCAACATGAGCATTAGGAGGTAAAGTGAAAAATCAAACACCTTGGAAATGACAGGTATTTAGCCTACTATGTTTCAGGAACGGCACAAAGGTATGTGACTGGTCTCTGTCTTTAGTTCAGTGTGTTAAATAATGTGCTTTTTTGCCATTTGTTGTGTATCTTTGGATTATGTTGTGTTGTAAATAAATCCAAACAATCAAAAAGCCATTCTTTTTTAAATCTGCTCATTCTTTGTGCCTGAGAGCTCCTAATAGGGCCATCATGGGAGGGTCTTTGTCTCTCTCAGCTGTGAAACACTCAAAATTCATGGGGTGGTTTACGCATACTCGCATAAAGCTTTCTTACACAAGACATGTCTTACCAATTTTAAATCAATATATTGTCTTATCTGAATGAGTATTCAGGATGATTTTTACATAGTTTTGGAGCAAATATTCTAGGCTACGTGATACAATTTTCAAAAGTCTTGTGAAGAAATAATCAGTTTGGGTTTCATGACCTTATTTCAGTGACAATTTTTTTGTCATTTTCACAAACCATGCATAAATGTTATCATCTCAAAACGACAAAATTTTACATACATGCTGCTGACATATTATTGTAGCAGAGTTTGTGCTGAATACCGTGTAATAAGACTTTAGCCATGAAAATGTCACAAGTAACAGAAATAAACGCAAATGTTAGAGCATGTCAGAACACCTCCAGGACCCAGAAAACCCCTCAGACAACAGGCTTCAAAACCCAAACCCTCAGTATGAACCATTGTAATAGTGATGCTAAACTTGGCAAACATTGCTAATAATCAGAAACCACAACCCGACTATGTTTTTCCACTCATACAATGCACACGCATGTACAGCTCATTCTCATCATAAATGTCAGAGCACACCCACTCTCCGTGGTTCTCAGTAGCTCTTCTGAGTAAACTCGGCGCAGCTGTCTGTCAGTGCGGCTCAGGTGAGAGTGTGTATGGCTGCGGGCCTGCGTATAAAGGAAGCTATTGAATGTCACTCGCAAAACTCTGACTCATGCGCAATGTTTTCAACACACCTGAGGAAAGAGGGGGTGCGAGAAGAAGATAGAAGTGATATAAGAGTAGCGTTCCTTCATTCCTCTGAGGATCCTAAAACAACCCAACCTTTCATGTGACACCTCAGTCACAGCACTGTGAAGCATAAAGTTACCTCGAAAAGACACAAATATAGTGTAATGCAATGAGTAATGCAATTTAATGAAGGTCCCCGCAATTTCCTTGAACACACATTCACACACAGACGGAGCTGTCAGTTAGCCAGCAGGGGTCAAGCCCTTTTTTTCACTGCTTTGTTCAATAGCCACTATTGGACTTGATGTACAATGGGAGCGAAGCTTTGATCCTAATGGGGCCAAGCGCACATTCAAACCCTTCCTCCCCCCAAAAGCTCTCTTTCTTTGCGCCTTGACCTTCACCTTCTCAATGAGCCACAGAACACCATAAATGAGAAGGGGCAAAGGAACAGCACAGTTAAGGTATGAAAAAGAAACGGAAATAGGAAATGAGAGATACTTTAGTTAGAAGTGTTGTCATTTAATGGAAGAATGTATCTGTGAATGCTCATGTTGCCTTTCCCACATTCATGTAGTAATGGAAGTGAGATCTCTTTAATATCTCAGATGTCTCTCAATAGAAAGTCATAGAGATCCAATGGAGTTCTCCGGCTGTTGTTTTCCTTAGCAAAGCCCCTAGTAATCCCACGTGTCGGGTTTCAGAAGAGATCTCAACGAAGTCTCAAGCTGTGTTCTGATTTGCCCAAATGTGATCAAAAGTTACAGATTTTCTCATCAAATTCTTCCAAGACCAAATGATCTGATCTACGCTTTCCACATTGATCTATAGCTTTATTATTTTACTGTATGTCTACAGTAATCAATACAGTCAAAAGGCTAAAATACTGTAAAATGCATGGTTTGGGGTGGGCTTAGTAATAATTTTTTTATGTTTTTGTCTATTTATGCTCACCAAAGCTGTATTTATTTAATTCGGAAACACATTGGTTCATATCAGAATAGGCCAATCAGGGTCCAGGCTGACATTAAACGAAATGGAATGAAGATCTGTGCTTTAGAAGAGCAACATCTGAGCAGTGTAACGTATAGAGAAATCCTTTGTGTCCATCTCCTCCATTTAATCTGATTAGGACTAGAATAAATTGATGTAATGACATGAAATCAACATAAAATTCCTCTCTTTTCTTGTCTCAGACAGGGGAACTCCCATAAATCTTACATTAGCAATAGACGGGAAGGTTATTATTCTCTGAGGGACCATATCTAGCGATGGTAAACACAAGATTCTTTGGTGCCGGGTGCCAGAACTGAACCTTCAGCCGAAGTGGGCCTTCTTTCACTTTGGTTTCTTTATCTCCCTCCCTTCCTTTGGCGGGATTTCAGAGCCGCAGCTGCCCCTCTCTCCTCCATATCCCAATGCTTCAGTGAGTCTGTATAGAGCGCACACTGGGCCGGCAGAGCGGAGCATTGTTTCGCCTGCCTGGCTCTTCGCCAACACCTTTCCCGGCTTTTGGTAAGCTTGTCTAGTTCCAACTCCCAACCTTTTCTTCTCTTTCTTTTCCTCCCCTTTTTGGCCTTGCTCCTCTCTTCTTTCTTCCTTTTTTGTCCTTTCTTTTCAGCTAAGCTTCTTTCTCCTTTCTTCCCTGCAGTGTGGAGCTGGTGAATATTTATTGATGCTCCAGGTATTGTGAATGGATGAATGGATGGAGTACAGGAGAGGAGAGATGTGGGAGACTGTGGGAGAATTCTGAATGAACAATACGCTTCCCTTTAAGAATGGAGAAAACACAGTGAGCTACAGATTCGGGCTGCTAGTCTATGCTTGTCTCATTCAGGCCGGCTCTCTATTAACAACCTCTTTCCCCTCTCTTACTCTTTATTCCCCCCTCGTTCTGTCCATTATAAGCGTGATGAAATATGTTCACTCGGGCCGTGTCTCCTCGGGGCAGCTCAACTGAATGAACTACGAACAAGTGGATTTTTCTTCCCCCTTCACATCCTTGTTCGTCACTCAGGGGTACAATAGCTCAGCCCGCCACCCCAGGCCTTCTTAAGGCAAAATCCGTCTAACCGCCGTCTTCCAAAGGGTTGGGAATGGTTAGCGGTTCCATCCTCAACCCCCATGGCTCCGCTTCACACCTGAGGTAAACACACGGGCGACTAATGGACCCGCATTATCAGGTGTCACAGACAAAAGAGATATATTGGGTAACAAAGGCTAAAAAAGCCCTTACACAACATTTTAGCTTGAAACAAAGATGCTCAAGAAAACTCGCCCCATGAAAGCATTCTGAGACATCTGAGAAGAAAACATAATTGTTGAAGGGTTGCTTTTTCACAGTTAGAGTTTTCAGGCCTGTTTTACTCTATGGATTTTGCTTCGTGTTTTTTTCTTCAATTCTATGAGAAACAAATATGACAAATTTAGTTTGAAATGCCAGTAAATCAAGTATTGAATGTTTTTGAAAGGGTTTCTGAGAACTCGTGAGTCATGCAATTGATGCAAATGATTGCTCATCAGAGTGTAACCAAATACAAAACCACTGAAATGTATACATTGTATAAAAGCACTTATGAATAAATAAATACAATAACATTACTAAATATCTGTTCTTAAAGAAGTTTTAAGGGGAATTATTGTTATTATTAGTATTAATATTAATTTAAAAAAAATAATCACAATTATTCTATTATATTGATAGCCATGGGTTTATGTTTCCCTTTAGTATTGTGGGTATAAAATAATAGAGCGGCACCTTAACAACATATATGCCTACTGCTGCCTTTTATATTTCAGAAAGGAGGTCCATCAAGAGGATCACCTCTTATGGGTCGGTGGCATCAAAAACAAACAAAAACTGGATTACAACAGGCATAGGTCTACTAGCAACTTTAAGACCACTTTTGAGCATTGGTTGTTGAGATTACTATGGAGAAAAAGGGACTTAAGCAAATGTCTAGTTGGTTTCCTTATTATCCAATTGCTTCCTCAGATTTCATTTGTGCTTTGCTTTCCTATGTGACGTACTTTGTCAGAGTGCAGTATGAATGGCTCAACATTATACATGGCTTCAATTGGACACAGACGACAGAGAGCAGCACAACGGTCTCTCTCACAGAGCCTGTCTCTTTCCTCGTCCCTCATGAAGCCTGGCTGAAGACCATCCTTGAACAGGAAGTTGTGGGTCAACCGCACAGCTGGACTGAGACAGACTCTCTATTGTCTGTCTCATCCTTTCCATGCCGGTGGTCAAAACACGGTGGAGCATTAGATACACGAGCGCGTGACAGATGAAACTGTGAACTAAACCTCCTAAATTGTTTTTAAAGAGTGTGAGTCACTGTCTTGATTAATGATAGTAGTGTTCAATAATGTGTTTATGATCTAGTTTTGTTTACTTTACAAGACCTCTGCAAGCATACAGGCCAGGGGTCAAAGGTGACAACCGTCTCGCTGTCCTCTTGGTGTATGTTCTCTATTAGCTGTGCTCGACAGGCCTGGTGTGTGTTTCCTGTCAGCTGATTGCCAACAATCAGTCAACATCAGGCCACATGGTAGACAGGAACTCACTTTACCAGAGTGCAGAGCAGAAATATATGTGATCAGCAGTTCTTTGAATTGATTAAGGGAATAGTAACAATTCTATTTAATGATCTAATGTTTTTTTTCTTGCCTTGAATTTTCTTCCTGATTGCTATAAGTTCAAATATCACTGCCTGCCGTCTCTTTCATTTCATTACATGTAGAGACAATGCACATACACAGACTTCCTTGTGTTACGCAGGAGGACGGTCTAGCATGCTGACTCAGGAATTACTCAGGAATTTTCTCAATATGTTCCTCTGAGCTGGAATGATACTATACAACATATCCTCTTCCTGTTGTGCAACTTTAAGAGAAGTTATCGAACTTTGTGGAGAGATACAGGTCAAATCTGCTGCACTTCAATAAAATAATGAGTTGCTAAATTTAAGTTACTTTTCAAATCTTAAACCAGCTTTATGGCAGATGAAGCACTTTTTATGTGACTTAAATTACATGTGTGGTTGTGGCACATACAATTCTGACATGACCTATTTAATACAATATAGTTATAAATATTCCTCAAAAATATTAAAGTTAGTTCACCCAAAAATTAAAATTCTGTCGGTAATTACTCACCCTTGTTCCAACCCCGTAAGACTTTCGTTCATCTTCGGAACACAAATTAAAGGACAAGTTCGGTATTTTAAACTTAAAGCCCTGTTTTCAGATCATTTCTGATGAAATAGAACGGTTAAGATTGAAATTTGGACACATGCTGCTGGCCCGAGAATTTTCGGTTTCTGTGGTAGCACCCCCCACCCCCCAACAAGTTTGGGCATGATCAGTCATAAGTATTAATTTACATTCTTAATTGGTCTTACAGTCGTTAAGTGTGTCTCTGGCTTAAGGCACATTAATAAAAGCTACTAAAATGTCCTAATTGAACTAAGGCCTAATCCTGGCTTAATCTAAGCCCTGTCTGTGAAACCGGGCCAATATGTTTTTGCCAGATCAAAACTATATTTTGAATTTGCCAACTCAATAGGTCAGCGACTGCTATGGTGGGTAGATCGAGGGTGCCGTTGGATGATTGGCCGGTGTCTTTGAGTGACATGTAGTCTAAGATGATCATGCAAGGCTCATTAGGCACAGTCAGAGGTGGAGAGGGTCACATGGGATGCAGTCAAAGTTAATAACAGTCTCATTGATGCAGATTGCATTCCCAAGAGGAACAGCTCTTTAATGTGTGCTACTCATTACTGGATCACAAGACCCCCCACCAGACTTTCCAAAAGATCATCTGTGCTTGTATTATATGTTTATGTGCTGTCTTGTGAGTTTTACCAGCCCTCTATCAAATGAAGACAATAGGAGATTATGCAATAATTGTATCAAAGAGATTGTTGAGTTTGGGTTAAATTGGGACATGTTTCTACTGTTTCTTAACTGTCAAACACACACTCATGTACTGTATGTTGTGGTCATATTCACAGCCAATAAGCAGTTGACAATGATGGACCACTCATAAATAATGTTATTTGTAAGGAAAGAAACTTTACTCTAATATTCACTGATATATTCTGTTTATTATTATATATCACGCTTATTATTCTTTTTTTCTTTTTTTACATTTTCTAAAGAACATGGGAGTGATGCTGATCAGTACAAAATTCACTCTCATGATGCTAGGATGTTTATGGATAAAATAGACATTAATATTTCTCACACATTTAAGAATATAAACATGAGAACACTTGATTTTTAAAACTGTATTTTAACAACTATTGTAAACATTTTCTTTTAATAAACTGTGAATATTATAAACAAAACTCTAACTTTTTTAACCACTTTTACATAGCAATGCCAAGATCATGGGTTCAATTCACAGCAAAACTGAACATCAATGATAAATGATAAATGATAATGAACTGATAAAAAATGTGTGCCTTCAATGCAGTGTAAGTTTAAAAAAAAGCATCTGCCAAATGCATAAATGTAAATACTCTCAGAGGTTAGTTGAGAAACGGACAAAACACTTAAAACTTTTTTTTATTACCAAGTATGCAAAGCTGCTTTTAACAATTAAATTTGCCGGTCAAATTGGCCCCTCAAAAAGTATTGTAATAAAGATTTTGTACATCATAGCTTAATCAGTATTTTTGAAAAATTAAAAATCAAAATGCACCACATTAACCCATAACAATATAATAATAAGGATGAACAGCCCATCAAGTCTGTTTGATATTCAAGTCCCAAGATATGGCCCAATATAGTCCATTTGTCAGTCTTCAATCTACGTGAGAAATAAAAAATTGATGCCCATTTATTGTACAATCTATCTGATCAGTTAAACAAGTAATAGCACATCTCATCTCAACAAATTTGAGGTATTATTTATGTCTGCATTGCAACACAAGAAGTACGGTAAAGTTGAACACTTGCGATTAAGGTTTTTTCAAATGAAGCTTTTTTCAAATGAAGCTTGCCAGCAAACACCACCAACAAAAGACTGTCCGAAAATGTGGAGACTCTGAGAAGGTATACACTTTTCGACCGTTTAAAAAGTATGTTCATGAATGAGTGTTGTATGAATGAAATAAACATCTGTAAACATCCCCCATGTCGTGATTGCCATGTGTTTTAAGGCTTTAGTTGTGTCACTTCACTGCCATTCACAACTCTTCTCCCAATTCCTCATGGGATAGTAAAGTGTGTATAGGTTGTGCACTTCAGAATCTCGGTGGAAGTAGTAAGTCATCCAGGTACTTTTCACATACTCTTTTATGAATACTAAGAATTCATACACATCACCTCCTGCTATTTTGTCATTTGTATGTTTTTGGGCATATTCATGTGTGTGACTTACTTCATGATTTGAGGAAGTTAAATTGCTAAATGCTAACCTATGGTGACTTCCTTAGCCACCTTTGCTAAGCATATAAACAGAAAAACTTATTTTTCTCAAACTTTTACCTCCAGAGAACACATTGGTTTCAGTAAGGGAACAATATAAGTGTGTGTGTGTGTGTGTGAGAGAGTTCTATCCCCTGACCTAAGGCCCTGAGGCCATATGTATCCATGTGAGAAAAGAAAGCTTTCTACGATCCCTCGCAGAGATCTGGATCTTAACTCCGGCCTTGTTTCAGCGAGCTGGCCTGTCATCTATTATTACAGCTGGTTCAGCCATGAGCACTGCAGAGACTCAACCCAGCTCCTCTCCAGCAGGGGTCATCACCTCTGACCCCTCACCTTAGGGTTATTTGCTGGGACACTGCGATTAAAGAAAGCTGTGTCCTCTTTACCCTCTTTAAATAAGTCTTCAGGTTTAGTCTTCTGTCATCAGGGCCATTGATAAGTGAGCTGATTAACAAATCTGCCCGGTCAGGGAACTGGCCAAGTGACCCATATACTAGATTGGGCCGTTCACATGCTTTTGTGATCATTTCCAATCAGTTCCCTTCAACAAGAAATGATAGCTGATGTGAACAAATATTTGATGCCCTGTGCAAATGTCTGTGCCGGCAGCTTACCTCAACTATACATGATCAGTGTGTGCATGCGTGTTTGAAAGAGTCGTGTGTGTGTGTGTGTGTGTAATTACAGACTGCAGGTAATTTAACACCGCAGCCACTCCCTTAGGTGCTTGGCTCATGTTTTATTAGAAAGAAGGATTAGGGGAGGGAGGTCATAACAACAATGGGCCATAGATCTGCACTGATCTCCATCTAAACCAGATATACATCTCAAATAGAGCGTAAAAGCATTGAACTAAAATACGGAATACTGAGATTACTGTACTAGTTCATCATGTTGAATGAAAACGCCTACAGAACATGAACACCTATACATTAGTTAAGAAGGTAACAGATTTTAGACTTCTCCAAACAAATGCGAATGAAACCGGGCAGTAAAGACTCAACAATGGGTAAAAAGCGTCTCAAATTCAAACTGTTTATGTTTAGAGTTTGTCAAGCTGTTGTTTTTGTCTTTCTCTCTCCCCATCAGAGGTCAGAGTTGGAGATCTCAGTGTTCCAGCAATCCGTGTCTTCGCATCCGTCTTCATTATCCGTCTGGAACTCCTCAATCCACAGAATGTCTGCCTCTCTCATTCCCAACAAACAACTCTACAGCTCACTACTGTTAGCTGCCATATTTGCACCATTCATTTATTTTAGTCCACATACTGTAGCTGGCATAGAGTTTGTTATGATACTATATACCTGTGCATCAGTACTATTTAGGTAGTCTTGTATTAAGCATATTTCACAAAGACCATCATTAGTGGTAGTTGCTAAGGCCCAAACTTACACAACTTATATAAACTTTGGCACGCAACTCATCCAGCACTGTTTGTGCTACAGACATGAACGATACCTAGAATTCTGTGTTTTGATTAGAAGTGTACTATTATATTTTGAAGTAAATTTACAATTTTGTAAACTTTCATTGTCTATATCTAAGGAAGGAATAGAATATCATAGACACCAGGGCCAGTAAGGGGGTCAAACACCCTCGCAACCACCCACAATACTACCATACAAAAAATAAGTATTTCAAGTTTATGTAAACCTTAGTAAAGTTCAAGTATATTTTCCAAGTATACTTAGTAAGTATACTTAAATCAATGTACTAGTATAAACTACCTCTTAGGACTAAATTAGCCCACTCTTTAGTTTTAAAAAAGTACACTTTAATCATGTGTCTACATTAGTAGACGTTGAGTACATCACTAGTTTACCTCCAAATTCTTCTTTTGTATTACAACTATACTGTGAACTATACTACAAGTTATCTTAAAGGTATACTGATGAAAGTAGACTTTAAAGTATACTCTCAGTAAAGTTTAAAAGTTTTTATAATAAAAGCCTACTTGTTTGAGCTTGTTACTCTTATAAGTACTATACATAAAAAGTATTATCTCTTATTTTTAGTTTATTTGAAGTTACAACCCAGTTGAATAAACTCTTTTGCAAGGGCAAGCATCGTGGCAGTGAGTTTAGTATGGCAAAGCACTAAACATTTTCGTCAAAATCTAATTGTCTTAACTGTGTCAAGAAGTTAAGTTGCAGGTAAGTTAAATATGACAGACGGATGTATTGTCAGACAGAAGATAAACACGTTAATGAAAGCAGATTCACCAGCATGGGGGTAAACTGATGACAGAAAGATAACAAAGATAGGAGAGGGAGAGGGAGAGAGAACTCAGAGCCATGACTTGGCTGAACTTACTGTGAACTGTGCCAGATTTATTTTCTCCAGCCTCTCTCTCTCCCACTGGGAGCCAGATTTACACGGCTCTTTCTCTGTACGTGTGAGTTTGGGAGCGAAGCCGCAAAGGCTCGTAGGAGGCAGGCAGGAGGAAAAAGGGATGACGGGGATTCTGGGGGTCTTTTGTTTATGACTTCACCACAAAGACACCTCTCTCAACCGGCGGCCCTAATTCATCCACTCAAACTCTCTCTGCTGAGCAATAAGGACTAAACACCTCTGCCTATAGACATGGGTCCCCCCAAAGTAGTAAATTTGTATCTTCTGTCATCATTCATCATTGTATTGTATTTATGTGGAAAAAGGTCACTGGCCTAGGCTGGGGGTAATGAGTGAGTGAGTTTCAGTGGGGTGTGTAGGTCTTGTGTTTGTCTCTGGGTAATAGGTGTCGAATGATATTGAAAGACCCTCCACCCCCGTTTTACCATATGTGATTGGATAGAAATGGACGTGTGCAAGTATGTGTGTTCAAGTGTGTTCGGCCTGATAAACCCTACATAATGGGGACAAAATGTCCCCAGATGGCAATATCTGAAATCCTTGTGCTTGTGGGGACATTTTTTGGTCCCCATGAGGATAACAGCTTATAAATCATACTAAGTGATGTTTGTTTGTTTTTTTAAATGTAACAATGTAGATTTTTTTCTGTGATGGATAAGATTAGGAGTAGGGATAGAATATACAGTTTGAACAGTATAGAAATCATTATGTCTATGGAAAGTCCCCATAAAACATGAAAACACAACTGTGTGTGTGTGTGTGTGTGTGTGTGTGCGCGTGTGTGTGTGTGTTAACTTGTACTGTAGTGCCTACAGTGTAAGCAGAGATGGACAGTAACAAAGTACATTTACTTGAGTACTGTACTAAACAAATCTTTTTGCATTTTGAGTATCTGTACTTTACTTGAGTATTATATTTTCTGGAAACGTTTTACTTTAACTTCACTACATTTGAAAGACAAATATCGTACTTGCTACTCCACTACAATTCTGTCAAGGTCCTTGAGTATAAAGTAGTAGTGTCAGTCAGGGGATGATTTTGGTTGCATTTTGGTTGGAAAAAAAGTTGGGTTAACGGAAGAACCCGACTCGTGTTGGTTTCTGACGTCGACCCGATTTTCATTTTCAACCACAATACAACGTCTGTCCAACGTCGGAGATTAATGTCAATCTGGCGTTGGATTCTGACATCAACCTGATTTTCATTTTCAACGTTGAACTTGGTCTTCTAAATGTAAATTTTGTTGTTGTTTTGGAGCACACTAGCTTATAGATAACAGGCAAACATATTCATACTAAAAGCTAAAAAACTTTAAATAGGGCACTATTTGAGGAAACAGCCATTTGGGTGTCCGAAACCATTGTGGATGTTGGACACTTATTCAATCTCACATTCAGTCACACTGGAACTGTGTTCTAGAAATAAATGTGATATTTATATGAGGGTAGGTACTGTAGGCAGGCATAGATTCAGAGGCATAAGGTACTGTAAGTATTACGTACAACAATGCAACAATAATAAAACAATGCATTGACATTTACTTTTGATACTTAAGTACTTTATTAGAACAAGTACTTCTTTACTTTTACTTAAGTAAAAATCGGTCTTTACAACTTTTACTTGTAACGGAGATATATTTGACCAGTATCTGTACTTTCACTCAAGAAAGGAAGTTGTGTACTTTGTCACGAGTAGCATAAAGCAACTAAGCAAAACTAGATTCATCCCTAAAGATTTGTACATTTTGTGCAGTTGCAATGTGTAGAAACCTGCACTGAGTATATGATAAGCTGGGACAGTCACAGGGACAGTCACCGCTAAACATGACGATGAGTAACGTTACAGCTGACACAAACTCTCACACAGATTGTTGAACGATATCAATGAGATCAGGACTTTTGCCTTCAAAATCAGCTCTGGCATACGTTTTTTACCCGGACAGATCGATAGAGTTCCGTGACTCTGCGTAAGCTGAATAAGGGATTTTTTTCCGGTAGGCTTGAACCTGCTGGTGGTCGAGGAAGGAAAGAAACATTCATTTGTGGGTTAAAAAACTATTAAATACAGGAATATATTTTAGTTTACGCAGTTCGCTGTAGATGCGGTTAGCTAGCTCTGAATACCAGTAATAATAGTAGTACACGCTCTGACCGTCCAATCAAAGGGCGTGAAAATGCTTACATTATTGTATGCCTGCTAGATGGCCCCGGTGCAGTCAACTCAAAATCTGATTGGCTGATTAAATCTGACTGATTATCTGATTGGTTAAAGCAACAGTTTCATTGCCATTTATTTTAAGCTGCAGGCGCCAGCAGTATCGATTCTGAAGGCCTTGCTGGCCCTGACGGCCCACCACTGGAATTGATTAATCCCAAATCATATTATGTTGAAAATAGTTTGCAAAGTTGCCGAGATATTCAATTATTTCCAATAAATCCAGTGAAGTATGCTTTTTCTACTAATGTTACCCACAACTCCTTGCACAACAGTTTGTGAGTATTATCTTTTCAACTTCAAGTCCAAGGCAGAAGTTGATACAGCAGTTTTTAAATGTATTTAACAAAATATGGTAAAATTAAACATTAATGCATTTAAAGCAATGACTACAGCTATGCTAATGCTAACACAAACAACACCTGAGATCAAGATTATATTATATTATAGTATGTCCCAATACTTGCACACTTACTGCATCTTGCACACACTGAAGTTATTCTGCACACAGAAACACTCAAGCACACCTATACACCCAGGGGAAGTGAAGCGCATAAAAGAGCCAATGGTTGAATAGAAGAACGTAGTGTAACACCCATTTGAACATAAACAGGGGGATCTCCTTACAGAACAGACCACATCCAACAGCGCTGGGAAAGGTGGATGAGGTCAGGGTACTTTTCATTGGTGGAAAGGCAGAAAAAAAATCATTAATTACTGTAATTACAACCAAAAGCCTTTTCACTCTCTCATTCAGACAGTGAAAGAAGTAGGTGGGGTTGCTTGTCTCTATGAATGGAGCACACACATACTCATGGCACACGTACACGTATGTCAACAAATACACACTCGGCATACACACAAGCACAGGCATGCAGATGTATGGACAGGAATTGGCTTGTTGACACACATGATGACAGTCTCAGATACACACATGTATACTCTAACACACACAAATACACAAGCCACACGCAGTGGTGAGCAGCAGAATCTCATTTTTCATCTTACTCTCTTTCTTGAAGCCTCATTTCCTTCATCACTATGAGTGATGTGGTTAGTGTCAGGGAGCGAGTCTGGTGTATGAAGTCTATGTCTCCATGTCATCTACTTGCTGTTTGTTTTTGTCTTGCTGTGTCTCCTCATGAGCTTCAACAAAGCCCAGTAAAATACAGAGTTCCCAAGTATGAGTCATTTTATAAAGAAAGTATTAAAACACAGTAAATGTTTTTGTGATAACATATAGGACAATAGTCCGCAAATATTTTTTCCCACACGCAAGAGTACCTGCATACACAAATGTTATTTAGACAGATATTTTTTATCTCATAACTTCAGTTTCACCTTCACAGTTACAACACACAATATCAGTAATATTATCACTTCAGGATGTACGTATCATTCAGGTTCATTACTGAACCTTATTTGGTCTTTTAGCTTTGTTGTTGTTAGAATTGGTATTTAGCCAATTTTCTGTTCAGTACTTCCTTGTGTCGTTTAGAGAATATTCACATTTCTGGCTTATTAAGAAACTATTTTTTTTATGTACCAAATTAATAATAATGTACTAAATATATATTAATATATATGCACTGCACACATTGTGAGTGTAAAATTATAACTATAATCTGATGCAGATAAAATTATGGAGAGCCACAAGGCTCTGTTTTCAGACCTTCAGCATGCTCCCACAAGGTGCTATCTTTAGGAAACCTGGTATAAAACTGAGACAAAAACACACTTTCCATATAGGATGCAATAACTTAGTTTATGTGTTTATAACTTTAAGATTATAATGGATTGTTTGCTGGGTTCCCCAATGTATTCCTAAACAAAGTGGTTTAAAATACAGAAGACTTATTCAAGACTTATTGTTCAATGCCTCTGACAAGTCTTTATCTACTTGTTTTATTTTATTTTATTGAAAATCACAAACAGGAATAACATAAGTAGGCTATGTTTATTATTTTCTGTCATATA
Source organism: Phoxinus phoxinus (assembly GCF_949152265.1). NCBI lineage: Eukaryota > Metazoa > Chordata > Actinopteri > Cypriniformes > Leuciscidae > Phoxinus > Phoxinus phoxinus. Next base: position 28,464,177 of record NC_136888.1, read on the forward strand.
TCCTCATTCTGACAAAGATGTGTATCGAGCTGACTCTTCAGTGTCAGATAGCAACAACGTGCAGTTCGTTATCCTACTGAGCAGCATTCCAGTTTGTCTCTGTCTGTCAATTACAACCATTCAGAACCACACATGTTCAGAGTGCTCTGCAGCAAGTAAAATCCCCTTATGCATGCATTTCATATTCGCACCGCAGTGCTGCTTGTTGCGCGAATACATACACGTGAGACATGCGCCCTAGCCTAGATCACAAAGACTAAGCCACACTGCCCTGCCACATTATGTGTATGATACAGCGTATACCTGAGCCTATATTTCACTGTAAAAACCGACCATGAAACTCTACAGATGCTAATTTTGCCCTTTGCTAATGGAACGGCTAATCCTGGAGCAGTGAGTGTGCATGGTTATGTGCCTGGGTTTGATTCACAGCGAGGTAGTGTATCACTGTCAAGTCATTGAGTTTGTTGTTGAGTTGTGGCTAGCTTTACAACAGTGTTGAAAGTTAACTCATTACAAGCTGGTTGTTCGGAGGCTAATCTTAGATGTGTGTCAAAGATCATGGAACTCATATGTCACCTGCTGGACACAATGAGAACTGCAGGCTATAATTTTACATTGACTTCAACCTTTTTTGGTCTTTTCACCATTTCATTGATGGAGTTGAAGAGGACACAGGAAAAAATAGTGACATAAAGGGGCACACTTGTCTAGATTGTCATCTTGCAATGCATCAGAGCATGTTCATAACTGCCAGGCTGCATTTACATTATAAAGGATTCACTGTTCTTCGTAACACTTAGCCCAGAAATTTTCCTTGGATTGGATTTGACATTAAAACCTCAGTACCGGTATATGGGTCAGGTCACTGTTGTTATTTAAAGGTCTTTATATTATAAGCTTTGTAAATACATTAGTATGTACTTTGACCTTTTATGTTTACAGTAGTTGGCTCTTACTTGTTACAAAGACAAATATTGTCCCACACCCATACCGTTGGCCATTATATTCTTATTAAGTAGTTCAGCAGTACAGAACAGAACTCATTTATATTCTGCTGTATTATACGTTACCCACTCAGCCCATTTTCCACTCTATTTCTTCTCTCTGCTCCTCTTCATCTCTCTCGCACCCCTGGCCAGCACAGCAGCTGCGGGGCAGATGTGAAAACGGTTGCATATGAGAACAGGTTTACCACAGTACAGTGCCTCATCAACCCACAAACATATTTTCCCCAATCTTTCAGGGTTTTGTTTTATACTTATGGGTGATTCTGAACCGCTGAGACGTCTATCAATGGAATTATTTGTGCTAAAGGAAGCTGACAGCAGTGCTTGTGTTTTTTGGGATTGGCTGGGAAATCAACAACATGTATGTTTATAAATGGGACATTCTGGAGAGTTAGATTTCCATGAGAAGCAGAAATGAGGTTGCAAAATCTGGCTTATATGGGATGGCCATGTTTCAGCTGTCTACTGTAGACTTTAGTTACGCTTGCTGGGAATTAACCGCTAATGCGTGTGAATGCAGTTTGAGCATGCTGCATTCAAGAGCATGTTTCACACAACAAAAAAAAGAAAAAAAAAAGAAAAGCAAGCTGTCCTTGCGAAGCTAGGGTGTTGAGTGTGGTGTCTCCTGCACTCTCACATAGACTATTTGAGTCATCAATCATTCATGTCCACAAATATTGCACAAATATTTAGAACAAATTACCCCTAATCATATTCTTAACAATATTGTCTAATTTTGTTGTTAAATTATATAGAAATCCTTGAAACATGATACAGTTAGCCTGTATAAGATATTAAGAATGTGTTTTAATAGCCTACGTTAAATAAACTAAGTTAATTTTGTCAATGCATTTACATATTATTTACACTTATTTTAAATAGAAACCGAATACAATCGAAAAATCTTAAATACAGTTAGACATACACTTATATTCTAGATATTATAGGCTACTTAAAAACAAGGATTTTTTACTTTTTTACTTTTTAAGAGAAATCTTCACATTTTGATAGATAGCAATAAATAATAGAAGTGGTCTATGTAATAAAACATGTATACATCTACTATGGAAGTCACAGGACCATAAATTGTTAGGTCCGAGTGCAATGAAATGATGTCCTACCAGCCTCTCAACATGTGTTTCCATACGTCCGCGCACCCTGCTCGCGCAAACATCACACGTCATCAGCACGTTCCTCAGAGTTGTACACAGACAGAGCAGTCACCGCCAAAAACAGCAGCCGCCTTTTACAGTTCCTCCTGAACCAAAACAACAGCTTATGCTACTTTCACGCTATGTCATAAACGCAATTACGAGATGGCAACCCGTGAAGTTCTACCCAGAGCTGCTCATGTCCTCGGAGTTATGCGTCTCTATGTCAACACAATGAATCTGCAGAAGTCAGGTGGTACAACTAGAGCTCTGTAAGTTGCTTTCTTCCAACTTACAGATTTGAAGTACGCAAGTGCACATTCAATACAGTTAAGCATACTTTTTCCGTGGTAAGTCGTTAAAAATAAAATTAATTATCTAGCCTTTTTTTCTTTTTCTTTTCTCTCTCTCGCAGTATTAATAATAGTGATGCCTGTCATAGAAAGCATCACCAATAACTTATGAGTGAGGATGTTTGTGCGAGTGTACAGTAGGCCTACATGTGAACACATACCTCATTTTCAATAAAACTGAACAGCAGGTTTCTCCATTGTTATAAAGACAATATGCTGATGTGTCCTCTACACTCAATGGGCAATATAGTGGCAGGCAGGAAACAGTAATTAGTCTTTGATCAAAGTGTCCGTTACCCAATACGAAGCGGCACTGGAAGGGGGGCAGCATGTATGGAGAAAGAGAGAGTGCTCTTTTTCTTTTTCCATTCTTTCACACAATTGAAAATGAATGGGGCCGGTTGATGCTGGGGCCCCAACATGAAGTGGTCGCGGTGGTACAACGTGAAGGCCATCTCTCAAAAAACGTTGGGCGTTTGAATCCATTCTCAAGAACTGTATTTGTTTCTTTTCTTGTTTAGAGATGAGTGAAGGAGGGCTATGGGATGACGAGGGTCCTTTTATTTTCTTTGAGTCAAAGTTGGAAGTAGAATTCAAGAGTAAATACTACTGACTACAAAAGAGAAAGAAAATATAACCACAGCTGACAAAAGAAAGGAAACGAGAGACGGGACAGAAAGACTGTTTTTGATTCTCAGTAAACATGTCAGCCTGTTCATACTTATTTTCCTTTCCACGTCAAACATCCTGCTCATATAAATAGCTGCAGGGGACGCACTTTAATCTGTGCAGTTAAAACATTTAATATAACTTCATTATCTGTTTTCTGGAGAAACATCTGCAGATCTCTGTCAAAGTGATTTCTATATGGCATACTCGCAAATTAACACAATAGAGGTTTTGATGGTAGATTGAGAGAGTAATTATACTAAACTACCCTAAAATGGGCACAAACATCATGCTTTTCCATATTATTATCATTGCTCTACAAATAACAGACTTCGAGATAAATAAAAGAATGAAACACAGCTGGTTTGGCCTAAGTCGTTCATGGAAGATACATGGTAGAGGAAAAAAATATTTTTAAACAGTTATTTGGTAATGAAAATATGATTAAGTCTCCATAACAATATGGAACATTTTCCAAAAACAATCCATTTTTAAAATGAAGTTGGCAGAATCTTACGTAGACCTGTATGTGTTCTCAATTATGCCTGTTCATTATGGGAGGGAAGGATGTTTTTCATTTTTGTTTTGTTTATCTTGAAAAAGTACAGTTCCAATACCTATATCCTGTAGTTTATATATATGTACGTTTTCACCTAGCTTGAGGTGAACTTGTGAGGAAGAAAGTGGAAAAACTAGCAATAGGCTACTACTACTAAAAAAAATAAAATAAAAAGTCTAGTATGCACAAAAAAAATCCCAAACAGCTTTAGCGCCTCCTTGTGGCTGTTTTTTTTTGGAAATAAATGATATATTTTAAATGTAACTGCAGAGGGCAGTAGATCATCCTACATTGTGCTTTGGATGAACCCCAGGTGTGCTTAGCCTATAATGATACACTCAATTGAGGTGCACTGAATCAAAATCCAGTCATGTTTTCTTTAGTGGTTTAACAGTGTTTTTGTCAGTGTCTCATCCCTGATGCGAAGTTACATCAGCCAGTCCCAAACATAAATCAGAAAATGCTACACATACAGAATACCCACATAATGTCGTTCCATATCAAACTGCATTAGACAGTTATTTCTGCTTGCCTTTGAGGCACAGTTACTTTCAAATTATTTCTCTAAAGCACAATTAGTAATAAACAAATAATGTCACCAAGCTAAAACTACACAAAGCTGACAGTATAATAAAAAACAGCAGTCAGAAGTATCCACTGTCTGAGAGAAATTGTTTTAAAGGCCACGTTGCATGCTAAAGTCTCAGAACAAGCAAAGTGTTTATGCCACATTCAGACATTTACGAGGTCAGCTGAACTGTTACACACGCACACCGGGCAGACTTGTTTTTAGCCCTTTTGCACTGTAAAGTGTGCTGTTTTTTGTCTCCTCCCCTAGTGCTTATTCCATCTGTGTATGTCTGCTAAAGCCATCACTGCGCTACCCCCATCCATCCAAATACACCAGCGCTGTCTCTCTCACTCAACGAATGTGCCTTCAATACCTCTTTACTGCCTTCAGTTGATAACAACAGGGATCATCCCTTAACTGTTGGTGGAAACTTGGGAGTCTTGTAACTGTATAATGAATTCACTAATAGATGCAATGATGCAGACACTATAAATAAATAATTGTTGTTTAAAATGTATATTTTAAAATATTACTTGATTGTGAAATTATTTGCTTGAAAAGTATTGGTTAAGTAATAAATGCATATTCTATGCATATACTTTTTGATACTTTTGATATTTTGTCATATAATACATTGCTGAAGAATCTAAAAGATTTGTATTTCAAAAAAATGCTGTTCTTTTTAACTTTCTATTCGTCAAATAAAATGTATGATGGTTTCAAACAAAAATAGTAAGCATCACAACTATTTTCAACATTGATGATAATAAGAAATGTTGATTTGAGCACCAAAAGCAGCATCATAACGATTTCTGAAGGATCATGAAGACTGGAGTAATGATGTTGAAAATGAAACTTTGACATCACAGGAATAAATAACATTTTGATAAATATTTGTATAGAAAATGGATATTTTAAATTGTAATAATGTAATATTACTGTTTTACTGTAAGAGGCTTCTTTCAAAGTAACACAGTCTCACCCCAAAACGTCATATACTGACGGGTCTTGACCATACGTCAACATACGACGAAAAGGGTACCCCTATAACGTCAATATGAGACGCAGACATAAGCGCACCAGCAGCGCCTCCTAGCGGTACCCTAACGCATACCTAAACCCAACCATACCCGAATCGTCACACACGGACGTTAAAGGGTACCCTTTTCGTCGTATGTTGCCGTATGGTCAAGACCCGTCAGTATGTGAAAACATTAAATAATCTTACTGACTCCAAACTTTTAAACGGTAGTGTATTCTAAGTGTGTGATACAGGATCGAAATATTTTTTTGGGACACTGCTTCTATGCAGTATGGATACTATAATTCATTATGCAGACAAATCATCACTTCCAGTTCCTGTCCACAGTGCTTGATTGGCATCAGTAAAAGTTGCTTCATCTTTTTGAATCTCAACCGCCTTGTTGGCAGATGCTGGACATCTTCCACCAAATTCATGTTAAGGTGCATTTCTGGAATTTGACATAACTAATATCAAGATTAGTGTGCAGTCAAAAATTTCAAATGTAACTCCTCTTGTATCCTATGGCAAAATATGTGGAAATAATCTATCCTGAAAGATGATATTCCCAGGGCTACTCAAGTAACTTGATTAACATTCTCCATTAGATTTACATCCTCACAGTGATGTTGGAAACATGGATGAGTAATACATAGCACAAATGTTTAAAGTTTGAGACATTTGGCTTTAAAAAGAAGGAAATGTTGTTCACTTAAACTGAATGTAACTAGCATATCACCAGATCTGTTAAACAGACACAAAATTAACAACTCAAGGGACTCTTGGAGGCTGTAAGATTGGAAAAGTAAACATTCATCTCCATTATGCATCATTTTTGAGGTTTAAGATTTTATTTAGAGGTTTTAGTTTGTTGCCATCATCTGACATTCCATATGATGTAATTACATCAGAGATTCATGCTCAAAATACTTGAACTGATAAAACTTTTAAAATCTTTAATTTGATGGCTGCGCCTGGGGATCTCCTGAGGACACACATGAGAAGCGGGTCCATTAAAAGGACCAAAGAAAAACAGTGGAAAAATAAAATAAGTGAAGTGGAAAATAATAAAAAAATTCATTTCTGCTTTCTACAGTCGGAAATTACTATTTAAATGTACATAATGTAACTTTTGGCCCTCTGGCGGTTAAAAAACAAAACTGCATGCGTTTTGCAGAAGAACATATTTAGGGCCCAAGCCCTGAAAGGGCGCAGAGCCCTATTGTTCTTCTAAGGGTTTTTTGTTATTAGGGCCCAAGCCCTGAAAGGGCGCAGAGCCCTATTGTTCTTCTAAGGGTTTTTTGTTTTTCTTCTTCTTCTTCTTCTTTATAATAATTTTTTTTCAAGGTTTTTGCCACTTTTGGGGGCCTTAACGTGCTCAAAAACTCTTGAAATTTTGCACACTGGTCAGAACCCGCGGCCATTAGAGCCGGACTGAAGCTGGTACCCGGGTGTGGCAGGGGGGCTCGACAGCGCCCCCTGGAACGGGGTCCGAAAACTTGGTCCATAAATCAAACACGCTTGCATGAAATAATATGAAACTCGGTACACTTATAGATCTCATCGGTTCATATATCCTTCATGCTCTGACTTTTTACCCCAGCCCAACAGGAAGTCGGCTATTTGGCGTAGTTTAAAAAACACATGCAATGGAATTTAAAATACTCCTCCTAGACGATTCAAACAATCACCACGAAACTCGGTGTGCATGAAGTCAAGACATTGAGGATGAAAAGTTGCGAGGGGATTTTTGATATCTCGAACGGTTTGGCCGTGGTGAGGAAACGAATTTATGGCGAATATTGGAAACAGGAAGTGTGTTATAACTTCTGCATACATTAATTGATCTTGATGAAACTTCAGCAGTGTGTTCGCTGTAAGAGGCCGATCACATGGATGTGACTATTGTGAGTCAAAGTTATAGCGCCACCAACTGGCAGCAGGAAGTGTCTCACTTTCAAAATGCTTTAAAATCACCCTCTTATTTTTACCCGATTTGCTTCAAACTTCATCTGTATAATGTAAACACACGGCAGATGTAGACCTGTGAAAGGATTATTGATATCTTAAATACTGTTGCCATGGCAACGCATCAAACTTTAATATTCTTTTTAAAAGTTTTTGAGACTCTTAGCATGCTTGAAATTGCATGAAACTCGACAGACACATTACATTTATTGCCTAGTACACTTGTGCGAAGTTTCAGAAACGGGCGTGGTAAGGGGCTCAGTAGCGCCACCTTTAGTCAAAAATGGGGTATTACTTTTACCTACAGTAACCAAACTCGGTACGTATATTCTTCTCTTCGATCCGGACAACTTTCTAATTTACACTCATTAGCCCCGACCAACAGGAAGTCAGATATTTTGGTTTGAATGGGAGAAGATCTGAGAATTTTGCCAGTCTCTCTCAGTGTCTGTGTGTGTGAGAGAGGAGGGGGGCTTTATGTTAACCCTTTCTCTGCTGTGTGCGACTTCTCGGGCACTTATGGGGCCCTTGACGTGCTCAAAAACTCTTCAAACTTTGCACACAGGTCAGAACCCGCGGCCATCAGGGCCGGGTTGAAGCTGGTACCTGGGCGTGGCATGGGGGCTCGACAGCGCCCCCTGGAATGGGTTTCGAACACTTGTCCATATATCAAACACGCTTGCATGAATAAGTATGAAACTCGGTACACATTTAGATCTCATCGGGCCGAACAACTTTCGTGCTCTAAGTTTTACGCCAGTCCAACAGGAAGTCGGCTATTATGGGTTGTATGAAAACGCATGCCCCTGGAATTTGATATACTCCTCCAAGAAAAATTATCCTATCGCCACCAAACTCGGTCAGCATGAAGTCAAGACATTGAGGACGCTAAATTGCGGACGGATTTTTGATATCTCGAACGGTTTGGCCGTGGCGAGGAAACGAAGTTATGGCGAGAAAAGAAAAACACAATGTGTTATAACGTCTTCATACATTTATTGATCTTGATGAAACTTCAGCAGTGTGTTTGTTGTAAGAGGGCTATCACATGGATGTGACTATTGTGAGTCAAAGGTATAGCGCCACCAACTGGCAGCAGGAAGTGTGTTACTTTCAAGATACTTTTGACTAAAGTGGGGGGGTTATTTTTACCTACAGTCACAAAACTCGGTCTGTATATTGTGCTTATCGATCCGGACAACTTTCTCATTTACAGTCATTAGCTCCGACCAACAGGAAGTCAGATATTTTGGTTTGAATGTGGTTTTGTCTCTCTCTGACAGAGTTCCCCCTGCCATTCTCTCTGTGTGTGTGTGTGTGTGTGGGGGGGGGGGTGGAGGGGGGGCACACACAGACAGCCCCCCCCCTTTTCTGTGTGTGTTTGGAGGGGAGCAGAAAGACTCACACTGATACAAGCTCTAAAGCAGACTTCTTCTCGACAGTCAAAGCGGGTTACGTTATTGCCCGTCGTGCACAGGAACCCGAAAGGCAACGGGGGTGGCGGCTTTTTATATATATATATATATATATATATATATATATATATTAATAAATATAGCTGCAAGCAGCGATGGAGGGCCCAAGCCGGTGGCAGCGCCAGCCCGGTGCCTTTAGTGTAACTAAAGGCACCAGGGTGGCGGTGCCACCGGCTTGGGCCCGTAATCGCTGCTTGCAGCTATATTTATTAATATATATATATATATATATATATATATATATATTTCTTCTTCTTCTTCTTCTTCTTCTTCTTCTTTATAATAATTTTTTTTTCAAGGTTTTTGCCACTTTTGGGGGCCTTAACGTGCTCAAAAACTCTTGAAACTTTGCACACTGGTCAGAACCTGCGGCCATTAGAGCCGGACTGAAGCTGGTACCCGGGCGTGGCAGGGGGGCTCGACAGCGCCCCCTGTAACGGGGTCCGAAAACTTGGTCCATAAATCAAACACGCTTGCATGAAATAATATGAAACTCGGTACACTTATAGATCTCATCGGTTCATATATCCTTCACGCTCTGACTTTTTACCCCAGCCCAACAGGAAGTCGGCTATTTGGCGTAGTTTAAAAAACACATGCAATGGGATTTAAAATACTCCTCCTAGACGATTCAACCAATCACCACGAAACTCGGTGTGCATGAAGTCAAGACATTGAGGATGAAAAGTTGCGAGGGGATTTTTGATATCTCGAACGGTTTGGCCGTGGCGAGGAAACGAATTTATGGCGAATATTGGAAACAGGAAGTGTGTTATAACATCCTCATACATTAATTGATCTGGATGAAACTTCAGCAGTGTGTTCGCTGTAAGAGGCCGATCACATGGATGTGACTATTGTGAGTCAAAGTTATAGCGCCACCAACTGGCAGCAGGAAGTGTGTCACTTTCAAAATGCTTTGAAATCACCCTCTTATTTTTACCCGATTTGCTTCAAACTTAATCTGTATAATGTAAACACACGACAGATGTAGACCTGTGAAAGGATTATTGATATCTTTAATACTGTCGCCATGGCAACGCTTTAAACTTTTATATTCTTTTTGGATGCATTTGAGGCTCTTAACATGCTTCAAATTGCATGAAACTCAACATGCATTTGACATTTATTGTGTAATAGACATGTGCGAAGTTTCAGAAACGGGCGTGGTAAGGGGCTCAGTAGCGCCACCTTTAGTCAAAAATGGGGTATTAGTTTTACCTACAGTAACCAAACTCGGTACGTATATTCTTCTCTTCGATCCGGACAACTTTCTAATTTACAGTCATTAGCTCCGACCAACAGGAAGTCAGATATTTTGGTTTGAATGTGTACTGTTTGGAGCATTTTCCTTCTGCCCCTCTGTGTGTGTGTGTGAGGAGGGGGGCTAGTTTAGTTTAACCCTTTCTCTGCTGTGTGCAAAATCTCTGGCACTTTTGAGGGCCTTAACGTGCTCGAAAACTCTTGAAATTTTGCACACAGGTCAGAACCCGCGGCCATTAGGGCCAGGCTGAAGCTGGTACCCGGGCGTGGCAGGGGGGCTCGACAGCACCCCCTGGAATGGGATTCGAACACTTGTCCGTATATCAAACACGCTTGCATGAATTAATATGAAACTCGGTACACTTATAGATTTAATCGGGCCGAACAACTTTCCCTGGGTCAAGTTTTACGCCAGCCCAACAGGAAGTCGGCTATTACGGGTTGATTGGAGAACGCTTGCTCTCGCATTTGAAACACTTCTCCTAGAGAATTCATCCGATGACCACGAAACTCGGTCAGCATGAAGTCAAGACATGGAAGATGATAAATTGCCAGGGGATTTTTGATATCTCGAACGGTTTGGCCGTGGCGAGGAAACAAATTTATGATTAAAAAAGGATGCATAAAGTGTGTTATAACTTAGTTATAGTTTTACCTACAGTTACAAAACTCAGCGTGTATATTGATCTTATCAAGCCGAACAACTTTCTAATTTACAGTCATTAGCTCCGACCAACAGAAAGTCAGATATTGTGGTTTGAATGTGGATTGTGTCTCTCTCTGTCTCTCTGCCATTCTGTGTGTGTGTGTGTGTGTGTGTGTGTGTGTGTGTGTGTGTGTGTGTGTGTGTGTGTGTGTGATATTTTGGTTGGGTGACAGTTGTAGGTTACAGTTTGACAAGAGTTTATAGTTTAACAAAAGCACAATGTTGTGCTTTATTGCGAGTGTACACAAATATAGAGAAACACTTTGAATGATGTCCTGTGTGAACAAAATGACGGAGTATGTTTTTATGTCTCCATTCGATCGAGCCACACACACACACACACACACACACACAGCATTCCAATCTTGACATCGCAGCATGTTCATCATAGCCTTAATAAAATTTAATAATAAAATAGTCAACCTAACATAAAAAAATTACACTGCTCTGTTTAAATAGTCAGTTGTACAGTTCGTACCGTTCACAGTAAGCACCGCTCCACTGTGATGTTTCCAAGCATATATATATATATATATATATATATAATTAAAGCTGTAAGCAGCGATGGAGGGCCCAAGCCGGTAGCACCGCCACCCGGTGCCTTTAGTGCAACTAAAGGCACCAGGGTGGCGGTGCCACCGGCTTGGGCCCGCAATCGCTGCTTACAGCTTTAATTATATATATATATATTTTTGTTTGTGCTTCTGCTCTGCTTGACTGTGCAGATGAATATGGTTATCCTTCTACTCATAAAACATTCACTACTAAGAGATAACCACTTAGTACTTTTTGTCCCTCTCTGCTATTATAGTTTTGCAAGATGGCGGAACTACATGGAAGCCTCCGTGGACTATACCCGTCCCATGTATATAAAGATAATACATTCTTCATTTATAAGGATAAGTCAAATAATTGGCCGAGGTATTTGTACACCATTGAGGACATATTTATGAATAATAATATTGATTTTAGATAATAAAATACCTAAAAAGATACATATTGTCCCTTTAAGCGTGCAGGTCAACCACCCATTATAGCATTACAATAATCTAGGCTTGATGTCACGAACGCATGAACTAATTGTTCTGCATTTTTCATTGAGAGCATGGCTCATGCTGATGAGCAACTACTCATCACGTAGTTTAGATATATTTTTAAGATGAAAAAATGTGTTTTTTCAGATACTAGACACGTGACTTTCAAATGAAAGATTGTTATCAACCATACTGAATTGACCCCTCACAATAGATAATGACTTTCAATGAACTGTTAGAGAACTACATATTATCTGTTCAATAAAATCCCTCACCCAGCTATTGACTAATACAAACCGCATCTCCACGTTGCTTTTACAACATTTCAAATCCTTAGTTCTTGTAATCCCCAAAATGCCAAACCAATGTTGATTCTCGTTTTATTATGAGTGCTGTCATGTTCTCTTGATTCCCTGGAGTTTGTAGATTTAGCCGCTCAATGGCAACATTTCTCTCCCATTGTGAACTAACGGTACTCGCACCCACACCGTACACTAGTACAAAGTAGCCGGAGCAACTTGCAACGGTGCACGAGAGATGCACGGGCGAGTAACGAATGTTCGCAATTTCCCGTGAAACCCATCCCTCTAGGTCTAAATATAAACACTTAGGCTATAATAGGCTTAGTGTATATTGTGTCAAATGTTGTGTTTGACTTCCTCAACATTTTGCTGTTGGTATGAACAGACTTTTCTATTAAATAAATAAAGGAATTTATAAATAATGCCATTTTTCAATGATTTCATTAGCCTGTCTTCAGCATTACCAAAAGTGGTCCTAAGTCAAATCTCAGAAAATACCCTCTTTTCCCCTATAATGTCTGTCCACATACTTCCATTCTTTATAACATAAACATGTCTGCTATTTAGTGAGAGATCTCATCTGTCCTGAGGGGCTGAGAAGAGCAATGTGTTTTGTCTAAAGGTAGCAGTGCGATGGATGGATGGATGGATGGGTGGATGGATGGATGGATGGATAGTCATGGTGTGCATGTGTAAAGACAACCCCACCTCAACACACTCAATCAGCACATAAACACACAACACCACTAAAGGAACATGTGTGAGCATTTGGGGACGTGAGTGTGAAGGTCTCGAAAGGTTCAGGTGTCAAGCAATTTGGTGGCAATTGGGTGCCTGAATATTTTTTTATTCATATGTATTTAATTTACTGAAATACTGTTAATATACAGTATAGCGAGCTTTGTATTGTAAAATATACTGAATGAGTACAATAATAATTGGTGGTAAAGTATAGGTCACATGATTAAAGTTTTTTTTTTTTTTAAATATAAAAACACCATAATATACAAACATAATTTATTACATTTTACTGTTTGATAAAATATAATCGAATGTTATCAAATGTGATGCATTACAGGGACTTTTTTTTTATTGCCGTAAATTGTATATTTATATAATTTATATGAATTATGAGAGTAATTAAAAAAAAAATATTTAATATAAAAAATGTTTACCTGCAAACAACATATCTTTAACAATATTTCATTGGAAATACATAAAATATCTTGTTTTATGTATATTTTCACTATACATTACACTAATTAATTTTTGGTAACACTTTAGTTTAGGATCCAATTCTCACTATTAAGTATAGTTTCTTATTAGCATGCATATTAGGATATTGGTTGTTTATTAGTACTCATCATATTAATGGCTTATTCTGCATGACTTTATTCTACATGCCTTAATCCACCTAATTCCTAAACATAACAGCTACCTTACTAACTATATTAATAAGCAGTTATTAGGAGTTTATTGAGGCATGAATCACAGTTAATAGTGTGAATTGGACCCTAACCTGACTTAATTGTTTTCTTTCAAACATTTACAGTAAACATTTTCAGTAAAATAACATAATGTTAAGTAAGATAGATAACTTATAGCACTTTAGCATTTTCCGATATTTTTCTGTTAAAGTTCTGAACATTTTAACTGTGTGTGTTTGTGTGTTTGTGTGTGTGTGTGTGTGTGTGTGTGTGTGTGTGTGTGGGGGGGGGGGGGGGGTTAGGGGGGTTGGCTAAGACACCTTTAGTCAGTCAGTCAGTCAGACACTAATCCACAAGATTTAGGAGAGCATTCGGGCTGAGCTCTGTGTGTGTATACTATAATTATACAAGAGAGTTAGGGAGATATTCAGATATTCAGACATAAGCCACACACGCGCACACACACACGCACACACACAAACACAAAAAGGCCCACAGAAACATGGATACAATAGCAGAGCTCAGTAAAATACAGTGGAAGGTTCTGAAATAAGGGGCTTGTGTGAAGGTGATAAACAGCCATCAGTTCTGCAGTCTGTGATTTGAGGACAAGTGTCTGGCCACAATTCCATGGACTCCATCCAGATGATATGGACCTGTACTGATCCTTATATTATCCAGCATCAATCCCAGCAGGCAAATATGGTTTTAAGATAATGCATTCTCATACAAATGTTCATCTAAGCCAATGTGCTGTTATACTGTACCAATGTGGCTTTGATGAGAGGTGTGCTATTACTTTCTTTTTTCTTTTTTTTAAGATCAGACAAAATTAAAATTGTTTTTGTAAACAGAAATAAAAACTGGCAGAATAATGAAAATAATAATACAAATATATTAGCATTTTCATTGCTAAGAAATTAAAGAAATAATAAAGTTAATTTATTAACATCCTAGCAAATTGGAGCCTGCTAAAAAAAACAACATGGTGGTGAGTTTTCTTGTACAATTAAAAAACTTAAAAATCTGCTGTACAGTACAACAATAATTACATTGCTTTCTAGTAAAAAAAATAAAAAAGTGACTTATTGGAACATAAAAACTTGTGTGACAAAACTGGACAATCCATTTTGTTTCTAAGAACTTTTTTTTTTTTTTAAAGAATGTATAAATGTGACTTGGCAACTGCAGCTGACCTTCACCTGCTGTACTCCTCAGTTATCTGCCGAACACAAAGCACACGCTCAGAGAAAGTCAGCCTGAGCTGGCCAGAGAGAAGAAAAAATAGATAACAAGGAACATATATCGTGATTTAACAAATTCAAATGGAATTACACATGAATGTATCACCTATGAATGCATCATTGCTAATGGCAATCCTCAGATTCTTTAGGCCTGGGCTGTTGCTGTTAAACATGGTTTACACTAAATTCTCCATTTTTAAAAAAGGAGTTTCCATCATGATCCACTCCCTTTCCAGAGAGGCTGGCCAAATGGCAATAAAGTCCTAACAGGACAGCAGAGAGAGGGAGTAAAAGACACAGAAACAAGTGATGGAAAGAGAATGGGTGAATTCCAAATGGCATTTTTGCACTCTTAAAAGTCACTGCTAGACCCACCCGAAGGGTCATTGCAAACGAAAGTGTGGCTGTTAGCTAGAGTTGTAGTCGAGACCAGCTCATTTGTGTCTAGACTGAGACCAGAAGAGAGTCGAGTCCGAGTCAAGACCGAGTCCACATGCTCCTACAAGACCAAGACCATGATCTTAGACTTGACCTTGAGTCCGAGTCAAGACCATATTTTCATGGTCTTTGCAGAGTCCAAGACAATATCATGTCAGTGGTTTTGGTCTGCGAGTCAGAGTCTGAATGTAGAGTCCACATGGTCCTGAAAAGACCAAGACCATGAAAATGCGGTCACAGACTTAGTACAAGGACATATTTTCATGCTCTTAGTCTTGGTCCTCGAGGCAAAAAAACAAATCCAATTCCATAGTTCATGGTTTTGGTTTTGAGTCAGAGTCTAAGGCCATATTTTCTTGTTGTTGGTCCTCGTGTCAGAATCCAAGCCCTTAGCCAGTGTTGTAGTCGAGACAAGCTCATTCGGGTCAAGACCAGAAGAAGGTTGAGTCCGAATGTTTGACTGAGTCCACGTGATCCTGAAAAGACCAAGATCATGAAAATATAGCCGTCTGATTCCAAGACCATATTTTAATGGTCCTAGTCTTCAAGTCAGAGACCATATTTTCATGGTCTTTGTTCTCGAGTCCAAGTCTAAAACCATATTTTCTTGTACATGTCATTGACTCATGAGGACTCAGTTTTGACTTGGACTGGATCATGTTGTTTTTTTTGAGTACGTAGGCTTAGTCATGCTCTCTTTCAAATGTAGTTCGCTCTATGTGGTTTTTAAGTTACTATGCCGGGTGATGACAGTGTGAGTGGAGTGTATGTCAGTCCACTGGTGGGTGGCATCATCTTGTGTTTGACTGAGTTTAATCGCTTTAACTCAAACTACAGGATTCATGCACACATCTTGCATGTGGACAGACTTTATTTTAATTATTCGCTCTCTTTCCAGGTAGTCCGCAGTCAAGTGAAACATTACATTCAGAGTTGACATGGTTTATTTTGACTGAGGGCAGTGGAGCATCTCTCTCTCTCTCTCTCTCTCTCTCTCTCTCTCTCTCTCTCTCTCTCTCTCTCTCTCTCTCTCTCTCTCTCTCACACACACACTTTCTCTCTTTTGTTTTAAGGAATGTTCCTGGTTGTAACTGTCAATGCTGATATTATTTTATTTATATATTTTTTCTATCTATTCTCCTTTATTGTTCTGTTTTATCTTTTGATATACACATGTACTGTTCTGTTATTGTTTATATTCTGTGTGAATTGGGTCCTTTTGCTGTGTAGGTCATATGACCGTATACAAATTTACCTTTGGAGATCAATAAAGTTATAATTCATCTTTGTATGCATTTGCTCTTATGTAGGCTATGTAGGTGTATACATTTCTGT
Source organism: Phoxinus phoxinus (assembly GCF_949152265.1). Lineage (NCBI taxonomy): Eukaryota > Metazoa > Chordata > Actinopteri > Cypriniformes > Leuciscidae > Phoxinus > Phoxinus phoxinus. The sequence continues at coordinate 28,480,703 of NC_136888.1, forward strand.
GCATTAATGCAGAAACACACATTTGACAATGAAATATTGGATGAATCAACGTTTATAACTGTCTAAGCATGACTTCGGTTAACCATCGGCTGCAGCGGTTCGTAACAGAAAGGTCACGTTTCTGTACTGAACACAACAGGGTGTGGTTAACAATTACCTCAACATTACATACTTTACACACATACTGGAGGCAAGGAGAAAGAGATTGCGACAGAGAGAGAGAGAGAGATGGGGGGGGGGGGGGGTGCCTTGCCTGTCCTCTAACATCTGCAGCAGGCCCAAAGTTTTATATACTTCGTGTTGCTCTGTGAAACCATAGTAAAGGGGAAAGTGGAAATGTAATACAGCTGATAATGGCATTACATGCAGATATATAATTTCTTATGATCAAACAAACCTAATGTTCAAAATATCAGGATATTCCTCAATATTCAGCTTTTCAGGTTATAAAGTCTGATTCTTTTGCACACTGAAAATTAGAACGTTTCTGCTAAATGAACAGATGTAATTGGCTGCTAATGTGTTTCTTGAGCTACAGGATAATGTCAGTGCTCAGGAAGTAATTTCATTTTTTTTTTTTTTTTTTGAGGAATCCAGTTAAGGTCAATTAAAGCATGCATGAGTCCCCTCACAAACTTCAATAATTGCACTCCTACAAACTTTTTATTGGCCTGTAAAGATTCAGCTTTCACACTATACTTTACTTTAACATTGTGAACATTTCGGCATCATAAAAAAAAATAAGGATATCAGGTCTACAACAATTTGCGATATTTTTTCCCTTAACAATCCCTTCTGAGATCTAATGTTATGGACCTTTTTTAATAATTTTAATAATTTGGAGGTAAAATAGCCTATTTGCCAATGAATTCAAATTGTTCAAGCCAACAAATCTAGTTTAGGTCATATTTCATCTCAAAATGCTTAATGTTCATGAAAATGTCACAGTGCAATTTGAATGGTACTACAGAACAAATAGGCTTTAAATATAAAATAGGCTTTATATATATATATATATGATCATGTCTTGAGATTCACCTTCAACGTTCCATCCAAAATCTCTTTAACAAAATGATACAGTCAGGAGTGAGTCAGAAAACGTGTAACTCTTTAGAGTTGGACAGTAGTGGCCCCTGATGCAATTTCCTGTGTGTGCAGAGCATATACACAGACACGCTGAGAGTAGGGAATCGTTTCAGCAAATCGGTTCTTTCGAACGATTCGTTTCAATGAATCGGCTCAAAAAAGATTCGGTGGTTCTTTTACGTCATCACGTTGTCCAGGACATCGACAATAATTCCATATGTCCCAGTTCAGTTTGTTATGGGGCATGATTTAATTAATCTTGAACCCCAAAATGTGTTTTTAGTAACACGTTTTATTCATATCCTGTAGCCTAACATTTTGGCTAGCTACAAAGTAGGCCTAGCTACATTACTACATTCCCATTAGTAATGTTCTATAATCGAATCAAACATGTCTGAAAGAGAATCGGTTTGATTAGTCTTGGCTCGAGAACCTCTCGGACCAATCCAGTCCGAATCGTGATGAAATCGTTCTAGGTTCAAACGATTCATTGAAAAGATCCGACTCAACCGAACGATTCGTTTATGAATCGGTCAGGGCTAGCAGACGGGGGTTTGGCTCCCGGCGTAATCTGACCCCAGCACTCGGCTCTTTAAAGGAATAAAGGATGAATTTACTGAATGGAGATCCGCTGCAACGTCTGCTGAGTTCAGAGCAGGATCGAGAGCTCTAAAAGACGGCGCTATAGGAGAATGAAAGTTTTGGAGGAGAAACTGTTGAGAGCGTTCACGAACTTTGGAGGCGTAGCGCAGCGGTGTGATGCGATGTGATGTGAGACCGGCTTTGAAAACATTAAAGTAAAAACTCGGGCGGTCAAGAGAAGGACAGTCAAGGTAAGCTCAACGGTGGGTAGCCTATGTACGTGGGACACGAGGATAGTTTGACTCCGGTTTAGAAAATATGTGGATCATAGCATGTGTGATCATGTTTAATGTGTTCATGCTTTAGATCTCTCAAATTGCAGCGTGCGTTAGTTGGGATGTTCATATGTTAATTGTTAATGTTGACATTGTCCAGTCTGACACACCTGTGCGTTGTGCCCATTTTTTGGACGAAAGTAACGACAGCAGATCCTACATGTGCCATCATTGTGTTTTTACTAATAAAGTTTTGTTTTGCTGTTTCATGAACAAACAGAAAAGGAAGAGTAATGGTGATGTTTGCAACCCGCCTTTGGATACTCGTGCTGTTAATAAAACAGATTATGAAGTGTTTCTTGAGAGTGTTTATGTCTGTAACATTCCCAGTGCATGTGCATTTGTGCTCACGTGGAGTTTTTTATTTTATTTATTATAATGAGTTTGACCTCACACACACCCCATCTAATTCTGCACAATAAACAGTCATGAGTAAATGCTTATAGAATAAACCCTAGTTATTCTCTTCCCTCTCTCAGATGCTTAAACACATTACAGTGCTTGCAAAATATCACTGTTGATATTATTCAAACATGCAATCTCAGCCAATACATTTTTTTGTTCATATATATTAATCTATGCAGTATATTCAATGGCTTGGATTAACCTCTTTTATGATGTACGTTTTCAGTTTGTTAATTTTATGTTACGGATGAACGTAAAGAAGAAAAGCTTTATTAAAAGCTTTTCTTCTGCTTTATTAAGGAGTGAAGCAGCGCTATATATATATATATATATCAGAAATGGTAATCTCCATGGTCAAGTGGTAGAACAAGAAAAAGAAAACAATGATTTAGGATTAAAAAAAAATCATATAAATTATTATGATATGTAAAAAAGATATAATATTTATTATAATGGTTATTTATTTGAAAAATAAAAAATAAAGAACAGGATGTGTGTACATGCCTATTCGCATGTATTGAAGGTGTAAGGAAAATAGTCACACCACATGACAGGAATCAAAATTGGCTGAAATTTTTCATACATACTTTTGAATAATTGCCTTCTTATTATCTCAGTCATCTTTATTTGTCATTGACCCTATTCCGCATCTTCTAGCCTTAGCGTCATGTCAGGGTTCATTCTCATAATGACAAATACCACTTAATTTTGCTTTGTAGAACCAAAATGTAAAACCCAAGCATGCCTAAAACTTTTATTGCTGTCTTGCAAGCAGCATTTTTTCCTTTTTCTCTTCAGCCTGCATCAGTCAATGCTTTCTAAAGGGCAGCTGCGGTGTGTGTAGGTGATGTTTACACCTAGAATAGAGGAATATCATAGGCTATATTTACTGCTCCAGCTGATAATGAGTGTGGCTAGTTTACAGAAGCCTGTTATTAGGCTGAATACAAAGCTTCCTGTAGACCAGAGGAGATAATATTGAGGATGAGCTACAGGAGATCTCCATGCCTCATCTACAGCTGTTAGAAACGCTGTGTAATCCCAGCTATTTATACCACCACTAAATGGGTGTTGTATTCAGCAGCAGATGTTCTCACCCCTAAATATGACATATCTTCAGGCGTGGGCTATGGCGATGAGCTATATTCAGTAGTGCCTTTTGGCGTCATTGATGGCTGTTCAATTTATGGTTCATTGGCATGGTTTGCTAGTCTTAGCTGGCTTTGCAGCTTGGCCAAACTGGTCTTAAAATGGTGTAACTGGTCTCCTTGCCTGACCAGCTGATTTAAAAGTACCTCAAAGCCATCAAAACACTCTTGGAGACCAGATGGCGTTCTTTACGTTTTCTTTTATGTTTCCTTTTTTTAACCAGAAACCTTTGGAGAAACCTTCGCATATTGATTAAAGCTCTATAGAGAAGTGCAATGGAGTCATTCTTATTTTTTTATGGAATATTGCGTTATTTGCTCCCATGACATCAGCAAAAGCAAGCAACAATCCAAGTCCCTCACTAAAAAAATTTCTTTTCCAAGAAGCCGTTTCACTCAGATATACGTCACAACAGAGAGGAAAAGACTATCGCAACTTTAAGCTGGATTAGATGATCACCCTGGCCAAGCTGGTCTCGAGCTGGTGTAATTGTTCTCCTTGCCAAAGCAGCTGATTTAAAAATACCCCAAACCCCTATAAAACCATCAAACATTTTTGGATGCAGCTGATTGGCTTTCAGTTCTTTTTTTTTCTCACCAGAAACCTTGGGAGGAACCAACCTTGTCTGACCTTCTCGAGTGTACTGATTAGAGCTCTACAGAGAACTACAATGGAGTCAGAACGCGTCTGCATGCATGGTGGAATGGATTTTATTTTGCTGTTTTCTGACGAACAGCTACTTTGAGTTAGTCGAGCAGGCGTTATTAGTCAGACCTCCAAAGCTGATGTTATGGGTGGCCATAAATTGTTGCACAGACACCAAATGGAAACTTTGTTTCAGGCTGAAACAAAAGATGTCAGACTCTGTTTAGTTGCGTGTGGTGGCCTTTCTTTTAAGATATATAGTCTGTGCAAGAGAAAAGAGTTGGAAAGCTCACAGAATGCTTGCTCCAACCTGTAATAGCCACTTTAAGTTTTCATTTAGAAGATCACACACGCAGACATGATATCATATAGCCACACACAAAGGTTTATTAGAATGTAAATGCAGCCGTAATAGTACTGAAATGTCACTGATTGCATTACAGAAACACACACACACACACACACACACACACACACACACACACACACACACACACACACACACACACACACACACACACACACACACACACACACACACACACACACACACACACACACACACACACACACACACACACACACACACACACACACACACACAGCAAGCTGACCCAGGCACACATTTTTTTTTCTGCTGATTTGATTAATTCGGATGAAATGCCAAAGCCTTGGAAAACCAGTTTGGTCTTGACACAGACGATCCAGAAAAACAACAGAGCAGATTTCACACGTCTGTTGCGATGATATCATTTAATCGCTTACATCACCGCAGCTGTACATGAGATCTGGGGTGTGTGTGCATGGGGGTACATTTCAAAATTATATTCATTTCATTGGAACAACAGATGAGGTTCTGTTTTATTGAATGATGCACCAGAGACCTGTCCTGGTTTCCAACTGGCCTTTAATGACCCACATTACTATTTTTTTTTTTTCACATTGCTTTTTTTGTTTTGTTCACTGGTTCATAAGATTTACTCTTTCCACTACTATGCTGTTTAACAGAGATCATATTCTCCTTGTGTCTCATAAGAGTATATTGAGTTTTGATAATGATGACTTCGGTCATTGAAAGCTATACAGTGACAGCTTTGGCTTTTACACTTGTTGTCGTGGATGTGTGTTATATGAGAGCTATTGGGACAGCTTGATCTTTTGAGAAGCCTAGAACTGAGCGAAATATGAAAAAATCAAACTTCTTTCAAAAATATTTTGTCAATATCATTAATAAATAAATATTATGAGCAAATAAATATGAATTTATTTATTTAATAATTAATAAGTATTTATATGCTGTGCTGTGGCTTCTGAAATGTTTCATTACTTAAATTTGACCAAACTGCCATGATATAAAAGGTAAAAGTAAAAAAGAAAATCAAATGTTAAATGCAAGAACTAAAATAAGTTAACATTATAATATGAAAATATAAAAATGAAGTTTAAAATACAAATATAATAATAATAATTGTTTATTTAAATTATTAAAAAAAATTTCTTACAAATAATGCACAGGCTATATATTTTTATAATGTTATGCATTAGGTAGCATATATTGCGGTTTATTACTGAAGAGACTTCTGTAAACATTTTTGACAGGTGACTTGAACGGATCAATAATACATTTATTGTAATTATTAAAATGTATTGTTAATCAGTTTATTTATATTTTAAAAAGAAAGTTTATTATGATTCATGGGGTGTAACTTGCCAACTCATGATTTTTGCTACGGAAATCAAAATCATATATTACACATCATTGACTAAACAATTTCTTACTTTCCGGTTGTGACCATGACTGTGTGATATTTTAATAGTAATATTTGTTGTGATTATAAACAGAAATCTTAATTTGATATAGCGAATATACTGGGAATGTTTGATAAATCTAGTCTATATATTGTGCATATCGGATATGTCCTACTCTAGGCCCATAGGGAAAGAGTGTGGCTACTTTTCCTCCTCTCTTCCTCTCTTCCTCCCTTCCCCCACCAAACAAGCCAAGGGTGCAAAATGCCTTGTTCCTCCCAGCATTAGCACAGAGGCTTCAGGGGCTATTGGATTATTTGCATCTTGCTGTCATATTCGGCAGTACAAGTGGACGTGGGCTGAGCTAGCAGAAACATTGGCTTAATTTGACCTCTCTTTCTGATGGCCATGTCTGCCTCTGCCATGTCTCCCAAACCTCAGGTTCTGACTTCAGTCAAGTCTGTACATAACGGGACAGAGAGTTATAGCATTTTGGTCAGCTAGCGGAATCTCTCTGTGCGCCGCTTCTGTAATTTGTCAGTAGGGCTGTAGTTACGACCATGCTAATTGCAGAGTGCGACATGGCACAGTTGTGCCGCTCTGCAGTTTGAATGTCTGGAGACTTCTGGTGTCAGTCCGTCTCATTTACCATTCCACTTCCAACGCCACAGACAGTTTTCCTTTTTGTCTGTTACAAGGGCCCTTATATTGTCCAGGAGTGAACCTTGATGGCTTTGTAGTCTGTCAAAAACATCTTCTTGTGTTTATTGTTGGGACATGAATTTTTTGAAACATTCTGTTATTTAGTTATCCTGCATTCTGCATTTTGACTTGAGGTTTTATTTTCCCACCATCTGAATCGAGATGTTATCTTTAGCTTTTTTTCAGACTTCTTGATCAGTGAGTGTTTGTGACAGGCTACATTTAAAATCCAGTAAAAAAATGATCTACAAGCTCATACAGCCGCGGCGCTTTGATTAGATACACCACAGGACCCTGAGAGAGAGAGGCTTTGTCACAGCAGTTGTGCAAACTGGGATATAGGGTCGGTGACATAAGATTATCTAACTACTTTAAAACATACATGGCAAGTTATTATATTCGTGGTTTAAATTTAATAAGGGTCCATGAACTGCATTTTTTTAATGTATAATGTTCTTTGAGGTCCAATTATATTAGCAAGATTTTTACATAAAAAAACATTAAAATTTACAAGTAATCGCCACAGACAATTTCTTATCCTGTTTTTGACCTTCTCTTTCAAACAACACTCAATTTTGATAGGCGCGTATTCAATACTCAAAGTAAACGCCCACTGCTATGATTGGGTAACAGTTTTGCATATTAAAATAATTTTCAACGTTCCCGCCATTGCTGAAAGCTTCCAATGTTCGTCAGAGTCTGATCCCGATTCAGAAGACAAACCTACAACTCAAGTACCAAGGATACTCAAGTCTGCGATAGCTTGGTAATTAATCATTTATATGTATTCCTTCCAACTGTGAAACTTTTTTGCGTGTTATCTGTTATATGCTGTATAAGTTTTGGTTGTGACTAATAAAGTTTAGGTTCTTTCTTAGTTACCACAGTTATAGGATAACTTGCGGTGTTTTGTGTAAACAAATTATGAATATATGTGTCATGGTTTGTCGTTCTTATATTCATCGATTTATAATTTTCAGTAAAGTGAAAGTAGTGAGTATATCAAATGATCTGTAACAGACAAAGCAACAGTGACACATGATACAAATATTTACTCACAGTCACTGCATCATCGTTTCTTTTAAGTCTCTGAAAAGCCTATGTGAAACGCTCTTGTTTATAAATGAATCCAAAGTAAAATGAAGCGAACATACAGACAGTGTCTTAAAAATTAATTTCATCCACGCTTCACAAGGAAGGCAATGCACAGACTGTGTTTTCCCACAACTGAGCACTTCAAAATGTCTTGTAATCCTCAGAGGCATCTGTATTTTTTTTGTTACTGGAGTAATCCTGTGTTGTTTGCAGTTACTGGAGTAATCCTGTGTTGTTTGCATCCCTCTCATATTTTCTACATGACATGCATGAATTGGTGGGCGGGGCAAAAGAGGAAATGATGTAGAAGAAGGCTTCGATCTTCTACAGAGGCGGTCTTTCGTCGCACCATGACGTCATACCGAGACACATGACTCGTTACAGATAATTGGGAGTTTGGTTTCAATAAAAGCTGTTTTTGGACTTATAAGTTTTGAAGTTTGAAATTTGCTATTTTTAAATTATAATGACCTCTTATATGTCTATCTCAATTCATGGCCGCTTTAATGTTTTGTGATGTGGTGTAATCACGTTTAAAAGTTGTAACATTTCAGAGTAACCAAAAATGTATAACAGGACAGTTTTTCCACCATCTTATTTTAATACAGATAATCAAAACTTGATCATCATAGAAAATGTGTATTCAAGACATTGTATTTATGAATTGCATTTCTAATGTATTTTTGAATCAAAATTGTTGATAAGAAAAAAAAGTGTAATTGACTGGCTAACATCACAGAAGCTACAAACTTTTAAAATGTGAGCTACAAACTATCGGTCGCCTGTCAGCTTTGTGCAGGTAAAAATAAGCAGCGCTTTCCACTATTCAAGAGCTTGTCTCCTTTGAGCCGCCACATTCTTTATCCCTTTTTCAGGGGAAGAGAGAAAGACCCCCTCCCTTATATTGGTAATGGGACTGTCATGCAGAAAGACTCCATTGTGTGGGCCAGGATCCTGTTTCTCCCTGGGCCTGTAATTAAGAAGGGATTGCTTGAACAGGGATATTTAGGTGGCTGAATATAGGGTAGGGATTGCTTAGGCCGCTTGGTAAACTGTCTACACATGCATAACTGGACTAACCCCATGCACACGGCCTTCAAACGATATATGCATGTGTATATTAGTGTCTACATTGTATATAGAGAGAGAGAACGAGAGAAGGTAGCCTTTGTTAAACTGTGTCATCTCTATGAGCTCACAGCTCAAGTTTGCTTTTCAGTGGTTACCTAGGTGATCACTAAAAAGTGAGCTCATTTGAAGGGAGGGAAACAATAAAAGAGAGGTGAAAAGAAACCCTTGGCCCAGAGCGTTTACCGCCAGACCTGTGATGTCAACAGTGTGTTCTCATCTTATGGGAAATGTCAGTCTTAGATCACCAAGATTCAGGCCTCTTTCTTTTATTAGACTGTCTAGTGGAATTAAACTCCACTAAAAACACTCCAGTAAAGTTCCTGTCAGTTACTAGTAATGGTCCACTAATATAGGGTTTTTAATGGCCAGTGCCCATTCCAATTTCTAAGAGAGCAGGGTGGTCTGATATAATAATACAACTAAAATGATAACTAATGGAAGACCGTGTATCTCAAAATTGTGCCTTTATTTTCAGAATTGCACCCTTCTCATAATTGCGACAGCACAGCTCATTGTAATTAGTTTTTTTTTTTGCAAATGTATTGCTATTTAATTTCTTGTAAATACCACTTTGTATATCACTATTACTTTATATATAAAAATTGCGACTTTAATTATCATAATTGTAACGTTGTATCTCACAAAACATTATATCTCAATTGCAACTATTAACTCCGATCTCCCCCCCCCCCCCCCCTAATTGGAACTTAATTTTTTCATAAATGCAACGTTATCTCACAATCACCGTTTTTTTTTTTTTTTTACAGACTTCCATGCAGATCAAATTTACACAAACGTTTTAAAATCCAGATAATTGAAAAGTTCGTGATATCAGGGAATTTGAAAAAGAAATAAATAGGATTTTATTAAATTGGGAAATTATGCTAGTTATGCTTAACTCTTAATTTTTTTTCCTCCTTCAGTGCAATCTCTATACAATTTTCAAATATTTATCCAATAATCAAGAATGACTGTGTCACAATGTGTCAATTTGTCACAATGTGTGGAGATTAACCCTGGAAATAAAGCATTGGATTATCTGGCTGTTAGTAAATTTTGGAATTCATACAAGGACATTTATAAGCCTGTGTCTGTATTTTCAAGTTGACAAACATTGCCAGATTAATGGTTCTGGTCAGTACTATTAATGCTTTGGTTATGATGATCTTGTTCTTTCAGTCTTTTTTTATTTGCACCGTCCAATTGACAATCTAATTTAAGGAGACAGTGGTTAATTCAATGTTTTCCCTCTCTCTAAACCAGCCCGGGTCCAAGGTCCCACTCCTCCTTTACAAGCTTCAAGGCAAACCTGTTAACCCTGTCCTCTATTTGCCTTGTGTTCATGTAAAAGTTCATTGTGTTCTCTGACAAATGTCCATCACTGTTTCCTGCAGGTTGGCAGACTGGCACACAGGCACAGATGGCAGAGGTGATGGAGGGTATGGCCACGGCAGCAGTGCCCAACACCAGTGTGGACTGGCAGAATCGATGCATCGCTCTGGAGACGCAGCTTATGAGGTTTCGTCTGCAAGCGGGAAATATCCGCCACCTACTTGCTGAGAGGGTAAAAGAGGGGTATTATGGGTAACACAGGGTCTACAAAATCGCCCACTGCATTCCAGCTGCGCATATGATTTGTTTATTTTCTGGCCATTTTGCACAGCTTGTGTATGCATAAATTCATCTAGCCAAAACAAACATCAATCCCCTCAAGTTGAATTATAACAAAGCCACTTTCATTGACTGTAAACATCACTCTATAATTTAGTAAACATGATATATATCAAAACACCCCATGGCATTATAATCTGTTTCATCGCTGTACCGCCAAAGTAATTCGTTGTAAGGGTGATATTAGCTAATTCTACATTTACTTCTTTTAAAGAATCTTTTGCCTTAGTCACAATGGAAAAAGTTGCTTAGTTTCTCTTCTGCTCTTTTTCTCTCCTCCTCATCTACAGTTTGGTCATGCTGCATTGACCTCAGTGTTTTGTCTTGCAAGAAAAGGTTAACTGTTAAACTTGGCAGGCAGCCCTGCAGGGAAAAACCAATGACTCGTGTGAATGCTTGACTGGAAATACAGGTGTGTGTGTGTGTGTGTGATGGACAAAGGGAAGGATTCCTTTATTAATGACCAGATTAGCAAAAGTAACAGTATTTTTAAAGTATTTTAAGAAAATGGTGTTGCTTGCCTATGGCCACATAGGGTGTTGTGGGTGGTTGCCAGGGCATTGCTATGTGGTTGTTCGCGTGTTGCTATGTGGTAGCTTTAGTGTTATGGGTGGTTACTGTCAAGGTTCTATGATATTGTGGTTCATGTCTACAAGATTTTGTCTGCCTGTTTTATTGTGAAAAAAATCACAACCAGTGGCATGCCTGGGTGAACAACCACCATTAGTCTGGAGGTAGTCTTAGCCTCAGACGCCACACACACAGACTGTCGCCTGAACGTTTAATGCATAAGGAACTCAAACACTTAAGGAGTTTCGAAGTTGCTAGCTGAATTGGTTGAATTGTACCAGATTTCTATGAGATGTGTGTCACATTATTTTATGGTCTGCCTGGAAACTGGATGTTTTGATGCCAAACCCCCTCATGAAGAAGAAAGTCTTTGTGATGACAATAAGCACTCACCAGGATCAACTAAACGTTGGATTTTTACAAGTGTGTGTGTGTGAAGTTTGTAGTGCCATTGTTGCTGTAAACTTGCACAACGTTCATGAATGAGTAATTTATTAGATCCATACCGGTTTGTTATTGTAGGGACATCGACTTTACATTTTCATCCCCCAAACATGACGCGGAACAAAATTAACTGCGATTGGTTGCTTTAAATGTCAGTCAGACGTCCTCCTGGGCACTGCAAACTGTAAGAGTCCTGACCTTCTGCCGTAGGGCTCCCAAGTCTGGAGGTGACAAACCTTAGTACTCCAGGGGTTACCTTCAAGTCTATGCCTGGGCCTAGTTCAGGGGCCAGTTGCAAAAACTTAGCCTTTATGTTAAGACTGTCTTAAGAGCTAGTTTGGCCAACTAGCAGTTTAGATAAGAGGTAATCAGTCTTACTTTTCAGATTCAAGTTCGACCGTTCTAGTAACTGACTTAAAGTTAGGACCAGTCTTGAAGAAAAATACATTTGATGACTAACTTTTAAGGCTAGTCTTAGCAGTTTATGCAACCAGCCACTGGTCGCTATAAACATTTTGACTTTAACCAATGTGCTTAGCAAGATTCTCTTCAAACTGTTGATCCGCCATGATAGAAGCTGACCTGACAGCAAAACTAACTGTAAAGGAAGACATTTACGCTAATACCTGCAGTAGCGCCCCTTGTGGCAACACTAAGGGCCTGGTTTACTAACAGCTTGCACCAGCGTAAACCCTTTTTTTGCCATTAAAAAACTACTGTCAAAATTGACTAAAGACATGCTGTGAATATTTTACGCTGAAAAGACGTAGATACAGTTGTTTTTGCGGCTGACCTTATTGCATATGCACTTGTAGAAATTTTCCTTTCAGAAACTACATTTATAGGAGGAGAGTATTTAAATGAATAACACAATGCTTTGCACTAGTCAATTTACTGGTATTTGCACCATTATTTAACTCCCAAACAGCATGTCTTAAACCAGACGCTCTTGGTAGATTGTGTTGGTCATTACGGAAAGGATCCGGCTGCGTCTGTGTTCTTTAACGTGTGCGTCGTCAGTAGATCACACGCATATCTTTCCATTCCCATCGGCACTTTTATGGGATTGCGCTCTCACGCTAATTTGCCCTGATTAATAAATCTGCCCCTAAGAATGCAAAGCATACTTGTATTGCATTGTGAATTGCAGTCAGGCACATTTCGGAATGCATCATCATACAAAATTGAGCTTCCGTAGCTAGAAGCATCTGCATTCATTAGCTTGCCTAAAGTATGTTTGGAACTAATGGTTAGGGGTTTTGTGATAGCCAATCACTGCCATGATAGTAGTTGACCTGAAAGAGGAAACTGACTATAAAAAAAAGACATTTATGCTAATACTTGATGTAGCGCCCCTTGTGGCAACACTGAGAATGCCAAGCATACTTGCGTTGTTTGTGAATTGTATCAGACACATTTCAGAGGGAGTGAGGGAGCTAGCATAGCCTGAAGCATATGTGCTTTACATGCTTGGTTAAAGTGTGTTTCAGGACTTACGGTTTGAGGTTTTGCGCTATAGTCAAACTCAAACCTTTCTTTTTCAGCCATAAAACCGTTTACTGAAGAATCAGAACACCTTCTAACCATTTTGCACGCATAACTTTGTCTCAATAAACACACTGGGGATTAAACATCCCCTCACGGAGGAACATATAAACAATATTTTAGATGGGTCTGTAGACCATGTGTGTACTTGCTCTTCTTGATGTTAATAAGTCGGTCCAAAAACAACATAAATTTAGTTTTTCTTTTTGGTCTAAGTGGTAGGTCTGTTGTTGTGTTTTTTTTCTATCTGTGGTGGTGCCATTAGGGTGTTTACTGTCCAAACACGCTGACCACAGGGACATTAAGTCTTGGATGGCTCCCAAACGTCCTCCATCAGGTTTCTTCCCACTCTGGTCATTGTCTCTAAACAGCCTTTCGCTCACCCTGACCTCCACTCTCTCCCGATCTCCCATTTTTGCCTCTCGCTGGATATCAGGGCTCAGTGTCTCATGGGTTTCAGCTTTGAAGAAGCGGACAAAAGAAAGTGTTGAGTGTTTGCTGCTGGTGTCGGTTTAAAAAAAGATTCATATGCTTCTCATCTGTTTCTCTGGGTGGCGTTAGGAGTGTTTTACACATTGACCCACTTTGCAGAGGAAAAGCTTGACACAGAATTGTGTGAAGGGTGTGAGCTCTCATTCTGGCGCGAGGGAATACATTTTCCATTCGGTTCACGTACGCATGCCCTACAGTTGTAAAAGTTCATCCCATAGTAGAATAAGATTTAAATTGTGAGTGCACATATGCTATGTTTGAATAGCACACTACCTTATTTCTGCACAAAATCATGGACCTCATTCATGAAACTTTCGTAAATATATGAGTACATTCCGAGTATTTTTTGCGTAAAACTGACCTCCCCGAAAACTCTCCTCTGGATTCACAAACGCTTTGTAAACATCAGAATTGATAGTTAAATGTGTGTATATGAATGAATTTCAATCATTTGTAAATAAGGCGCGTGTGCGCTCTCATTCACAATTAACATAATCCCCGTCTATGAATTAAAACTACGCAAATTACGTGTCCAGAAACGTTGTGGAATCTTCCGGACTTCCTTCTTGGGTTTGGTTCCAGTATATTGCATAAATGCAAAAGAGACATATGCCTAACAAAAAATATTTAGTTAACTTGTCTCCACCAAAGCGTTTTAGCCAGCTGAAAAAATGCCTGGTAGCTACTCTTCTGAAAACGACCAGCTGGTGGCACTTGAGAGCACTTTGGAGGCTCAGTTGAAACGTTTTGGTTGCTGTGATTTGGAATATCCACGGCAGAAACGTGTTACTAGTATCTCATTTTGAAGAATATTACTGAATATAAAAACATAGTAACCAGCAATATTAACTCCTATGAGTAGGATGGTTGGTCAGTGTAGTATTTGCCCCACCCCTCCTCCACTGTGATTGGACGGCTTGATGAAAAGTGAAAGTGACAAGCGCTGCATTTTATGAATGTTTTACATGCCACGTGGTAGGGAGCAGGTTAAAATTTATTTCATGCCAACTAACATTTTGAGAATAAACATTTTATTAAATCTGAAAATTTACGTCAGAACGGCTTTATGAACGTTTTACACAAAAATCAGTTCTGCTCGTGTTTCATGAACGAGGCCCAGTATGTGTATTGTGCGTAGTTTATACACATTTTCTGTGTTAAAAAGAGTATATGTGATATGTGGTTGAGCAATTTCTTTTGTTGCCCAAACTTAGTTTAAAACCGCACAGCCTCTCACAGTATTTGTAAGATGTACTTAATTTCTGATTGTGTTGATTTAACTTCACACAGAAATCATCCTTTCCTTATGTGAGTGCCACATGTGTTTGCATTTAAAATGAGAAAGTAAATGTAGAAGACTCCGTAAGTTGGTCCTCATGTGGGATTTGGCCTAGTTCTTCATGCTTTCTGTAGAACTGTCTTGTTTCTAATGAGCTGCCAGACTGGAGGATTAGCCTGCAATAGCAATAATGCTTTCTTGCTATCTCTCGCTCTCTCAAACTCAATCTTTCTCCTTAAAAACACCATCTCTGCTTCGTTAGTCTTTATCTTCTTGCATAGTTCTCAAATTAATTATTGAGCTGTTGGCTGTTTCAGACTTTTGGTGTCTATATCTAATATGGTTAATCATTACATTTTCAGACAGTATTTTGATGTTTCTTTAACAATGGACACTTATTTTAGCAACTAAACAGTCCTACGCACTAAAAAAGGTTGATGAAACACAGTTTTACTGTGAAAAAGGCTATGTTTTAGTAAGAGTCTTGATCATGGCAGATGGATGCTATGCTGGTGATTTCCAGAGTCATTAATGCATAGTTCACATTCTCTGCTTCCATATTCTGAGGCGCTGCAGTCAACTGGTTAAGTTCTAGAGTTCAACCAAGGAGGAAACCTTCTTTGCATTTACCCATAGCAACTGCAGGAGAACAGTTGTTAAATGTTTCACATACCTGGTTGTCCGGTGCCTCAGCAGCTGCCTGGTCTTCACCTGTTTAACCTGTGGCCTGTCATACAGTCAACTGTCAGTCCATCCTTATTCTTTTGCTTAATGATGATGCGTTGTCTTAGCATTAGTCTTAAAATCGGCATTAAATATAAGTTGCATTAGTCTTTTCTTTCCTATTGTGGCTCATCTGAGTGAAACGGCTTCTCGAACAAGAAAAAAATGTAGGGCGGGACTTGATTTTGTTCTTTGGGAATTGATTGCATCGTTGTCGTTTGCATATTGCTGTGATCTCATGTAAGTGACAGAAAAAATGTTGTTGCAAAATGGAGGGGAAGTTATGATTATAGATTATAAGGGGACGTGGATTTTAAAAAAAAGATGTGCACGGATAAATAATATTGTGTCACTCATTAACACTTGCGCACCGGTCTCGCTTCGTTCCCGCGGCTCTCGGCCTCGCCCTGCTTGCCACACTTGATAATGATGCAAACTCAACGTTTAGATCTTTAGACTTTTGTCAGAGTAGATGCTATATATAATTTTGACAAGAATGACAACAAGGTGGTGCGGGGCAGAGCCAAAGAAATATTGAGAACTGCTGTTTTGTTAGTGCTATGATCACATTGAAGATCATGTTAACTCAGCGTTTAAATCTGTATATACATTGAGTATGTCACCTACATACAGTACCCAGTAGGTTCATTTGTTCGGCCAAAAAACAACAACATCTTTCTACAAGTGATGCAGTGAAATTCCAACAACTAAAAATATTTGCCCGAAATAGGTTTGGTTGGCCGAAACCATGACCAACCTTTTTTTTTTTTTTTGATCAATTAAACAGCCTAATTTTCATTCGTGAGAAATTCAACGTCTTCTGAGTAAACTCTATATTACAGTCTCTTGGATTTGCATCTTTTTGTGTCATTGAGATGTTTCTATTAACTCTATTGAGGCTTGGTAGCTCAACACTCCACTCACCACCAGTAAACTTTACGACATAGTTGTTGAATAGCTCTTAATGCTCAGTGAATCATTGCTGAGTGGGTGAGGCTAACCTGAGGTCAGTGCTGAGCTTGGGTGAGTGGACACTATTCCCATAGTAATGCGGATTGATGAAGTGTCAGCGTAAAGCATGTCCTTGTTCATATTTGTCGCTGTGTCGTCTATTCATTTCTGTACATTTGGTGACCCTGAGGTGAAGAGTCACACCTCCACACAATGACCCCACAGGCTGCTCTTCTGGCCTCGACGTAAGGGAATTCTTGCATGGAGCGTGTAACTCCTGGGAATCCCTGGACTTTTGGCTTAAGGAGCGAGAAAGGGCGGAAAGAACAAAGAAGTTTGAACAAAAGGAGAGCTCTGTCATACAGTGGGAATTCATTAGTATACTTGTCCTCCTTTTTACTGGGTCAGTGAGCTCATGAAACAGTGAGCACAAAGCACATCATGGCCAGGAGCTCTGTTTGTGTGAGTTCTTACAAGCTTGTGCTTATCTATCCGCAGTATATCTATGTGAGAAGATATAATCCATGCACAGATTAGCACTCCTTCCAACAGCCTTTTTCCCCTTCATCTCTTATTTTTAGTTGAAAGTTAAATTGCGGTAACACTTTACAATAAGGTTCATTAGTTACCATTAGTTAATGTATTAACTAACATGAACTAACAATGAGCAAAACATTTGTTATAGTATTTACTCATCTGTGTTAATGTTAGTTAATAAAAATACAGCTGTTGTGTTCATTGTTTCGTGCTAGTTAACAGTGCATTAACTACTGTCAACAAATACAACCTTTGATTTTAATAACGTATGTTGAAATTAACATGAACTAAGATTAATAAATGCTGAAGAAGAATTGTTCATTCTTAGTTCATGTTAACTAATTAACCTTATTGTAAAGTGTTACCAAGGTTGCATACAGTACTTGTGTGAGCAGAAAAGATTGTTTTACCAAATTTCTTCAAAAACAGGAGCAAATGCACAAAAATTCGAGTTTGCTTTCATTTTAATGTTGATAAATCCAGAAGTGTGTGCCTGCAGTTAGTAATTTGCATAAGACATGCCCAAACATCTCCATATAAAAGATTTGCACACAGCCTCTCCTGTAAGCCATTCATCGCTCTCTGCATACATAGTAACTATTCTATATCTGTAACACTTAAAAAAAAAAAAAAAACTGAAATAAGACTTTTACACCTGGTTTCAAATACAATGCTTAAACTTAGTCCAAGACTAAAATCCATGTATGAACTGTTTTAACTGAAAGAAACTTGCACTGACATACCTTAAAATATATCAGTTTCGTCTCAAGATGCACCAGTAATTTTTTTTTTTAATGCCCTAATTGAACTAAGCCCTAATCCTGGCCTAATCCCTATCACACACACACACACACACACACACACACACACACACACACACACACACACACACACACACACACACACACACACACACACACACACACACACACACACACACACACACACACACACACACACACACACACACACACACACACACACACACTTTAAGCTTGTGTCCTGACCAAGATGAACATCTCAAAATGCTCGCATAGTTTCAAAATTAGATATCAAACAAAGCAAATCAAATTACATTTTATTTAATTAAAATAGATTTCTTAAAATAGAAACTTAACGAATCAAAATAATTAGTTTAAATTCAAATAACTAAACAAAAAATCTAAATAGAAACAAAACAAAATAGAAGCAATTACAAATTACACTCAAGTGATAAATCACAGTTTTTGGCTATGATGTGCAGCGAGACTTTCACTTTCAGTATGAGCAGAAACATCACTCGATGCAGGACACTTGTCCTGAACAGAATGCACAGTACTCTAATCTTTTCCCTGCGCTGTCAGGCCATGATGGTGGTCCTGGTGATAACCACAGTGGTTTGTGGTATAAGCGTGCCCAAACCCGCACCAGTACAACATGCCCTCAGTATTTAGTGCCGGATTATGATCAAAATCATTTAAGCATGTCAGGTAGCGACACTGAAAGCCAGATATACAGTAGATTATTCTCAGTTTATCTCACACTTATAGTTTATATAACCAACACACACACACATCCTAGCCCCGATGGAACATTCCATTATTCTCTCTTTTTCTTTCTATAGATGCAGGAGTTGGAACAGAGAGTGATAGAGGCTGACCAGCGGGCAGAGAACGCTGAAAAACAGGTATTGCTCTTGTACCAGCGGTTTCTTATTTTTTATTAGAATTATACTCAGGACATGGTGTCCTATGTGCCATATTTTTTAAAAGGAATATTTCATTGTTATTGTATAATTTCATTTAGTGTGCCATATAATAAATAAATCACACATTAAAAAAATAATAATAATATATGTTTTTTTTCTTTCTTTCAAAACACGTGTAATTGTGCAAATATTATCAAGTCAAAAGTCAGTAGTCAGAAGTTTTGTTTTTTTTTCTTCAGAAAATGGACAATGCATTTTAGAAAAATTAAAACTACATAGACAATATAAAACTATTTTATTTTTAAATAGTTGGATTTAAATAATGAATTGTATTTTTTACAGAAATTCGCTGATATTCAGATGAAAAAACAAAACATTAATATAAAAATAAATGTTCTATTGAATTAACTTCAGTATCCTTTTACTTTACCTTTTAAGTAATAAATCATGGGAGCACAAATGATACTCTTTCTGGAAAATGATCTGTTTTTATTTATTTATTATTATTTTAATAACATAATGATACATACAGTAGTGGATAAAAGTGATGCCAACCTAGGAAAATTGACATCTTCCACCTTATTTCAAATATTATTAAAAATGTGTTAAAGATTTTGTAAGCACATTGCATGCTTGGCATCAATCGTTTTATTTGAGATAATGCAATGAAACATGCCAAATTGTTCAGACATAATTTTTTGATTGGCTGTCATACAAAGAAATTACGAACACATTCTGTAGTCAATGTATGCTTTTACCTGTGAGCTTTTTGTATTTTTTTGTGCCTTTATTTTTTGCATGCTAAAATAAAACCCCATAGTTTGCCTTTTTTTGCCAAATAATTTTGTCAGATAAATACCTTCACCAATTTTAGTGTATTGTCCTTTCCTACTACTTAAAATATTTGAAACATACAAAATGGTTTCCTCATATTTTGATTGTTTATCAAACTTGTATGGTCCATAGAAACAAATATTCCCTCCAGGGATCACTTTTGGCCACTACTGAACCCTTTTCTCTTTGAGGACCTAATCAAAATGAATATTGTAGGTCCATATTATGGAGGAGAAACTGAAGTCTGCAAACATGCAGCCCAGCGAATCGGAAAACTCCTTGTACAGGCGTTATCAAGAGTTGAGCAGTCAAACGCAGGAGAAAGATATGATCATAAAGAGTCTTGAAGGACAGCTGGAGAAGCAGGTAAAGACCTCACAAAGAGGAAGAGATGGCTATTAAACTCCCACATAAGGACTGAAACGTTGCTCAACTGCCCTCCTTATCTGCAGAACTTGGTTCGAGCCCAAGAGGCCAAGATTATTGAAGAGAAGGCTGCCAAAATCAAAGACTGGGTCACGTTTAAGTTGCGAGAGGTGAGTTGAAACGTGGAAGTGCTGTGGATAATTTTTTTTTTTTTTTTTTTTTTTTGGAAACAGAGTGTCCTTTGTTTTTTGTGTCTTGTAGATGGAAACAGAAAACCAGCAGTTGAAAAAGGCAAACCTGAAGCAGGCCGAGCAGATCCTCATACTGCAAGACAAGCTTCAGAGTAAACATAGTTCCTTTCCTGTTTTCTTTCCTTATAGCATTTGTTTTTGTTGGTTTTGTACACCTCTCACTTTGTTGCTGTCAGCTCTTCTCGAGAGGCCCTTGTCTCCAGCCGTGGATGTCCACCTGGTGCCCTCCAGTCCACTCCACCCTCCCAGCTGCCCCGGGACACCCCCTGCCCAGGAGGAGGGCTGGAGATTGACAGGATCTCGCATAGCCAATTCTACAGGTACATAATCATCTTCTACCTTCAGAAGGTTTGAAGCTCTTTCTAGTTTTTTTTTGTCACAATGAAGCGCATCCACACTGCTGACATTTACTAGTTGTAGCTTATTGTGTGCTGATTAAATGTCATGTTTCCGTCAACGATTTTGGCCTTCCAAAACTAAATTTAAATGTATGTGCATCACTAAAACATGTAATAGTAATATATTAAACAATAAAACCCCATACAATGTCCTTAATTCCCCCCTCTAACTTCTATGCAACACTTTTTGGATGTATCATCTTTCATTTTAAATTTGTATCTAAATATACGTTAATATCTGTTTCAAATTTCAGAAAGCAAAAGAAAAATCACGGAGGGTTGTGATTCTGCTTTTCATAGTGCATCCTTACTTCCAACATTACAAGACAAAGGAGACTCTCATAAGTCTAGTCAAGATGGTGTTGACACCACAACCTCGGTAAAAGAAACTGGAGTGGGGGCGGAGCCTTCTTTTGGAGTGCCATGTGAGAGAGAAGTGGGAGGAGCCTCAGACAGAGATCACTCTTCTGATGAGCTCAACAGCAAATTTCGTTCCCAGCGCCTCCGCTCTTCCTCCTCATCCTCTTCCTCATCCACTTCAGCGTATGAGACTCATGGTCCGGTTGGTTTCGACACTCCTACCCCCACTCCTAAAAGTCCTCCTCCTGTGTCCCTCTCACCCCCATTAGTACGCCTACCGCTGTTGTGCCCCTTCCCTCTGGCTTTGCCCTTGGGCACCAGCATGACCCTGCCCAAAGTTCGCACTCCTCTAACCCCCCGTGACAGCATCCAACTTGTGAAGAAACACCACAGTCAGCCGCAACCCGGCATAGAGCGCCTCCATCAGGTCAACGTCAACATTGATATCGGAAGCTGCACCTCTCCATCCTGCAACAGTCTGGTCCCTGGTTCAGTTCCCACACATGGGTTAGAGGAGACGGACATTGATGAAGGGCCGCCTGAAAGAATGGAGGGAATGGTGGAGGGGTCAGAGATGGAAGGGCAGGCTACTGATGGAGGCTTATTCGAAGGGTTGGCTAAAGAGTTTGAGATGATGGACCCAGAAGCTCTTAAACCGCCTACACCACCTCTGCACCGGTTTCCCTCTTGGGTAAGACAGGAACAAATGCTACGGCTTGTACCTCAAATTGTGCAGCTTGTTGAAGAAAAATGTGTTGTAAGTTGTGAATTGCAAGTGACAGCTTAGAGCTTATTTACATTACAAATAGGCTAAGTTGCAGGCTTGCAGCTTGCTACTAAATTTATTAAAATACTAAATGTTTTAATCTTATTAAACATTAAATTTGAAATATAACCTGACATGTAAACAAAAATAATTCACTACAAAATATATATTTAAATGTAATTCATTTATAGTATGTTTTATTAGTATTTATGTATTGCTCCTAACTGTTTTTAAATGTTTTATTATTTACATATGTACTATTCAGACTGTAATGTACATTTTCATATATAAATACTTTTATGCTTGCACAGGCTGCATTTATTTGATCAAAAAAGTCAGTAAAAATTTTAATATTATTACAATCTAAAATATTTTACTTCAATATATTTTAAAATGTAATGTATCCCTGTGATCAAAGCTGAATTTTTAGCATCATTACTCCAGTTTTCAGTGTCACATGATCCTTCAGAAATCATTCTAATATGACGATTTGCTGCTCAAGAAACATTTCTTATTATTATAAGTGTTTAAAACAGTTGTGCTGCTTAATATTTTTGTGGAAACTGATTTTTTTTTTCCAAGTAGAAGTCTTTACTGTCACTATTGAGCAGTTTAATGCATCCTTGCTGACTCTTTATTTTTTTATTGAAGTATAAATAATAAAGAGCAAGTTCCAAAGTAAGTAGTATTTACTAAGCTGGTAGTGCAAGTTACTTAAACGGTTGGTGCATCCTTACCCAGAATGCTTGGGGTGGGCTTTTGGAGATCTTTTGACTGGACCAGAAAGCAACTACCTAGTACTGTAACTCACAAAACAACACACAGAAAACCTAAACTCAAACCTCTTACTCCAAATATTTTAGCAACCACCCACATCACCCTAACACTATAGTGGCAAGTTTTGTATGGTATGATTAATGTTTGACACCACTATTTGTGTGTGTTTTTCAGGAGAGCCGGATCTATGCGGTGGCTAAATCAGGAATGAGAGTCTCGGAGGCCTGTCTTGGAGCCAAGACTCTTGGGAGAGGTCAGTCAACCAATCAGCAGTCATCACTGATCACTCAGTTTAGGTCTGTCACCAGCAATTGTTATAGCACCATATGAACACATGCCCTTAGATCTGTCAATTAGAGGTAAGGACTTGTTTAATGTCACTTCCTCTTACCTAACGGGAACACACCTGTGCAGGTGTGATCTCCGTGCTTTGAATCTTCTAAGAGGCTGAGAATGAGAATCTTCTGAGGGTGAGAATGAAAACCCTGCTTTTCAATATGCCGTGATGAAAGGTTAAAACCGCTGTGTAATTACATCAGGGAGTATTTCACCTCTCACCTCAACTCTACAACAAACGTCCGTGGAACTGTGCTGTATTCTGCTTTGAGACACAAGTCTGAGTATATGCCTGAGAAATAAAACCAAATGTCTGATCAGTGTAAAGATTTGGGAGTGACAGTTGCATTTAACCCTTCCATGCTGATAGCTACTGTTGAAAATCGTATATGACAAATCATACCACAAAAGGCACCTTATAATGCATTGTATGGTCTCACGAATAATTGTATCCACAGTTATAAAACATTATAGTTCTTATTTTTACGATTTTAGAAAGTATAATGCATCAAATCACAATGAAAAAAAAAACAATTTCAGATGTAAAAGCAATCTCCAAATATTATAATGCATTTTATCTTTGGTTAACATTATTTATCAAAATATATAATGCAATATAATGTACATTATGAATACTTTATTCTTATAAGTAAAACAACAAGGAAATTCCTGGAAGTTTATTAGTCAAAAAGTACTATGGGAACAACGAATAATCTTGCACCGTTCAAAAGTAAAAAAAAAAAGGTTGTTGTTGTTTTTAATAATGAAATGGATACTGTTATTCAGCAAGGATGCATTAAATTGATCAGAAGTGACAGTGAAGACATTGGAAATCTCTCCTTGGAAATCTCTCTTCTTTCTCTAATGGAAAATTCCTCCGTCAAATAAATACTGTTCAACATTGGTAATAATAAGAAATGTTTCTTGAGCAGCAAATCAGTTTAGAATGATTTCTGAAGGATCATGTGACATTGAAGACTGAATGGCTGATGAAAATCCAGCTTTGCCATCACAGGAATAGATTATATTTTAAATATATAATAGAAAATAGCAATTTAAAATTGTAATAATTTTTTACCAAATGAATGCAGAAAAACATCCAAAAACATCTTACTCATAGCCCCAAACTTTTGAACTGTAGTGTATACTTGCTAGAAACACAATTCAATTAAAAATAAGCAACTTAAAGAGATGGTTCACCCAAAAATGAAATTTGTAATAATTTACTCACCCTCAAGTTGTTCCAAACCTCTATACATTTCTTTGTTCTGCTGAACACAAAGGAAGATTTTTTTCCATACTATGGAAGTCAATGGTGCCCCACAACTGTTTGGTTCCAAACATTCTTCAAAATATGTTCCTTTGTGTTCAGCAGAACAAAGAGATTTATACAGGTTTGGAACGACTCAAGGCTGAGTAAATGATGACAGTATTTTTTTTGTTTTGTGTGAACTATCCCTTTAAATGTACAAACAAACACCATATTTGGCTGTTTCACTGATGTCTGTAAATTAAATGGCCATATGAAATTATATTGGAAGCGCCCACCCAGGCCTTATTAATTTTTTACAACTTTGCGGACTTTATGTAAGTGCCCATGTGTTGTTTGTTTGTGTCTCCAGTATCCACCCAAACTCAGCACTCAACAACTGGCCCCTTCACTCACCTCATTTACAAGAACATCAGTGTGCCTGTGTACTCCACATTTAAAGGGGTAAGATTACATCAATATTATAGTTAACTCGTCATTATATTACCAGTGTCATGCTAAAGTGTTATTGTACATAACAGGTCAAATCTACTTGTCTTTCTCATCATTCCCACAATGTTCTTCTGCCCTTAGAAGGCAACTCAGATCAGCAACGTCCCTCTCCCGGATGATGACTCCGGTTCAGAAGACGACAGCAGCTCATTGGCCAGCTTGCACACGTCCACACTGGGGCCAGATAAAAAGGGCAGCACCCCTGGCAGCCCTCGGGCTGTCAAAAGAGGTGAGGAAATCTGTAAAACAACCAACTTTATGACCTTCAAAATATTTCTATTTAACATTTGAACTGTTTTCCCCTGTAATTTGTGAATAATAATAGTGTGTAGCTTTAAAATTGTTCGAAGTCTGACCCAGGATCAACTGTTAAACTGTCCTGCAGGTGTTTCTATGTCCTCCATCAGTTCAGAGAGTGACTATGCCATTCCTCCGGATGCGTACTCGCTGGACAGCGACTGCTCAGAACCCGAGCACAAGGTTCAGCGCACCTCCTCCTACTCCTGTGAGAGTGTTGGGCAGGTACGTCTCCGAACTCCTCCTTTGAGCCGTCTCCATATTGTCTTCTCATCTACGCTACTGCTCAAAAATGTGGGATTTTTGTATGCTTTTGAAATAAGTCTTTTATGCTCACTGAGGTTGCATTTAATGTATCAAAAATATAGCAAAAACGGCACAATTGATACAATATCAATATCTACAGGCCGTGCTTCAGTTCTATGGATGCTTTACCCTCCAGGTCTCTGCGTCAGTCACTTGACTGAAAACTATGAATGATTATTTATGTTGAAAATGGTGATTCTTGACCCAGTGAAAGAACTAGAACTAGAAATCTTTTCTAACATTATAAATTCTTTTTTGTTGTTGCCATTTTTTATCAATAAAATGTGTCCTTTCTGAATAAAAGTATTAATAACAAATAAAAAAAAAAAGTGATCCCAAACCTTTCAGTAATAATGCATATTCATACAGTATATTATAGTGCATAGGTTCTTCAGATGACATTTGTGAGTGTGTTAGGCAATCTTTTCTTATGTTTTAGTTTTAGTCCAAGGAGGTCTGTAATACCTCTAGAAAGCTGAGTTAGCATTCCCATTCATCTCGATCCTAAGTTAGAAGACCGGTTGTCCATGGTTAAATGCTTTCTATGTGTCTTTCTATATAGGAGACTCTAGAAAAGACAGGTTACTTGCTGAAAATGGGCAGTCAGGTAAAGGCATGGAAGAGGCGCTGGTTCATTCTGAAGAACGGGGAGATCTTGTACTACAAGTCGCCGGTGAGTAGACTTTTCCACAACTCTGCGGCGGTGTTCGAGAGAGAGAGAGAGAGTGAGGGAAGGAAGTTTAGAGTTACAGCGCTGATGATATCTGCCTTTGCTCTGTTCTCAGAGTGACGTGATCCGGAAACCTCAGGGCCAAATGGAGCTGAACTCCTCGTGTCATATAGCCCGCGGAGAGGGAGCTCAGACATTCCAGGTGAGAGACACACTGATACACCTAAACAGCCTTTAACAAATCTGTCAGCCTGAGGCTTTCAGAAACAGCCTGATATGGGTATCACATGAGCTTCGCTTGCGTTTTGAGGGAATGTACAGCTCTCAACTGCTGTCATTATTGGATTTTCAAAGTCGTAATAATAGCAATAATTGGGTATCATCTATAATTTCCTCAAACTTGAATCCGTGTCATCACATCTGTTACAATTTCGGAGGAATTGATGATCATAATCGTCAAATATCTGGTAGAATTTACGGTAGGTCATATGGGAGTGTTTTTCTGTTACCACATGAATTGGAATAAATATTACAATACATTCCATGATGGCCAAGATTATTCAGAATCTTCACATATCATGTCAAATTTACTGAAATTTGATTGCATATGC
The DNA here is from genome assembly GCF_949152265.1 of Phoxinus phoxinus. Classification (NCBI taxonomy): domain Eukaryota; kingdom Metazoa; phylum Chordata; class Actinopteri; order Cypriniformes; family Leuciscidae; genus Phoxinus; species Phoxinus phoxinus. The sequence continues at coordinate 28,507,215 of NC_136888.1, forward strand.
GAGTGATTGACTCGAATTGTAGAGGGTTGTTTATTGAATATTATAATCATGTCTTGTTGAATTCATTGTTGGGCATATTTTTTACTGTTGTTAAATGGCTTGTAATACCTTTTACTGGACATTTCATGATGAAAGTTCCAGTAAAAGGTATTCTATTAAGTGAAGATTATCAGAGTTTTTTTATTTATTATTGAGTGAAGATTCTCAGAGTTATAGTTAGGGATGGACATATCAGCTGTGGGCCACTAAAATAATTATCCGCTTATCTGAATCAGACAGAGTTTTAATGTCAGTGTATCCCTCCATAACCAGTTTTGTTGGCTAAATCTCTGTCAATCTTTTTCTCATGTCTAGTTAATTACAGAGAAGAAGACCTTTTACTTGGCTGCAGACTCTCCAAATATCCTGGAGGACTGGATCAGAGTTCTCCAGAATGTTCTCAAGGTCCAGGCCAGTGGACCAGTTTCCATGGATAAAGAATTCAAGGCCACGGTGCGAGGCTGGCTAACAAAGGTAAGAGTTCACAGGAGTGTAAGTGAGGTTTTGAGTTAGAGAATGATTGAAAAAAAGTATTTGAACAGTATATCTACGTGAGGATTGCGGTGGGGAGATTCCTGGATGGCTGGTGCATGATGGGACAGAGCTGAGGTCATCAGGCCTGGAATGTATCTGATAGGGAGTCCCTGATCACAGACTGTGCATATCTGTGTTGATAGACAGGTCAACTTGTAATTAAAGTCAGCATGAAACAGAAGTTGCGATAGTCTTTTCTTCTCTATTGCGATGTTTATCTGAGTGTGAAATGGCTTCTTGAATGAGAAAAAAAGTAAGGCAGGACTTGATTTTGTCTTCCTTTGGGACTTAATTGGATGGTTAGATGGTTGTGGTTTTCTATTGCTGTGATCTCATGTGAGTGACAGGTTTCCCTGCCCTCGCGCCAGTAAACACTTCATGAGAGAAGAGAAGAGATGAGCTGCAAGATATTTTGAACAAATAATAGTGATGTGCACGGATAAAATATTTATAATAAATACAATAATATTCCATAAAATTGTCATTTTGTTTTCATGGTGACTTTAATGCTTTTTTCCTGTATGTATCTGTGCTTGTGTTTTGATTTTTTTTTTTTCTCAATATGTCCTGTCAAATCGGTACGTTAATGGCATGGTTTTTCCATTTGTTATTGTTTTTTTCACTTATTCCTTCTCTCTCCGTTTTTCTGATGATGTTTTACATTTGACTACAGGTGAAACATGGTCATTCAAAGCTTGTTTGGTGTGCTTTGATTGGGAAAGTCTTCTACTACTACCGTAACCTGGATGACAAGGTAGATACAGTACTTGCAGCTTCCTTAAATTCAGAAAAACTGAGGGTGCTGCTATGCTGCTATCAAATATGTGTTTTTTTTGCAGTTCCCACTGGGTCAGCTACGTGTTCGAGAAGCGCGTGTGGAAGAAGTGGACAGATCGTGTGATTCTGACGAAGATTATGAAGCAGGGGGGCGGGGCTTCCTCTCCTCTCACTTTACGCTAGTGGTCCATCCCAAAGAGCAAAGCCCTACTTACCTGCTTGTCGGCACTAAACAAGAAAAGGTACCACTCACACCACAAACACAATCTGAATTTTGCCACAATTTTACGCTAATGCTTTGTATTATGTTCAATAGAATGCCATATGTAAATTAGTTTATTAATATGCAAATACATTTTCCGTGAAGGTATGTGATTACAAGTGTTGGGGAACAATGTTACTGTAGCTTGTTAAGCTACAGTACAAAGACTATGTTAGGATAACAGCATTAAACAACATTTGAGAGATCAACTTATCAACTAATACCATCAATAAAACAAGATTTTTTGGGGGGTTCGTTAAGATTTTGTAATGTTTTTGAAAGCACTCTTTTCAAGACTACACTGATGTGATAAAAAAATACAGTAAAACAATAAAATTTTGAAATATTATTACAACTTAAAACAGCTGTTTTCTATTTTTAATATATCTAAAAATGTAATTTATTCCTGTAATTTATTCCTTTAATGTCCATTTAAGTTTTTCAAGTTGAAGTGTAAGTTTTTTTTTAATCAATCCAATTACAAGTGGATGATGCTAAATACTGGTTTAAATGGGGTCTAAAAAGTTTTGAGCTTGCCCAATTTCGACCACTTTTAGAGGTAGTCGAAAACGCATTCGACTGGATTGCTTTCATAGGATTGCTTTTTCGTAATCTCCTACTGGGAATTTTCTTAGTTGGAAAATATGAGTTTCCTAGTAGGAAATTATTGTAATTTATTGCCATTACTCAGAAAATTGGACATATACTGCCTCTCAAAGAGAGTTTACAAGTAGGAAATATGATTTGAGAGGGAGTTTATGTCCAATTTCACGAGTACTGTTTCAATTTCATGCTCATGTGGTCGAATGCGTTCGAACAGTCACAAAAAAATGCCTACTCTCCGCCTACTGACCTAATGCATACATATTATGGGAAGCGCACTAGCCAGAGGGGATATAAACTTTGTCGGCTGAATACCCAAGTTTGGTTTGAAGACGAAAAACATACCAAGCACAATGTTCTCTAGCCATTCCTGATTTAGATAGACCCTCCCCTCGAAGAAATCAGGACAGAAGTGGTTGAAAGTGGACAAAACAGACAGGTGTAAACGGGAATGTGTCTCCCTCGTCTAGTTGTAATTCGATCGACCAAAACGCATCTTAATACCAGGTGTAAACAGGGCCTCGGGTTCTTTCTGTCTTTCTCACAGGACACCTGGCTGTACCACCTGACAGTCGCGGCGGGCAGTTGTGCCAGCCTGAGGGTGGGCACCGAGTACGAGCAGCTGATTGGCAAGCTGTTGGATGTCGATGGAGACCCAGGTCAGAGGTTACTTAAATATCTACTTCTATAACACATACACCGCTTCTCAAGTCACACGACAGACTGGATGGTTTTAAATTGGGATAGACCGATAGAATGACTCCATCTAGACCCCAGACAGTGTTTATGACCGGTTCTGATGGCAGCTGTTGTGCCATTTTCATTTGTTTTTCAATCTGTGTTTGTGTGTTGATGTGTGCAGACTCTGCTCAGTGGAAACGTGAAGTGCTGTGCTTCAGTAAGGAGGGTCTGCGCTACCCCCTCACCACTCTGCCCTCCGAGGCACTTCAAACCGAAGCTCTCAAGCTCTTTAAGGTGAACGCTCTCGTCGGTGTCTTCTCTTACTTTCTCAGTGTCCTTTATCCTCCTTTCTGCTTTATTCACATTCACACAAACGCTCAAGTCTTGATGTCGTCTTGTTGTCTTTATCTCCCTTGAATAATCACTCCCATCTCTCAAACACTTCTAAGTTGTCCTCATCCTCCTCTCCTGAGAGGTAACGGTGCCGTCCTGTCCCTATGTGGACTCCCACAGCAGGATCAAAGGCAGTGATGGGAGGCCTGGTGCTCATTATGGCACTGGAGATAAAGAGCTGGATTTGGCTCTGATTGACATAAAACCTCTCTGTGGTGTAGTCATGTTGGGGAAGCTGCTTTGAAACTATAGCTTAACAAGATACTAGCTTGTTCGTTCAGTTTATGTTAATGAATTCAATTCATCTTATTTTGAGTCTGAACAAGACTCAAACAAGCCTTCTCAATTAAAAAAATAATTTAACGAACCAAGTATTATATATAAATGGTCATCTGCTGACCGACTAAACGAGAGAAGGCATTTTGTTTGTTCAGTTCATCATGCGAGTCTCATTCACAACAATTAGAGAAAAGTGGTGTAAAAATTATGAATGTATAAAAATGGCCATTGATACAATTAAAATGACTTGATGTCATAATCTGTCTTATTTTAGTATAATTTATATACTATTTTGGATTGAGTTTAATTTATATATTTTTATATATTTATACACTTTTACTTTTAGTTTGTTTCAGTAATTTTGTTATGTGGTTAATATTTTTATTTAGCTTTAATTGCCTTTAGTTCAGTTTTAGTTTGAGTAATTTTAGTACTTAAACTTACAAAATTTGAAATGTTGATTTGGTTCGCTTAAGTTTTTCACCTAATATTTATTTTTCATATTATTTCAGCTTTATTTCATTTAACAATTTTTTTACAACTTTTTTTCAAAAGTTTCAACACTGCTCTTAATGTATTTTGATTATTGTATTTTCCATATCATAATTCAAATTTTAATGCTCAGCCTTTCACAAAACAGGAAAACTGCTCTGCTGTCACTTGTTGGCGAAACACTTTCTTAGTAGATTTGTAGATGTTTTAATAATTTTAATTTCATCAATTTTATCAAATTTTAATAAATGATACGATTTTTTGGTTGTGAATAACTTTGTTTTTTAATGATTCAGTTGAAAGAATGATTCAGTGACTCATAACACAAAAAGAAAATCACTTGACGGCACTTAACCTGCAGAAAGAGTCACTAAACGTATCAGTAAATATATGAATGAATCATTTTGTTAAATAGATTAAAAAGACTTGAGTCTCAAAGATGAATCAAGATCCTTACCTCAGAACTCCTAGTAGTAGGCATACGCAAGAGTGCATGTGACATACTCACTTAATTGTACCTCAGATCACTCATTTTTAAAGCTACATTCTACAAAGTGTTTTGCTACTGTTATTCACAATGCAGAAAAATATAGTTAGTATAGTTACTCCTCAGCAGTGGCTCTCAGCACTTTGTGTGGGAAATGGCACTAGCCCTGTAACGTCTCATTTTGAGGACAGGCCTAAACATTTCATTTTGAGTTCAAAGAGGATCGCTGACAGTGTTTGGAGAGATAGTCTCATTCCAGTCGCTCGTGGTTTCTCCCCAGGCTCCCGTTTTCTATTGAGAACCCTGTTCTCCTGAGGTTTACAGACATTATGCCCTATTGACGGTTCAATGGCGTATCCTCGAGAGCTAGCATCATACGCAGCCCTCGGTGCTCTTTGAAGATCAGAGGCACTATTTAGGTAGTCATTTGATACTGAAAGAAAATGCCTCCCACTCTGAAGTAATGAATGGGGGGTCGACAGCTACATCCTGACTTGATTTAATTTGCATTGTAAGAATTTCTGTAAGAACAGAAACGGAATGTTAATAAGAAAGTAAAGCGTGTTGTTGCATGCGCTGACTGTAGCAGCTGTGTGTGGTGATGTGTTGTGTGAGGTGTTCGCCATCTGCTGGTTGCTCTGTTCTCATCAGAGACACTAGTGCCATAAATCCCTATCTCATTGGGCCTTTTAGGTTAGGGTTAGGTGTGAGGGTTTGGGTTAGTAGAATAAGTTGACATGTAGTTGCAAAGTTACTTATAGTCAGTAGAATGTCTGTTGGGGGAGCATCACAATAAAGTGTTTGTATATATTAAGTCTAATACACTACTAATAGTTACTTCTAGTTGCAAAGTTACTTCTAGTTAGTAGAATGTATATCGGAGAGTTTCACCAAAAAAAAATTTAAACTATTTTTTTTTAATGTTCTCTTTTGTATTCATGTTGGTTTGATATTGTTTTCAAAAACTTACACCAATTTCAAGAAAAAAACTATCGTCTCTTAAAATGTAATGTGGTGTAAAATATCAATAATAACATATTTTTTCTTACATTTTATACATATTTGAAGGCCAAGGATTTTTTGAGGATTTCAATCTAAATTGAAATAAATCAAAATACATTTAAAATGAAATATGAAATCTTTTTTTGTAAATAATCTTTGGGGCTGTCACGCCACATTATATTTTTCAACCTGAACTTACTTTGCCTGATTGAGTTATATGACATTTTTAGGTACTTTTTTTATATTTTACATTTTTAGGTACTTTTTTTATGAATAACATTTTGTAATGTATTTTTGTATAAATTAATAAATAGGACAAAATGTGAGTGTTGTGTCATTGACCCACATACATACCAATAAGTCTTCTTTTTTTTTGGCCCTGGTAGTCTTGCCAGCTTTTCATCAATGTGCTGGTGGAGTCTCCCTCAATTGACTACCACACCTCGCTGGCCCAGAATGCACTGCAGGTGTGCCTAACACATCCAGAGCTGCAGAATGAAATGTACTGTCAGCTGATCAAACAGACCAACTGCCGCACTCCTCACAACTATGCCCTCACACAGGTCAGTGTCACATCTGTGCAGACACACACTTCACACTGAATCATCAGATCAAGTGTTGTATATCTCTCCTCTCTCTCTCTCTTTCTTTCTCAGTGCTGGCAGCTGTTGTCATTGTGTGTGGCTCTCTTCCTGCCTCAGCATCATTTCCTGTGGTACCTGAGGCAGTACCTGCAGCAGAACGCAGATCCCAGGTCACTGGCCGTACTGGCCCTAAATCCTCCTATCAATTCAAGTATATAGTTATAAATCTGACTATACAGTTGTAAACTATACTAATAAATCTGAATATACATATACAGTAGATTGTAAACAGTTACAATATAATTACATTTTTTACAGATATATAAAATGTAAATTCTTAAAATGTATGTATATGTATATATATATATATATATACACATATATTTTAAGAATTTACATTTTATATATCTGTAAATCAGATTCACAATTGTATTATCAGACTTACTACTATATACTACCATTCAAAAGTGATTTTTAAAAAGTTTTTAAAAAGAAAGTATTTTATGTTCACCAAGATTGTATTTATTTGATAAAAAAAATACAGAAAAAACTTAATGTTGTGAAATGTTGTTACAATTTAAAACGACTGTTTTCTATTTTAATATTTTTAAATTGTTATTTACTCCTTGGATGGCAAAGCTAAATTTTTATCATAATTACAGAAATAAAAATATTATTACGCTTATAACAAGTGGGAAAAATCTGACAATGAAACTAGAGAATTACGTTTGGATTGGAAGGGCATTTTGTTATGTGTACTGGAAAACAAGACTAATGCACTGATTAGAATAAGGGTTTTGCAGTGATGTCTAATGTACTTGTATTTGAAAACCTGAGTTTGTGTATGTACACTCACAGGACGGAAGTGGGGAAATATGCTGTGTACTGCCAGCGCTCAGTAGAGAGAACTTTACAGAATGGAGAGAGAGAAGCAAAGCCTTCGCGGATGGAAATCCTATCTATTCTGTTGAGAAACCCCTATCATCACTCTCTACCCTTCAGCATACCTGTACACTTCATGAACAACACTTATGAGGTACACAAACACTTTCAGTGGCCCTTACATTACCCCAATAAAGCTTACATTATTTGATACGCAAATTTCTAACGCCTCTAAATTCTCAACATGATCAAAACTTTGCTGAAAAAAACTGCTGTACACCATCTACTACAAGCCTTTTGATTTAGAGCTTATACTTTTTAGTAAGTAAAAGGCCTTTTAGCAACTTTTACTTGAGTATCCATACATATTTTTTTGTATTATATTTTTGTAATAATCATGTTAAAATGTTAGTATCAAATATGACACATAATTCTTTTGGGGAACGTTTATTTGCATTGCATTATATGTTTGCCCCCACAATAGAATCTACAGAGCTTTGATAATAAAACTAAGCATTATATATCATCTTACTAAGACATTATTGGGAGGTAGAGAGTGACAACTGATATTTACATGCATTTTATGTAAGTAGTCTGCCAAACTGGTACCGGTATAAATGATCTCATTGATTTACATTAAAGGCTATCAAAATTGAATTTTACTTTTTGCCATATAAATATGACAACTTCCCCAAATTGCATATTTTTGTTCAGTTTGGGCCTCTGAATAAAACCGAGGTGCAACTGTGACAGCTGCCGCTGACGAGTGCCAGGAATGTTTGTAATGGACTTTTTTGAAGTCAAAAGGGTTCACAACCAATCTAAATATGTATACCGTGGTCCATTTCTGTACATAATAAAGAGTACACTATATAAGATAACATCTTAGTAAGATATAAGTCAACATTTGAACAGCTTTAAAGTTGAAATATATACATGTACACATTTGTATCATGAGATATTTGAGTAAGTTTAAACCCAATACTTACATTTAAAAGTGAAATTCAGCATTTTCTCTAAAAAAAAATCCTTTCGTCACTGGCGCGCAATGAATCTTGGGATAGGCTAGGCTGCGAAGGATCCACTCGTTCTATCCTTCATGGCCCGGGAAATAAAGGATGCATTTATAAACCGCATTCGAAGGAGTCTTTAAATGGAGACAGCCCTCATCACGCCGCTTCAAATGCAGCCTTCGAAAGATGCCGTCTCTGAATTGGGACACCGCTTATATGAGCCGTAAAAGCCTAGTGTATAAAGTATTATATTTGACAATAAACACATTATGCAAACTTTTACCTGTTACACCTGATATTTTATTCTAGCTTCATGCATTCTTTTTTTATCAACACTTGAATGTAGGTTAGTTTCATAAAAAAAAAGCAACATTTTGCACAAAAAGTGAAGAAAATCGCCATTTTTGTTGCATGTGCATAAGCAATGCTTCTATAGCTTGTTTCCGCTTCTTCTCTTCCTGTGTTTTGATCCAGAGATTCTAGACTATTTCAGAAGATGGGTAATAGCAACCCCTACCTTACAAAAGTGAAAACACGGATTGCTGGAAAATTCGGTCAGTGGCCAGGAAGCGTTGTCATAAATGAAGGACAATTCTGTCAATAGTAGGGAAAGAGTTAAGTTGCAGTCAGGACGGATGAGCATTTACACTACATGTGCAATGTGCTCACATGCGTTTCTGACTACTTCCATATGTGGTTGCTTGTGATCTGATCAGATCAGGTTTTAGCCCCCATTTACACCTGTATTCGGCATTGACCACTTGTCCATTGAACCAGGTCTCAAAAAATGGTTGATTCCAAGGATAAACAGGTCCCTGATATGATATAGAATATATAACAGTAAAAAGTTTTACTATACAGGATGTTCTTCTTCATACCATATTATCTTTCTCCACCTCTATAGGTTGTAGGTTTTGATGGTTCGACCACAGTGGAGGAGTTCCTGAACACAGTGAACCAGAGGGCAGGCATGAGGAAACCACAGATTTCAGGCTTTGCTCTCTTCACCGACGACCCCTCAGGCAAAGACCTGGAGCACTGCCTGCAGCCCAGCAATAAAGTATGATATGAACATTAAATATTACAGATTTTCTGAAGTAAATTTTTTCTGTGCTGCAAAAATTGATTTTTGTAATCTTCTGGTGCAGATTTGTGATGTGATCTCTAAGTGGGAACAGGCACTGAAAGAACTTCATCCTGGAAAATATGAAGGAACACGGATTGTCCGTCTCACTTATAAAAGCAGGTGCGTTTGAAATACGGTTGTCTCGTTCGCCAAAAATCTATTGAAATGAACAATTACGAATGTTTTTCCCAATATTTTAATAATGTTAGTATTCAATCTTCCTCGTAGGCTGTGTTTCCGAGCTCAGGCTAAGGGGGAAACTGAGCGAGAGCGCCTTCTGCTGGCCTATCAAGTAAATGAGGAGGTACAACAAGGGCACTTCCCTGTCAGTAAGGAACTGGGCTTGGAAGTGGCTGCGCTGATGGCACAGGTGTGTGTTGATCTAAATCACATGTTTCTGTTTGAGGGTGAGTGTATCTGAAGTGGTGAGTAACAAACACAACTCAATTATCTTTTAGGTCGAGCATGGTGACTTAGACCGGCCAGCAATGTCTCCCGCGGGTTCTCCTCAGCCGAAGACCCAACAGGTCCTTCTGCAGGTCCTGGAGCGGTTTTACCCTAAACGCTACAAGCAAGAATGCAGCATGGAACAGCTCAGGTAAATTCACATTTATTTGATTGAGTACATTATAATCACGTCACATTCATGTTTATTATATTATATTGTATTGTATTATATTGTATTGTATTATCATTTATCTTTAGTATTTAATTGTATACTATTTAATTTAATATAAAATTTATATAATTAATGTCAATTATTTTAATATAATAGTATAATCAGTATAATAGTTATTTCAGTATAATTATAATTTATATGATAAATGTAATAATTCTGTTTTTTTTTTGCGTTAACTTAAACATGTTAACAATTTTAAATGAATTGCATGCATTAACGTGTTAACTTTGACAGCCCTAATATATATATATATATATATATATATATATATATATATATATATATATATATATATACACTTACATGCATACAGTATATAGAATATAGTATGTTAGAATATATTATGTTATTATACACACACACACACACACACACACACACACACACACACACACACACACACACACACACACACACACACACACACACAGTATGTGTATTATATTATACTTTGCTTTATTGACATTAATATGCTGTTTTTCTTCATTTAAAAAAAGCTCACTGGATGACACTCTATACAAACACTCTATGTAATAGTAACTTTGTCCCACAGGGACCTCGGTGAGCGTTTGGCCACTAAGTGGTCTGTCCTGGGTGGGTGCACAGCCTCCGAATGTGTGAGAATCTATCTGACCGTGGCCCGCAAGTGGCCTCTGTTTGGGGCCAAGCTGTTCAGTGCCAAGGTGAGTTCAGATGTAGGCTACAGTTTCCAGAACCACTGCCAACATTTTGTGGTCACAACCTCGACCACTTAAAAAGGTTTTCAGATGTACCTTTTCACAAGAGCGCTGTTAAAACATGACAGAATTTCTCCTTTTACTCCCACTCTGTTGGTGCACAGCCATTGCCTCCCTCTTCATTGGATCAAACTCCGGTGTGGCTGGCTGTTAATGAGGATGGGCTGAGTGTCCTGGACTACACAATGGTGAGTGTATGTGGATACTCATAGTTTCAGAAAGTAAGACTGCGTTAAAGGAATAGTACGGGCCATTTACAACTTAAGCTCTTAAGTGTGTTGTTAATTACCACAGAAAATCATTTAGACTCCCTCAGGTTGTAAAAACAAATGAAAAACATACTTACAGTAATGGTCTTGTAATTGAAACCTACAAGTCAAAAGTGCAGTGCAACTATAATGCTGTTTTGAGAATATAACAGTAACAAGGTATGTGATGTTATTATAATGTAATCTGTAAATATCTTCAAATATATATAAGCCCATAGCTGAGTCAAAAGGAAATACATTTAGAATACATGATTCGGTCATGAAACTCTAACCGAGCACTCATTGGTTCCTCTAACACTGTGGCATTAGCCAGCCAGATGTACTTCCTAATCTACGTAATCATATATTCTGTGCATTTCGATCTCCCTGCTACATGATTATGCATAATTTTGTTTACCCCTCCTCCTCATCCTCCTCTCTGGTGCCACTTGTAGAGATATGCTATAGGGGTTTTAATATACTCTTGCAGCAGCATGTGCTTCTGTGTTATTTTAACTAAACTGAACAAATAGTTGTATTTGCTCAGCAGCAGTGTATGTACATCCCATGCAAACATGGAAGATATGTGTGCTTTTTGTAATATTTCCCCTAAGACTATTAATCATCTATTTTGGGAGTGCCCCAAGACTCAAGTGTTTTGGAAAGAACTTAGTAATTACTTGCAAAGAAAAGTTATGACTCCTGTTAACTTTGAAGAAATTGATGTCATGTTAAAAAAAAATGTTTTTCACTTGAGGGTGATAAAAATATTTTGTTTATATTTGATTTAATTGTTATAATTGCCCGTTACTATATTCATAAAGTAAAATGGAATGGAAAAATACCAAATTTTGAACATTTTACATTTGATGTTAAAATATATTTAGAAACAATATTCAAAAGTAAAAACGCAAAAGCTAGGAAAACTACACAGTTGTTTGACAGGTATAAGTTTTTTATGTAAAATGCCTTTTTTAATTTTTTTTATTATTATTTAGTTTTTACCATTGACATATTTGGTTTTATGTACTCTTGTATGTAGGCTAATGTATGTTTTGTTCCTTATAAAAAGGAAACATCCCATGCTGGTTTAATAATTCACTCCGAGAGTTGTCACGATTGAACTAGTGTATCACTGGAAATAAACAAATACTCCAATACTGATCTCAACCAATACTCCACAAAAGCTATTTATCAAAACAATAAAACATAATTTTACTTTTATTATCATAACCTAATTAACATTTATACACATTCGCTGTTCCAACATATCCCACCACTTAATATATAATAATGTTTTAGTAATGTCCATGGGCAGCGCACCACCAGACGTTCATTCACCTAGAAACGTAGTCCCAGCTCACAAGAACAATTTAATCCTTTATAACCAAAATACGAGCTTCATATTTCTGCTTCCACACCTCTGGGCCTCGTTTGTAAGTGCACTTCTTTTCAGACCTTTAGCGCCCTCTCTTGGCGCGGTGCATTACTTAATCCTGCTCTTGTGTTTCTTTAACTGTATAATAATAATATTAGATCTATCTGGCACCGAGGGAGCCGCACTGGCAGGTGTGCTGGTTTGAAATGTTTATTGACCAGGAAGTTTCCAAAAGCTGTAGTCCTGATATCTTGCCCAGTTGGCTGTATTCTCACTTGGAGAAGTCTAGCTGTTTTGAGAAAGAATAAACAGGGTCAGGGCAGACTCTGTCATTTTCTATTTTTAATGTCTTCTATTTTTTTTTTTTTTGGTTTACCTCTTCATCCATTCACTATTCTCAGCAGCTCACATAAAAGAATAACTAAAACGGGAACAGAAAGCCAGTATCAGTAAAAACTGTAATATTGTGATGCATATTTACATTTTAAACAGTTGGTTTTATATTTTAAAATATATTCCTGTGATGACAAAGCTACATTTTCAGTGTCACATAATCCTTAAAAAAATACCTCAAACTTTTGAATGGTAGTGTATATGTTTGTTTTTGTAGAGTCAAATAAGACAAAATTTCTCAATTTTGTGTGCTCTGATTTTTTTAGCACCCATTCGCCACATATCCATACCAGTCAGTGATCACCTTCGGAGGCTGCAAGGAAGATTTCATGCTAGTCATCAGCCAGATTAAAGACCAGGCTTTGGGCAAGAAGACTGTGGATAAACTTTTATTTGCACTGGCTAAACCAAAGGTAAGACATGCTAAGTTACAAAAGGGAAAACGCAGTTTAACGGCATTTCCAAATGCTGCCAGTAAAGACAGAATTCTGATATATGTGGTGCTTTTAGCATTACATTTTATTACCCATCTTAGAAATCGAATCTAAAGTGTGTGTGGGTAAAATCAGATCTTGAAAACAGATCTTAAAAACTCATACACCCCATCTGAATTACATCTGGGGTTTCACTCATACAGCATTACATGATACAGGAAGTGCTAATGAGCTCCACTGAGTGAGGATCTTTATTCGCATTTCTGTGCTTCAAGTCTTTGTTGGCTAGATACAGTAAGAGCAAGTTAAATATAGAAATATCCATCTACTAAAGTCAATGAACCAGCAGAATCAGAGGTGCAAACTGTTTCTCTCTCTCTTTCAATGCTGTAGATCCTGGAACTGACGCTCCTCATGGCTAGTTATATTAACTACTGGACCTCCAGCTTACCAGGGGCCGGTAACCAGACTCAAGGGTCAGTGCTGGGGCCTCAAAGAGACCGGAAGCTCTGGGACATCGACAGCCGACACTTCCCCTCAATGACATACACAACCAAAGGCCCCACTCTCCTTTAAAACCTCAGTCTCCAGGTGTCTGGACACATCCGCAACCTATCGCGTGGTCCGCATACACAAACAAAAACGCATTTTGGGAAGCTTTAGATGATTACATTTGGGATAGAGTTCAAACTTTTTGTGTTTGAAGGTTCAAACAATAAACTGGAAGAAAAAAGTTATTTATTGTGCGAAACGGTCAACTTGCACACTGTTCGTAGTCCAAATACAAAAAATAAACACATCACGAAGTGGGTTTTCGTAGTAACCCACCCTGAGAAGATCACCCACCGAGTCGGAGTAGATCCAAGAGTATTTTATTCTTGAGTGCAAAAAGATTTTGGCGCTCATTTTTAAGGAATTAGAGCTTTTAAACTGGACGTCCAGTTAAAGACATGGTTTGACTTTTTCATTTGTGCGTAACATGATTTTGTTTCATCTATGTCTTTGTTTGAATTTTCTATTGTTTAGTTAGTTTTATGTTTATATTTGTTCAGGACATTTCCACTGTTTAACGGTACATTAATTAATGGTACCATCAGTCATATACAGTTTATACCATCGAGTTTATACAGTGAATACTTCATCAGGATGCGTAGAAACAGATCATCTCATATTAGCACATATGTGGAAACTAGCTAACCAGTATAAAAAGGACAGTCTTATGTGGTACAAAACTCAAGAATGGTACTGTTAGTGTGTCTATGGTAGTGTAACAGGGTTGATGAGTTCTTCTCTTTTATCCAAACAGGAAATGACATCATCAGCAAGTTACAGAGTTTGGGCTAAAAGTTTTAGTTTATGCTCTCATATCACGTGCCATGTACTGCACTACCAAACATAATGCTTCATCTGAGCCAATCTATTTTCATCTTAACATAGTGACAAGTTTTGTGTAATACAGTAGTTGCAAAAAGGCACACACATATTTCATATTTACTTATCCTAGCCATAGCCTTGCCTTTTGTATAGAGAAAAAAAATGTATGCACACCCCACACATTTCGCAACATTACGTTAATATGTGCAGGATCATATATTTTCGTGAAGTTTGTAGCTTGAGAATGGTCATAATTATATAATGATATCCAGTGCTGGGTAGATTACTTACCAATTTGTATTTCATTTCTGACTCCAAATTACATTACAAAAATTGTAGTTAGTATCGTAATCCATCACATTACACAATTTAGGTAATATAACCGGACTACTTTTTGATCACTTTTGACCCAACATATATATTTTTATATATTTTTGATATAAAAATACAAAGAGAAAGAAAATATATTAAATTTTTTGTTATCAACAACATGAAGTGTATTAAACATTACATAACGTCAGGGATTCTCAAACTGGGGTTTGTGAGTTTATTGAAAATATAATAATTAAATAAATCATAAAATGTCAAATAAAAATAAATAATTTTAAAATAAAAATTCTAATAATAAAAACGTGTTAAAAAGAATTACAAGTACTTAATCTGGATTACATAATCAGATTTCAAAAATTATGTAATTAGTTACTACCCAGCACTGATGATATCATGACACGTGAATTTTTAATATGCAGTTTTTAGAAATTAGATTTTAAAATCGTAGCATAGTTATGACACAGTGAAAAACATTGCATGCTTTTAACCATAGAAAATTCTTTCATTTTCTTTTTTCCACCATAAATCATAAAACTTAGCCACAAATACAAGTGTTATTATCTACATTTTTAGTGTCATCTACATTGTAAAAGAAAGAAATGCAAAGAATTATCAATTGTGTTTCAGAAATGGATCATTAACAAAGTAGGTAAAGACACACTGTACCCATAATATGGCAGATTCTGAAAGATTTGAGGGTGTAGGGATGAGTTTTGAAAAAGCTGTAATGACTTGAATTATTCTATGAATCAAACCACTTTCTCTGAATTTTGAATATTTATTTTGTCATTTAAAACAAAACATTTGGTCTAACCAAATTATTTTCTTTAGTCAGACTTTTCTAGAAACTTTAGTGTTCCAAGCAGCCAATCAGAAATAATGTCACTTTTGTCATTGTTAAGATTCAAGGCCAAAACCGTGGCAGCAGACATTCAGAAGTGATGCTGTGAGAGCTTTAGATTTTATATGCATAGAGAATGTTGCAAATAAAAAGTTAATTGTGCTGCTCTTTCCTTTACGATGTTTAATTCTTGCATTTTCATTTCAAGGAAAAGCTTGTGGACTAACTTATATAACTTATGTGAAAAACATGTCTCCATTCAACTATATTTATCAAGAAAACCTTTTTAGTTTAGGCTAAAGGCTTTCTGTGTGTCCGTAGCAATCACAGTAAAGCCTCAGAAAAATGTACAGAACAGTTTGTTTAGATTTACTTGTTTCTATATTGCAGAAAACACTGATTCATAACTGCAAAAGATGACAGATTTGCTGGCCAGCGTGTTTATAGACATGGGTGGGGTTTTCTCTGCTCTCACACTCCAGGCAGGTCAAAGTGCTAATGGCATTTCCCTGCCAATAGCCTGCTATAAATTCACATTTGAAAATTAAACAGGGGGAAAATGTGTATGTTCTAAACTAATACGGTAATATGCTCATTATTCAGCCACACACTCTCTAAGTGAATTAGGGAAAGCATGCTTTTCATTGTTGCCTTTTGCAGGAGGGGAAAAAAAAGTGTGGCTCACTACATGGTTTGGAAGAACCCCAGACTTTCTCAAGGATGTATTTTTATGTTTCTCTTCACATTTTAAATGACAGCTTTTAGTTTATGAGACATCAAGTAAACTATTTTAAGCTGCTGTAAAACTCAAAATACAGTGACATATCTGAATGTCATCTGATGTAATATTTCATTCATTTGATTTTTCTTTACTTTGTTAACACTATGCTATAACATAGCATATCAGTCAGTGCTAAAATCATTTTTGAAGACGTATTGTGTGTAGTTATACATAAATATATTATTAATCTAATAAAAACTTTATATATCATACATTTAAATAATTGAACTGTTGAAAAAATCCCACAATGCACCTCATGTTAGTTGCAGAGCTTATTTTTATGACTTTATAATGTGGAAAACCCTAAGCTATTAATAAACAATAAGCTGTTGTATTAGATTGTAGAGAAAACCTATACCCATGCTTGTCCATCAACAATTGATTTATGAATTTATCTACATTAATAAATAACCATTTGTAAGTAGTATTTCATTTAATATTATATAATATGTGAAATTATGGCATATTTCACACAAAGATTAAAGGGCACCTATTATGGAATTTTGAAATTTACCTTTCATGTAGTGTGTAACATAGATCTAAGTGAACAAAAACATCCTGCAAAGTTTGAAATATGAAAGTGCACCGTATATAAAGTTATTGTCTTTCAAAAGTGAGAGTCGACTCTGAGTCATTTTTATGAATCGTTAGAAGACCGAAGCTTTTTCTCTGACTAGATGACGTCAACTTGTCAAGTTATTTGAATACGATACGCCCACTTATTGCGCTCCAAGGCCAGGGAAAATATCATGGCGACGAGACGCTGTGTTCTGAAGTTCTCAAAAGCAAACTTTTTTCATCTGCCCAAGGAGGAGCATTTGAAGACTAAGTGGCTACAATTCATATATACCACAGAAGTATAGTCCGAGCCTTGAGCTTTGCTCGCGTCATTTTGAAGACGATTGCTTTTTAAATGCAATCAAACTTGGATTCGCGAGCTGGCTGATATTGAAGGAAGGTTCAGTTCCAAGTGTTTGCATCAGCTTCCTCCTCCGCATCACAACCTGTAAGTGTTATTAATAATTTTTGCTTTTATATTTTATGTAGCATGCTTAATAATTATTTTGTTTGTTGTGTAAGCACCGTTTAGCTTCTAGGTCTTCAATGACAATTGTATTGAGATATGTGAAGTGTTTGTCGTTGTTTTCGGAGTTGTCTAAAGAATAGAGTAATACCTCGTAGTAACGTAACTGCATTTTTTTTTTTTTTTGTAAAAACGTTATGTTTATGCATCGGGCTAATGCAAACAAAGACTGATTGTGCTTTTACAATATGAACTCTGGGCTATGCTCGCTAACATAACATTAAATTCTTTATCTTATTTTTCGTTTTTTACTACAAACTATAAAGCAGTGGACTATAATCATTATTATAAATATAGCTGCAAGCAGCAATCACCGGGGCCAAGCGCAAGCAAGACGACAAGACATGCCAAAGTGGCTGGGAGTGTGAGACCCACTGCAGCAAGGAGCAATTAAAGACATTTGAAGATGAATTTTGGCAAAATGGTTGAAAAATCACATACAATAACTAAAAATATGATTATCACTTTCGACCAATAGGTGGCGCAGTTACGAAACTGATGTGATGTGGTCAGAGTGAAGTGACAATGACACATACAAAGTTTGGTGTCAATATGTCAAGGCATTGCAGATATAAAGCCTGAATAGTCATTTTGGCATCATGCCTCAACTTTGCCGCTGCGGTATACGAAAACGGTTTTGTCTATCGACACGAAATCCATAACTTTTACTCGGCACAGTCTGGAGATGACACGATCCGATTTTGGTGAAAATCGGACGTTCGGTCTAGGAGGAGTTCGAAAAAGTAGGTTTTAAAAGAAAATAAAGATGGCGGACAGGAACTTTGATTGACTATGGCAAAATTGGTATCTATGTTTTCAGCATAACCCAAGGAATCTATTGAGATCAGTGTCATTACTATAGGCAAATTTATTCAAAAGTTATTAGCATTTTTGGAAATTTCATTATAACTTTTGACCAAAAGGTGGCGCTGTCTCATAAATTTTTGAGTACTTTTAGGGCGTTGTACTGATGACCCATACTGAGTTTCGTAACGATACGTTCATGCGTTCATAAAATACAGCATTTTAGCACATAATTCAAAATGGCCGACAGCCAAAATGGCCGATATGGGAAAATTGGATATCAGTCGACTCAGCACGATGCCCTGAATCTAACGAGACCACTTTTGTGATTTTTGGACAAACCGTTCAGAAGTTATAAGCAAAAATATAAATTCTTCATATCTCCGGACCAGTAGGTGGCGCTGCGCCGAAACGCAGCATGTAGCCTCAGGTCATGCTTGTGATGACATGTACCAAATTTGGTCTGAATCCGATAAAGCGTTGTGGAGATACGGCCTTACGTCTGTTTTTGCAAGCGCTACGTAAAATTTATTTGCGCGGTATTCGAGAACGGTAATTCGAATCAACTTGAATTCCATAACTTTTTGTCGTCATGGTCTGGAGTTGATCTGGTTCAATTTTCGTGAAATTCGGAGCAACGGCCTAGGAGGAGTTCGAAAAAGTAGGTTTTTTGGAAAATTCAAAATGGCGGGAAAACTATTATGACGGAAAATGACGTCATAGGGTGCAATCCAATCGTCGTGAGCTCAGGAATCAGAGGAAAAAAGAATTTTGATTCTAGCCCTTACGGTTCAAAAGTTATCAGCATAGACATGAGTGAAACTTTGGACTGTTGGTGGCGCTAGAGGGAATGAGTTGGAGACACCAAAATTGGTGTATTTAATGTTGGGACTGTCCTCTATCAGAATGTCAAATAAAATCAACTTTCCCGCAAGCGGTTCATAGGGCTGCCATAGACTTCAATGGCGGAAGAAGAAGAAGAAACGGAAGAATAATAATAAATATAGCTGCAAGCAGCAATCACCGGGGCCAAGCGCAAGCAAGACGACAAGACATGCCAAAGTGGCTGGGAGTGTGAGACCCACTGCAGCAAGGAGCAATTAAAGACATTTGAAGATGAATTTTGGCAAAATGGTTGAAAAATCACATACAATAACTAAAAATATGATTATCACTTTCGACCAATAGGTGGCGCAGTTACGAAACTGATGTGATGTGGTCAGAGTGAAGTGACAATGACACATACAAAGTTTGGTGTCAATATGTCAAGGCATTGCAGATATAAAGCCTGAATAGTCATTTTGGCATCATGCCTCAACTTTGCCACTGCGGTATACGAAAACGGTTTTGTCTATCGACACGAAATCCATAACTTTTACTCGGCACAGTCTGGAGATGACACGATCCGATTTTGGTGAAAATCGGACGTTCGGTCTAGGAGGAGTTCGAAAAAGTAGGTTTTAAAAGAAAATAAAGATGGCGGACAGGAACTTTGATTGACTATGGCAAAATTGGTATCTATGTTTTCAGCATAACCCAAGGAATCTATTGAGATCAGTGTCATTACTATAGGCAAATTTATTCAAAAGTTATTAGCATTTTTGGAAATTTCATTATAACTTTTGACCAAAAGGTGGCGCTGTCTCATAAATTTTTGAGTACTTTTAGGGCGTTGTACTGATGACCCATACTGAGTTTCGTAACGATACGTTCATGCGTTCATAAAATACAGCATTTTAGCACATAATTCAAAATGGCCGACAGCCAAAATGGCCGATATGGGAAAATTGGATATCAGTCGACTCAGCACGATGCCCTGAATCTAACGAGACCACTTTTGTGATTTTTGGACAAACCGTTCAGAAGTTATAAGCAAAAATATAAATTCTTCATATCTCCGGACCAGTAGGTGGCGCTGCGCCGAAACGCAGCATGTAGCCTCAGGTCATGCTTGTGATGACTTGTACCAAATTTGGTCTGAATCCGATAAAGCGTTGTGGAGATACGGCCTTACGTCTGTTTTTGCAAGCGCTACGTAAAATTTATTTGCGCGGTATTCGAGAACAGTAATTCGAATCAACTTGAATTCCATAACTTTTTGTCGTCATGGTCTGGAGTTGATCTGGTTCAATTTTCGTGAAATTCGGAGCAACGGCCTAGGAGGAGTTCGAAAAAGTAGGTTTTTTGGAAAATTCAAAATGGCGGGAAAACTATTATGACGGAAAATGACGTCATAGGGTGCAATCGAATCGTCGTGAGCTCAGGAATCAGAGGAAAAAAGAATTTTGTTTCTAGCCCTTGTGGTTCAAAAGTTATTAGCATAAATATGAGTGAAACTTTGGACAGCTGGTGGCGCTAGAGGGAATGAGTTGGAGACTCCAAATTTGCTATGGTGATAGTTCAGGCTGTCCTCTATCACTGTGCCAATTTTCATAAGTTTCCCGCAAACGGTTCTATAGGCTGCCATAGACTCCCAGTTGGAAGAAACGGAAGAATAAATAGCTGCAAGCAGCAATCACCGGGGCCAAGCGCAAGCAAGACGACAAGACGTGCCAAAGTGGCTGAGAGTGAGAGATCAACTGCAGCAAGGAGCAATTGAAGACATTTAAAGATGAATTTTGGCAAAATGGTTGAAAAATCACATGCATTAACTTAAAAATATGATTTAATAGATTATCACTTTAGACCAATAGGTGGCGCAGTTACAAAACTGTTGTGATGTGGTCAGAGTGAAGTGACGACGACACATACAAAGTTTGGTGTCAATATGTCAAGGCATTGCAGATATAAAGCCTGAATAGTCATTTTGGCATCATGCCTCAACTTTGCCACTGCGGTATACGAAAACGGTTTTGTCTATCGACACGAAATCCATAACTTTTACTCGGCACGGTCTGGAGATGACACGATCCGATTTTGGTGAAAATCGGACGTTCGGTCTAGGAGGAGTTCGAAAAAGTAGGTTTTAAAAGAAAATAAAGATGGCGGACAGGAAGTTTGGCTGACTATGGCAAAATTGGTATCTATGTTTTCAGCATAACCCAAGCAATCTATTGAGATCAGTGTCATTACTATAGGCAAATTTATTCAAAAGTTATTAGCATTTTTGGAAATTTCATTATAACTTTTGACCAAAAGGTGGCGCTGTCTCATAAATTTTTGAGTACCTTTAGGGCGTTGTACTGATGACTCATACTGAGTTTCGTAACGATTCGTTCATGCGTTCATAAAATACAGCATTTTAGCACATAATTCAAAATGGCCGACAGCCAAAATGGCCGATATGGAAAAATTGGATATCAGTCAACTCAGCACGACGCCCTGAATCTAACGAGACCACTTTTGTGATTTTTGGACAAACCGTTCAGAAGTTATAAGCAAAAACATAAATTATTCATATCTCCGGGCCAGTAGGTGGCGCTGCGCCGAAACGCAGCATGTAGCCTCAGGTCATGCTTGTGATGACATGTACCAAATTTGGTCTGAATCTGATAAAGCGTTGTGGAGATACGGCCTTACGTCTGTTTTTGCAAGCGCTACGTAAAATGTATTTGCGCGGTATTTGAGAACGGTAATTCGAATCAACTTGAATTCCATAACTTTTGGTCGTCAAGGTCTGGAGATGATCTGGTTTATTTTTCGTGAAATTCGGAGCAACGGCCTAGGAGGAGTTCGAAAAAGTAGGTTTTTCGGAAAATTCAAAATGGCGGGAAAACTATTATGACGGAAAATGACGTCATATAGTGCAGTCGAATCGTCATGAGCTCAGGGATCAGAGGAAAAAAGAATTTTGTTTCTAGCCCTTGTGGTTCAAAAGTTATTAGCATAAACATGAGTGAAACTTTGGACAGCTGGTGGCGCTAGAGGGAATGAGTTGGAGACTCCAAATTTGCTATGGTGATAGTTCAGGCTGTCCTCTATCACTGTGCCAATTTTCATAAGTTTCCCGCAAACGGTTCTATAGGCTGCCATAGACGCCCAGTCGGAAGAAGAAAAAGAAAAAGAAATATAGCTGCAAGCAGCCATTACGGGGCCAAGCGCAAGCAAGACGACAAGACATGCCAAAGTGGCTGGGAGTGTGAGACCAACTGCAGCAAGGATCAATTGAAGACATTTAAAGATGAATTTTGGCAAAATGGTTGAAAAATCACATACAATAACTAAAAATATGATTATCACCTTCGACCAATAGGTGGCGCAGTTACGAAACTGATGTGATGTGGTCAGAGTGAAGTGACAATGACACATACAAAGTTTGGTGTCAATATGTCGAGGCATTGCATATATAAAGCCTGAATAGTCATTTTGGCATCATGCCTCAATTTTGCCACTGCGGTATACAAAAACGGTTTCGTCTATCGACACGAAATCCATAACTTTTACTCGGCACCGTCTGGAGATGACACGATCCGATTTTGGTGAAAATCGGACGTTCGGTCTAGGAGGAGTTCGAAAAAGTAGGTTTTAAAAGAAAATAAAGATGGCGGACAGGAAGTTTGACTGACTACACCAAAATTGGTATCTATGTTTTCAGCATAACCCAAGGAATCTATTGAGATCAGTGTCATTACTATAGGCAAATTTATTCAAAAGTTATTAGCATTTTTGGAAATTTCATTATAACTTTTGACCAAAAGGTGGCGCTGTCTCATAATCTTTTGAGTACCTTTAGGGCGTTGTACTGATGACCCATACTGAGTTTCGTAACGATACGTTCATGCATTCATAAAATACAGCATTTTAGCACATAATTCAAAATGGCCGACAGCCAAAATGGCCGATATGGACAAATTGGATATCAGTCAACTCAAAATGATGCCCTGAATCTATCGAGACCACTTTTATGATTTTTGGACAAACCGTTCAGAAGTTATAAGCAAAAATAGCCTTTTTTCATATCTCCGGACCAGTAGGTGGCGCTGCGCCGAAACGGAGCATGTAGCCTCAGGTCACGCTTGTGATGACATGTAGGAAGTTTGGTTTGAATACGATTAAGCGTTGCGGAGATACAGCCTTACGTCTGTTTTCGCAAGCGCTACGTAAAATTTGTTTGTGGGTTTTTTCGAAAATTGCTAAGCGAATCAACTTGAATTCCATAACTTTTTGTCGGCATGGTCTGTAGATGATCTGATTCAATTTTCATGGAAATTGGAGCAACGGCCTAGGAGGAGTTCGAAAAAGTAGCTTTTTCGGAAAATTCAAAATGGCGGAAAACTTTTCATGGCGCAAAATGACGTCATTGGGTGCAATCGAATCGTCACGAGGTCAGGAATCAGAGGAAAAAAAGAATTTTGTTTCTAGCCCTTGTGGTTCAAAAGTTATTAGAATAAACATGAGTGAAACTTTGGACAGTTGGTGGCGCTAGAGGGAATGACTTAGACACACCAAAATTGGTGTATTTAATGTTGGGACTGTCCTCTATCCGAATGTCAAACCATTACAACTTTCCCGCGATCGGTTCTATGGGCTGCCATAGACTCCCAGAGCGGAAGAAGAAGAAGAATTATTTTTGGTACGGGAACAGATACAATAGGTGCCCGCACCTTCAGTGCTTGGCCCCTAAATATAGCTGCAAGCAGCAATCACCGGGGCCAAGCGCAAGCAAGACGACAAGACGTGCCAAAGTGGCTGGGAGTGAGAGATCAACTGCAGCAAGGAGCAATTAAAGACATTTAAAGATGAATTTTGGCAAAATGATTGAAAAATCACATACAATAACTAAAAATATGATTATCACTTTCGACCAATAGGTGGCGCAATTACGAAACTGATGTGATGTGGTCAGAGTGAAGTGACAATGACACTTACAAAGTTTGGTGTCAATATGTCAAGGCATTGCAGATATAAAGCCTGAATAGTCATTTTGGCATCATGCCTCAACTTTGCCACTGCGGTATACGAAAACGGTTTCGTCTATCGACACGAAATCCATAACTTTTACTCGGCACAGTCTGGAGATGACACGATCCGATTTTGGTGAAAATCGGACGTTCGGTCTAGGAGGAGTTCGAAAAAGTAGGTTTTAAAAAAAAAAAAAAAAGATGGCGGACAGGAAGTTTGACTGACTATGGCAAAAATTGGTATCAATGTTTTCAGCATAACCCAAGGAATCTATTGAGACCAGTGTCATTACTATAGGCAAATTTATTCAAAAGTTATTAGCATTTTTGGAAATTTCATTATAACTTTTGACCAAAAGGTGGCGCTGTCTCATAATCTTTTGAGTACCTTTAGGGCCTTGTACTGATGACCCATACTGAGTTTCGTAACGATACGTTCATGCGTTCGTAAAATACAGCATTTTAACACATAATTCAAAATGGCCGACAGCCAAAATGGCCGATATGGGAAAATTGGATATCAGTCAACTCAGCATGACGCCCTGAACCTAACGAGACCACTTTTGTGATTTTTGGACAAACCGTTCAGAAGTTAAAAGCAAAAACATAAATTCTTCATATCTCCGGACCAGTAGGTGGCGCTGCGCCGAAACGCAGCATGTAGCCTCAGGTCATGCTTGTGATGACATGTACCAAATTTGGTCTGAATCCGATAAAACGTTGTGGAGATACAGCCTTACGTCTGTTTTCGCAAGCGCAACGTAAAATTAAATTGCGCGGTATTCGTGAACGGTTTGACAAATCAACTTGAATTCCATAACTTTTTGTCGTCATGGTCTGGAGATGATCTGGTTCAATTTTCGTGAAATTCGGAGCAACGGCCCAGGAGGAGTTTGAAAAAGTAGGTTTTTCGGAAAATTCAAAATGGCGGGAAAACTATTATGACGGAAAATGACGTCATAGGGTGCAGTCGAATCGTCGTGAGCTCAGGAATCAGAGGAAAAAAGAATATTGTTTCTAGCCCTTGTGGTTCAAAAGTTATTAGCATAAATATGAGTGAAACTTTGGACAGTTGGTGGCGCTAGAGGGAATGAGTTGGAGACTCCAAATTTGCTATGCTGATAGTTCAGGCTGTCCTCTATCACTGTGCCAATTTTCATAAGTTTCCCGCAAACGGTTCTATAGGCTGCCATAGACGCCCAGTCGGAAGAAAAAGAAAAAGAAGAAGAAAAAGAACCGGAACAGATACAATAGGTGCCCGCACCTTCAGTGCTTGGCCCCTAAAAAGAAAAACAAGCAGCAATCACCGGGGCCAAGCGCAAGCAAGACGACAAGACATGCCAAAGTGGCTGGGAGTGTGAGACCCACTGCAGCAAGGAGCAATTAAAGACATTTGAAGATGAATTTTGGCAAAATGGTTGAAAAATCACATACAATAACTAAAAATATGATTATCACTTTCGACCAATAGGTGGCGCAGTTACGAAACTGATGTGATGTGGTCAGAGTGAAGTGACAATGACACATACAAAGTTTGGTGTCAATATGTCAAGGCATTGCAGATATAAAGCCTGAATAGTCATTTTGGCATCATGCCTCAACTTTGCCACTGCGGTATACGAAAACGGTTTTGTCTATCGACACGAAATCCATAACTTTTACTCGGCACAGTCTGGAGATGACACGATCCGATTTTGGTGAAAATCGGACGTTCGGTCTAGGAGGAGTTCGAAAAAGTAGGTTTTAAAAGAAAATAAAGATGGCGGACAGGAAGTTTGGCTGACTATGGCAAAATTGGTATCTATGTTTTCAGCATAACCCAAGGAATCTATTGAGATCAGTGTCATTACTATAGGCAAATTTATTCAAAAGTTATTAGCATTTTTGGAAATTTCATTATAACTTTTGACCAAAAGGTGGCGCTGTCTCATAATCTTTTGAGTACCTTTAGGGCTTTGTACTGATGACCCATACTGAGTTTCGTAACGATACGTTCATGCGTTCATAAAATACAGCATTTTAGCACATAATTCAAAATGGCCGACAGCCAAAATGGCCGATATGGAAAAATTGGATATCAGTCAACTCAACATGACGCCCTGAATCTATCGAGACCACTTTTGTGATTTTTGGACAAACCGTTCAGAAGTTATAAGCAAAAATAGCCTTTTTTCATATCTCCAGACCAGTAGGTGGCGCTGCGCCGAAACGCAGCATGTAGCCTCAGGTCATGCTTGTGATGACATGTAGAAAGTTTGGTTTGAATACGATTAAGCGATGCGGAGATACAGCCTTATGTCTGTTTTCGCAAGCGCTACGTAAAATTTGTTTGCGCGTTTATCGAAAACGGTTTGACGAATCAACTTGAATTCCATAACTTTTTGTCCCCACAGCCTGAAGATGATCTGGTGCAATTTTGGTGCAAATCGGACAAACCGTCTAGGACGAGTTCGCAAAAGAAGGTTTTTTGGACAATTCAAAATGGCGGCCATATTTTTATGACGGAAAATGACGTCATAGGGTCCAGTCGAATCGTCGTGAGCTCAGGAATCAGAGGAAAAAAGAATTTTGTTGATAGGCCTTACGGTTTAAAAGTTATTAGCATAATATAAGTGAAACTTTGGACAGGTGGTGGCGCTAGAGGGAATGAGTTAGAGACACCAAAATTGGTGCAATTACTGTTGGGAATGTCCTCTATCAGAATGTCAAACCGGAACAACTTTCCCGCATACGCTTCTATGGGCTGCCATAGACGCCCAGTCGGAAGAAGCAGAATAATAATAATAATAAATATAGCTGCAAGCAGCAATCACCGGGGCCAAGCGCAAGCAAGACGACAAGACATGCCAAAGTGGCTGGGAGTGTGAGACCCACTGCAGCAAGGAGCAATTAAAGACATTTGAAGATGAATTTTGGCAAAATGGTTGAAAAATCACATACAATAACTAAAAATATGATTATCACTTTCGACCAATAGGTGGCGCAGTTACGAAACTGATGTGATGTGGTCAGAGTGAAGTGACAATGACACATACAAAGTTTGGTGTCAATATGTCAAGGCATTGCAGATATAAAGCCTGAATAGTCATTTTGGCATCATGCCTCAACTTTGCCACTGCGGTATACGAAAACGGTTTTGTCTATCGACACGAAATCCATAACTTTTACTCGGCACAGTCTGGAGATGACACGATCCGATTTTGGTGAAAATCGGACGTTCGGTCTAGGAGGAGTTCGAAAAAGTAGGTTTTAAAAGAAAATAAAGATGGCGGACAGGAACTTTGATTGACTATGGCAAAATTGGTATCTATGTTTTCAGCATAACCCAGGGAATCTATTGAGATCAGTGTCATTACTATAGGCAAATTTATTCAAAAGTTATTAGCATTTTTGGAAATTTCATTATAACTTTTGACCAAAAGGTGGCGCTGTCTCATAAATTTTTGAGTACTTTTAGGGCGTTGTACTGATGACCCATACTGAGTTTCGTAACGATACGTTCATGCGTTCATAAAATACAGCATTTTAGCACATAATTCAAAATGGCCGACAGCCAAAATGGCCGATATGGGAAAATTGGATATCAGTCGACTCAACACGATGCCCTGAATCTAACGAGACCACTTTTGTGATTTTTGGACAAACCGTTCAGAAGTTATAAGCAAAAATATAAATTCTTCATATCTCCGGACCAGTAGGTGGCGCTGCGCCGAAACGCAGCATGTAGCCTCAGGTCATGCTTGTGATGACATGTACCAAATTTGGTCTGAATCCGATAAAGCGTTGTGGAGATACGGCCTTACGTCTGTTTTTGCAAGCGCTACGTAAAATTTATTTGCGCGGTATTCGAGAACGGTAATTCGAATCAACTTGAATTCCATAACTTTTTGTCGTCATGGTCTGGAGTTGATCTGGTTCAATTTTCGTGAAATTCGGAGCAACGGCCTAGGAGGAGTTCGAAAAAGTAGGTTTTTCGGAAAATTCAAAATGGCGGGAAAACTATTATGACGGAAAATGACGTCATAGGGTGCAATCGAATCGCCATGAGCTCAGGAATCAGAGGAAAAAATAATTTTGTTGATAGGCCTTACGGTTCAAAAGTTATTAGCATAAAATTTCTGAAACTTTGGACAGGTGGTGGCGCTAGAGGGAATGAGTTAGAAACACCAAAATTGGTGTATTTGATGTTGGGACTGTCCTCTATCAGAATGTCAAACCAAAACAACTTTCCCGCATACGCTTCTATGGGCTGCCATAGACGCCCAGTCGGAAGAAAAAGAAGAACAAGCGCAAGCAAGACGACAAGACATGCCAAAGTGGCTGGGAGTGTGAGACCCACTGCAGCAAGGAGCAATTAAAGACATTTGAAGATGAATTTTGGCAAAATGGTTGAAAAATCACATACAATAACTAAAAATATGATTATCACTTTCGACCAATAGGTGGCGCAGTTACGAAACTGATGTGATGTGGTCAGAGTGAAGTGACAATGACACATACAAAGTTTGGTGTCAATATGTCAAGGCATTGCAGATATAAAGCCTGAATAGTCATTTTGGCATCATGCCTCAACTTTGCCACTGCGGTATACGAAAACGGTTTTGTCTATCGACACGAAATCCATAGCTTTTACTCGGCACAGTCTGGAGATGACACGATCCGATTTTGGTGAAAATCGGACGTTCGGTCTAGGAGGAGTTCGAAAAAGTAGGTTTTAAAAGAAAATAAAGATGGCGGACAGGAACTTTGATTGACTATGGCAAAATTGGTATCTATGTTTTCAGCATAACCCAAGGAATCTATTGAGATCAGTGTCATTACTATAGGCAAATTTATTCAAAAGTTATTAGCATTTTTGGAAATTTCATTATAACTTTTGACCAAAAGGTGGCGCTGTCTCATAAATTTTTGAGTACTTTTAGGGCGTTGTACTGATGACCCATACTGAGTTTCGTAACGATACGTTCATGCGTTCATAAAATACAGCATTTTAGCACATAATTCAAAATGGCCGACAGCCAAAATGGCCGATATGGGAAAATTGGATATCAGTCGACTCAGCACGATGCCCTGAATCTAACGAGACCACTTTTGTGATTTTTGGACAAACCGTTCAGAAGTTATAAGCAAAAATATAAATTCTTCATATCTCCGGACCAGTAGGTGGCGCTGCGCCGAAACGCAGCATGTAGCCTCAGGTCATGCTTGTGATGACATGTACCAAATTTGGTCTGAATCCGATAAAGCGTTGTGGAGATACGGCCTTACGTCTGTTTTTGCAAGCGCTACGTAAAATTTATTTGCGCGGTATTCGAGAACGGTAATTCGAATCAACTTGAATTCCATAACTTTTTGTCGGCATGGTCTGTAGATGATCTGATTCAATTTTCATGGAAATTGGAGCAACGGCCTAGGAGGAGTTCGAAAAAGTAGCTTTTTCGGAAAATTCAAAATGGCGGAAAACTTTTCATGGCGCAAAATGACGTCATTGGGTGCAATCGAATCGTCACGAGGTCAGGAATCAGAGGAAAAAAGAATTTTGTTTCTAGCCCTTGTGGTTCAAAAGTTATTAGAATAAACATGAGTGAAACTTTGGACAGTTGGTGGCGCTAGAGGGAATGACTTAGACACACCAAAATTGGTGTATTTAATGTTGGGACTGTCCTCTATCCGAATGTCAAACCATTACAACTTTCCCGCGATCGGTTCTATGGGCTGCCATAGACTCCCAGAGCGGAAGAAGAAGAAGAATTATTTTTGGTACGGGAACAGATACAATAGGTGCCCGCACCTTCAGTGCTTGGCCCCTAATAATAAGGGAACCTTTTTGCCATTTATAGTGCCACCTATGGTCCGATCTGCATGAAACTCGGCACGCTTGTTCACCATGTCATGACACATATGCTCAGCGATTTTCGTGATGTTCTGAGTTTTTGTTTAGGATTTATAGGCTTTTGACTGTATTTTGCCCCGCCCATTTTCCAAATGACCCTGTTATAGCCAACCAAATGCAAAAATTCTACTTTTTTTCAAAAACTATTGATCGAGAGAGTCCAGAGAAATGTCCTAGACTGGTTTGGCTCCGGTCGGGCGAAAAACCAGGGACTAGTTCGCAAAAGTAGGTTTTGGACAAAATTCGACATAGCAGAAATTTTTTCTGGCCTAAATCGAAATCGGAGATGGCCATTTTGTCCGCCTTGAGCCAAGGATTCCAACGATTTGGGGCACTTGATCCTGGGACAAACGGTCTAAGAGCTATGATCAATTTTGAACTTTTGGTTGCTGTAGCGCCACCTATGGGCCATTCGGGGTCATACTCTGATAGGTTGTCCCCAAATTGAGGCCTACCATCTGGCCAGGTTTCACGTCTCTAGGCCTTACGGTTTGGCCTGCACGATGCGTTTTACGAATCCTTAATTACAATAGGGTTTCAGCATTTCATGCTTGAACCCCTAATAAGATTGAAGGCTTTTTGCCAGTTACAGCGCCACCTATGGTCCGATCTCCATGAAACTCTGCATGCTTCCTCACCATGTTCTGACACATATGCTCATCAATTTTGGTGAAGTTCTGAATTTTCATATGGGATTTATAGGCTTTTTAGTGTATTTTGCCACGCCCCTTTTCTAAATGACCCTGTTACAGCCACCCAAATGCAAAAGTTCAACTTTTTTTTCGATATTTATTGATCTAGAGAGTCCAGAGAAATGTCCTAGACTGGTTTGGTTCCGATCTGGTGAAAAACCTAGGACTAGTTTGCAAAAGTAGGTTTCGGACAAAATTCGACATAGCAGAAAATTTTTCTGGCCTAAATCGAAATTGGAGATAGCCATTTTGTCCGCCTTGAGCCAGGGATCACAGTGGTGTGAGACACTTGAGTCTAGGACAAACGGACTCTAGGAGTTATGGGCGATGTAGTACTTTTGCACTAAATCTGTAGCTGTAGCACAACGTAAAATTTGTTTGCGCGGTATTTGAGAACGGTTTGACGAATCAACACGAATTCCATAACTTTTTGTCGGTACAGTGTGGAGATGATACGATTCGATTTTGGTGAAAATCGGACAAACGGTCTAGGAGGAGTTCGACAAAGTAGGTTTTGACTGAAAATCAAGATGGCGGACAGAAAGTTCGGCCAAATATGGCAAACTTGGTATCTATGTTCTCAGCGTGACCCAGCGAATCTATTGAGACCAGTGGCATTTCAATAGGCAGATGTATTCAAAGGTTATTAGCCTTTTTGGAAATGTTGTTATAACTTTTGACCACAAGGTGGCGCTGTTTCGAAACTTCTCACGCTCCTTCAGGGCATCGTGCTGATGACCCATACCATGTTTCGTAACAATCCATTCATGCGTTCTTAAAATACAGCATTTTAGCACAAAATTCAAAATGGCCGACAGCCAAAATGGCCGACATGGTAAAATTGGATATCAGTCGACTCAGCATGTTGGCCTGAATCTAACGAGACCAATTTGATGATTTTTGGGCAAACTGTTCAGAAGTTATAAGCAAAAATAGCCATTTTTCATATCTCCGGACCAGTAGGTGGCGCTGCGCCGAAACGCAGCATGTAGCCTCAAGTCATGCTTGTGATGACATGTGGCAAATTTGGTCTGAATCCAACAAAGCGTTGCGGAGATACAGCCTTACGTCTGTTTTCGCAAGCGCTACGTAAAATTTGTTTGTGGGTTTTTTCGAAAATTGCTAAGCGAATCAACTTGAATTCCATAACTTTTTGTCGGCATGGTCTGTAGATGATCTGATTCAATTTTCATGGAAATTGGAGCAACGGCCTAGGAGGAGTTCGAAAAAGTAGCTTTTTCGGAAAATTCAAAATGGCGGAAAACTTTTCATGGCGCAAAATGACGTCATTGGGTGCAATCGAATCGTCACGAGGTCAGGAATCAGAGGAAAAAAGAATTTTGTTTCTAGCCCTTGTGGTTCAAAAGTTATTAGAATAAACATGAGTGAAACTTTGGACAGTTGGTGGCGCTAGAGGGAATGACTTAGACACACCAAAATTGGTGTATTTAATGTTGGGACTGTCCTCTATCCGAATGTCAAACCATTACAACTTTCCCGCGATCGGTTCTATGGGCTGCCATAGACTCCCAGAGCGGAAGAAGAAGAAGAATTATTTTTGGTACGGGAACAGATACAATAGGTGCCCGCACCTTCAGTGCTTGGCCCCTAATAATAAGGGAACCTTTTTGCCATTTATAGTGCCACCTATGGTCCGATCTGCATGAAACTCGGCACGCTTGTTCACCATGTCATGACACATATGCTCAGCGATTTTCGTGATGTTCTGAGTTTTTGTTTAGGATTTATAGGCTTTTGACTGTATTTTGCCCCGCCCATTTTCCAAATGACCCTGTTATAGCCAACCAAATGCAAAAATTCTACTTTTTTTCAAAAACTATTGATCGAGAGAGTCCAGAGAAATGTCCTAGACTGGTTTGGCTCCGGTCGGGCGAAAAACCAGGGACTAGTTCGCAAAAGTAGGTTTTGGACAAAATTCGACATAGCAGAAATTTTTTCTGGCCTAAATCGAAATCGGAGATGGCCATTTTGTCCGCCTTGAGCCAAGGATTCCAACGATTTGGGGCACTTGATCCTGGGACAAACGGTCTAAGAGCTATGATCAATTTTGAACTTTTGGTTGCTGTAGCGCCACCTATGGGCCATTCGGGGTCATACTCTGATAGGTTGTCCCCAAATTGAGGCCTACCATCTGGCCAGGTTTCACGTCTCTAGGCCTTACGGTTTGGCCTGCACGATGCGTTTTACGAATCCTTAATTACAATAGGGTTTCAGCATTTCATGCTTGAACCCCTAATAAGATTGAAGGCTTTTTGCCAGTTACAGCGCCACCTATGGTCCGATCTCCATGAAACTCTGCATGCTTCCTCACCATGTTCTGACACATATGCTCATCAATTTTGGTGAAGTTCTGAATTTTCATATGGGATTTATAGGCTTTTTAGTGTATTTTGCCACGCCCCTTTTCTAAATGACCCTGTTACAGCCACCCAAATGCAAAAGTTCAACTTTTTTTTCGATATTTATTGATCTAGAGAGTCCAGAGAAATGTCCTAGACTGGTTTGGTTCCGATCTGGTGAAAAACCTAGGACTAGTTTGCAAAAGTAGGTTTCGGACAAAATTCGACATAGCAGAAAATTTTTCTGGCCTAAATCGAAATTGGAGATAGCCATTTTGTCCGCCTTGAGCCAGGGATCACAGTGGTGTGAGACACTTGAGTCTAGGACAAACGGACTCTAGGAGTTATGGGCGATGTAGTACTTTTGCACTAAATCTGTAGCTGTAGCACAACGTAAAATTTGTTTGCGCGGTATTTGAGAACGGTTTGACGAATCAACACGAATTCCATAACTTTTTGTCGGTACAGTGTGGAGATGATACGATTCGATTTTGGTGAAAATCGGACAAACGGTCTAGGAGGAGTTCGACAAAGTAGGTTTTGACTGAAAATCAAGATGGCGGACAGGAAGTTCGGCCAAATATGGCAAACTTGGTATCTATGTTCTCAGCGTGACCCAGCGAATCTATTGAGACCAGTGGCATTTCAATAGGCAGATGTATTCAAAGGTTATTAGCCTTTTTGGAAATGTTGTTATAACTTTTGACCACAAGGTGGCGCTGTTTCGAAACTTCTCACGCTCCTTCAGGGCATCGTGCTGATGACCCATACCATGTTTCGTAACAATCCATTCATGCGTTCTTAAAATACAGCATTTTAGCACAAAATTCAAAATGGCCGACAGCCAAAATGGCCGACATGGTAAAATTGGATATCAGTCGACTCAGCATGTTGGCCTGAATCTAACGAGACCAATTTGATGATTTTTGGGCAAACTGTTCAGAAGTTATAAGCAAAAATAGCCATTTTTCATATCTCCGGACCAGTAGGTGGCGCTGCGCCGAAACGCAGCATGTAGCCTCAAGTCATGCTTGTGATGACATGTGGCAAATTTGGTCTGAATCCAACAAAGCGTTGCGGAGATACAGCCTTACGTCTGTTTTCGCAAGCGCTACGTAAAATTTGTTTGTGGGTTTTTTCGAAAATTGCTAAGCGAATCAACTTGAATTCCATAACTTTTTGTCGGCATGGTCTGTAGATGATCTGATTCAATTTTCATGGAAATTGGAGCAACGGCCTAGGAGGAGTTCGAAAAAGTAGCTTTTTCGGAAAATTCAAAATGGCGGAAAACTTTTCATGGCGCAAAATGACGTCATTGGGTGCAATCGAATCGTCACGAGGTCAGGAATCAGAGGAAAAAAGAATTTTGTTTCTAGCCCTTGTGGTTCAAAAGTTATTAGAATAAACATGAGTGAAACTTTGGACAGTTGGTGGCGCTAGAGGGAATGACTTAGACACACCAAAATTGGTGTATTTAATGTTGGGACTGTCCTCTATCCGAATGTCAAACCATTACAACTTTCCCGCGATCGGTTCTATGGGCTGCCATAGACTCCCAGAGCGGAAGAAGAAGAAGAATTATTTTTGGTACGGGAACAGATACAATAGGTGCCCGCACCTTCAGTGCTTGGCCCCTAATAATAAGGGAACCTTTTTGCCATTTATAGTGCCACCTATGGTCCGATCTGCATGAAACTCGGCACGCTTGTTCACCATGTCATGACACATATGCTCAGCGATTTTCGTGATGTTCTGAGTTTTTGTTTAGGATTTATAGGCTTTTGACTGTATTTTGCCCCGCCCATTTTCCAAATGACCCTGTTATAGCCAACCAAATGCAAAAATTCTACTTTTTTTCAAAAACTATTGATCGAGAGAGTCCAGAGAAATGTCCTAGACTGGTTTGGCTCCGGTCGGGCGAAAAACCAGGGACTAGTTCGCAAAAGTAGGTTTTGGACAAAATTCGACATAGCAGAAATTTTTTCTGGCCTAAATCGAAATCGGAGATGGCCATTTTGTCCGCCTTGAGCCAAGGATTCCAACGATTTGGGGCACTTGATCCTGGGACAAACGGTCTAAGAGCTATGATCAATTTTGAACTTTTGGTTGCTGTAGCGCCACCTATGGGCCATTCGGGGTCATACTCTGATAGGTTGTCCCCAAATTGAGGCCTACCATCTGGCCAGGTTTCACGTCTCTAAGCCTTACGGTTTGGCCTGCACGATGCGTTTTACGAATCCTTAATTACAATAGGGTTTCAGCATTTCATGCTTGAACCCCTAATAAGATTGAAGGCTTTTTGCCAGTTACAGCGCCACCTATGGTCCGATCTCCATGAAACTCTGCATGCTTCCTCACCATGTTCTGACACATATGCTCATCAATTTTGGTGAAGTTCTGAATTTTCATATGGGATTTATAGGCTTTTTAGTGTATTTTGCCACGCCCCTTTTCTAAATGACCCTGTTACAGCCACCCAAATGCAAAAGTTCAACTTTTTTTTCGATATTTATTGATCTAGAGAGTCCAGAGAAATGTCCTAGACTGGTTTGGTTCCGATCTGGTGAAAAACCTAGGACTAGTTTGCAAAAGTAGGTTTCGGACAAAATTCGACATAGCAGAAAATTTTTCTGGCCTAAATCGAAATTGGAGATAGCCATTTTGTCCGCCTTGAGCCAGGGATCACAGTGGTGTGAGACACTTGAGTCTAGGACAAACGGACTCTAGGAGTTATGGGCGATGTAGTACTTTTGCACTAAATCTGTAGCTGTAGCACAACGTAAAATTTGTTTGCGCGGTATTTGAGAACGGTTTGACGAATCAACACGAATTCCATAACTTTTTGTCGGTACAGTGTGGAGATGATACGATTCGATTTTGGTGAAAATCGGACAAACGGTCTAGGAGGAGTTCGACAAAGTAGGTTTTGACTGAAAATCAAGATGGCGGACAGGAAGTTCGGCCAAATATGGCAAACTTGGTATCTATGTTCTCAGCGTGACCCAGCGAATCTATTGAGACCAGTGGCATTTCAATAGGCAGATGTATTCAAAGGTTATTAGCCTTTTTGGAAATGTTGTTATAACTTTTGACCACAAGGTGGCGCTGTTTCGAAACTTCTCACGCTCCTTCAGGGCATCGTGCTGATGACCCATACCATGTTTCGTAACAATCCATTCATGCGTTCTTAAAATACAGCATTTTAGCACAAAATTCAAAATGGCCGACAGCCAAAATGGCCGACATGGTAAAATTGGATATCAGTCGACTCAGCATGTTGGCCTGAATCTAACGAGACCAATTTGATGATTTTTGGGCAAACTGTTCAGAAGTTATAAGCAAAAATAGCCATTTTTCATATCTCCGGACCAGTAGGTGGCGCTGCGCCGAAACGCAGCATGTAGCCTCAAGTCATGCTTGTGATGACATGTGGCAAATTTGGTCTGAATCCAACAAAGCGTTGCGGAGATACAGCCTTACGTCTGTTTTCGCAAGCGCTACGTAAAATTTGTTTGTGGGTTTTTTCGAAAATTGCTAAGCGAATCAACTTGAATTCCATAACTTTTTGTCGGCATGGTCTGTAGATGATCTGATTCAATTTTCATGGAAATTGGAGCAACGGCCTAGGAGGAGTTCGAAAAAGTAGCTTTTTCGGAAAATTCAAAATGGCGGAAAACTTTTCATGGCGCAAAATGACGTCATTGGGTGCAATCGAATCGTCACGAGGTCAGGAATCAGAGGAAAAAAGAATTTTGTTTCTAGCCCTTGTGGTTCAAAAGTTATTAGAATAAACATGAGTGAAACTTTGGACAGTTGGTGGCGCTAGAGGGAATGACTTAGACACACCAAAATTGGTGTATTTAATGTTGGGACTGTCCTCTATCCGAATGTCAAACCATTACAACTTTCCCGCGATCGGTTCTATGGGCTGCCATAGACTCCCAGAGCGGAAGAAGAAGAA
The DNA here is from genome assembly GCF_949152265.1 of Phoxinus phoxinus. Lineage (NCBI taxonomy): Eukaryota > Metazoa > Chordata > Actinopteri > Cypriniformes > Leuciscidae > Phoxinus > Phoxinus phoxinus. The sequence goes on from NC_136888.1 coordinate 28,544,198, forward strand.
GAATTATTTTTGGTACGGGAACAGATACAATAGGTGCCCGCACCTTCAGTGCTTGGCCCCTAATAATAAGGGAACCTTTTTGCCATTTATAGTGCCACCTATGGTCCGATCTGCATGAAACTCGGCACGCTTGTTCACCATGTCATGACACATATGCTCAGCGATTTTCGTGATGTTCTGAGTTTTTGTTTAGGATTTATAGGCTTTTGACTGTATTTTGCCCCGCCCATTTTCCAAATGACCCTGTTATAGCCAACCAAATGCAAAAATTCTACTTTTTTTCAAAAACTATTGATCGAGAGAGTCCAGAGAAATGTCCTAGACTGGTTTGGCTCCGGTCGGGCGAAAAACCAGGGACTAGTTCGCAAAAGTAGGTTTTGGACAAAATTCGACATAGCAGAAATTTTTTCTGGCCTAAATCGAAATCGGAGATGGCCATTTTGTCCGCCTTGAGCCAAGGATTCCAACGATTTGGGGCACTTGATCCTGGGACAAACGGTCTAAGAGCTATGATCAATTTTGAACTTTTGGTTGCTGTAGCGCCACCTATGGGCCATTCGGGGTCATACTCTGATAGGTTGTCCCCAAATTGAGGCCTACCATCTGGCCAGGTTTCACGTCTCTAAGCCTTACGGTTTGGCCTGCACGATGCGTTTTACGAATCCTTAATTACAATAGGGTTTCAGCATTTCATGCTTGAACCCCTAATAAGATTGAAGGCTTTTTGCCAGTTACAGCGCCACCTATGGTCCGATCTCCATGAAACTCTGCATGCTTCCTCACCATGTTCTGACACATATGCTCATCAATTTTGGTGAAGTTCTGAATTTTCATATGGGATTTATAGGCTTTTTAGTGTATTTTGCCACGCCCCTTTTCTAAATGACCCTGTTACAGCCACCCAAATGCAAAAGTTCAACTTTTTTTTCGATATTTATTGATCTAGAGAGTCCAGAGAAATGTCCTAGACTGGTTTGGTTCCGATCTGGTGAAAAACCTAGGACTAGTTTGCAAAAGTAGGTTTCGGACAAAATTCGACATAGCAGAAAATTTTTCTGGCCTAAATCGAAATTGGAGATAGCCATTTTGTCCGCCTTGAGCCAGGGATCACAGTGGTGTGAGACACTTGAGTCTAGGACAAACGGACTCTAGGAGTTATGGGCGATGTAGTACTTTTGCACTAAATCTGTAGCTGTAGCACAACGTAAAATTTGTTTGCGCGGTATTTGAGAACGGTTTGACGAATCAACACGAATTCCATAACTTTTTGTCGGTACAGTGTGGAGATGATACGATTCGATTTTGGTGAAAATCGGACAAACGGTCTAGGAGGAGTTCGACAAAGTAGGTTTTGACTGAAAATCAAGATGGCGGACAGGAAGTTCGGCCAAATATGGCAAACTTGGTATCTATGTTCTCAGCGTGACCCAGCGAATCTATTGAGACCAGTGGCATTTCAATAGGCAGATGTATTCAAAGGTTATTAGCCTTTTTGGAAATGTTGTTATAACTTTTGACCACAAGGTGGCGCTGTTTCGAAACTTCTCACGCTCCTTCAGGGCATCGTGCTGATGACCCATACCATGTTTCGTAACAATCCATTCATGCGTTCTTAAAATACAGCATTTTAGCACAAAATTCAAAATGGCCGACAGCCAAAATGGCCGACATGGTAAAATTGGATATCAGTCGACTCAGCATGTTGGCCTGAATCTAACGAGACCAATTTGATGATTTTTGGGCAAACTGTTCAGAAGTTATAAGCAAAAATAGCCATTTTTCATATCTCCGGACCAGTAGGTGGCGCTGCGCCGAAACGCAGCATGTAGCCTCAAGTCATGCTTGTGATGACATGTGGCAAATTTGGTCTGAATCCAACAAAGCGTTGCGGAGATACAGCCTTACGTCTGTTTTCGCAAGCGCTACGTAAAATTTGTTTGTGGGTTTTTTCGAAAATTGCTAAGCGAATCAACTTGAATTCCATAACTTTTTGTCGGCATGGTCTGTAGATGATCTGATTCAATTTTCATGGAAATTGGAGCAACGGCCTAGGAGGAGTTCGAAAAAGTAGCTTTTTCGGAAAATTCAAAATGGCGGAAAACTTTTCATGGCGCAAAATGACGTCATTGGGTGCAATCGAATCGTCACGAGGTCAGGAATCAGAGGAAAAAAGAATTTTGTTTCTAGCCCTTGTGGTTCAAAAGTTATTAGAATAAACATGAGTGAAACTTTGGACAGTTGGTGGCGCTAGAGGGAATGACTTAGACACACCAAAATTGGTGTATTTAATGTTGGGACTGTCCTCTATCCGAATGTCAAACCATTACAACTTTCCCGCGATCGGTTCTATGGGCTGCCATAGACTCCCAGAGCGGAAGAAGAAGAAGAATTATTTTTGGTACGGGAACAGATACAATAGGTGCCCGCACCTTCAGTGCTTGGCCCCTAATAATAATAAGAACCGGAACGAAAACAATAGGTGCCTCCGCACTTTCAGTGCTTGGCCCCTAATAAGAACGCCAACAAAAACAATAGGTGCCTCCGCACTTTCAGTGCTTGGCCCCTAATAAAATTTAATTGATAAAAGCATCATTGCACTCCGTGTTAAAAATAAGTATTATCTCTGTAAACACTGCTGGGTCATCTGACCAATCAACGCAGATTAGCGTCGCGCAAAGGAGGGGTTTGAAAAACGAGTCGTTGAACGATTCATTTGGGAGTCGGTGAGCAAATCAGGTAAAAATAAATGCATATTATACGAAAACAAAAGTGTTTTTTGTCATTGCATGCATGTAAAACTGTTATTGGGGACTCCCACAACAACATTAGGAACATTTTAAATGTCATAATAGGTGCCCTTTAAGATGATTTTTAAACCTGTTTAGTTGCAACTAACTTGGAACAGCTTATAATGTCCTTTGTATCTAAAATAAGTGTCTAAACTCTTATACATATTTATAATACACTTTACCCCGGTTTCACAGACAAGGCTTAAGCCTAGTCCCAGACTAAAATGCATGTTTGAGCTGTTTTAACTAAACGCAAGTTGCACTGACATAGGCTATCTTAAATATATCATGGCCATTGTTTTGTCTCAAGATGCACACCAGTAATGTTTTTTTTTTTTCTAAGCCACATTAATAAAAGCTACGTAAATGTCATAATTGAACTAAGGCCTAATGATGACTTTATCTAAGCCCTGTCTGTGAAACTGGGCCTTTAAGTCACAATAATATGAATTAAAATTGATGAATGGCATTAGGCTACATAAAATATTACTTAGCATTTATGTTTAAAAAGCATGCCAAACATTTCACACAAAAAAAAATGGTGTATTGTTTTATGTGATAAAACATTAAATATACAATTCAAAACTGAGCCAAAAGGCATTTGAACTTTTGGACGAAAGTGAAACGTGATGAACTACACGTGATTAGCACACCTGTGGGAATTTAAACGGAACTGACATCTAGGCGTAAAAAGTCGCCTTGAAACTACATACATTCACTGAAAATGCCTGAAAACGTTATTTCTGATAAAAGCTATAGCAAAAACTGTTTGCAGATGGGAACTGATTAGGTGTTTAATATAATACAGTGACATTCAGACGTGTATTTAAATGTGAAATACTGTATAAATAAGCAATAGTATCGTATTTATTAGCTTATTATTTCTACTTTATTAGATAATTCGTTCGCCCTCTGTCAGTGGCCCCAGTGAACTCTGAATCTGTCTCCGAGTTAAAATTAAACTGCATTGCCCAAGAGCGCGCGCCGCTCACACACACCGACTCCCTCTCGCGCGCCAGGAGTCAAGACGCCGCGTGTCAGAACAGCGCTGCATCTCCGTAACGCGAGGAACTACAATAAACAATCTTTCCTGATATCCCAAACTAAAGTAAGGTTTAAACACACACATGTGTAGTCCGCAGCACTATAAGATGCGGAGTATGACCACATTAACGTACTAACTAATTCCTATAGGCCTTTTCAATTTAATTACGCATTACATTTCACTGAGAAACTCTTAATAATGATACAATAACAATTCGGTTTAAAATGCGGCAACGCTGCTATAACATTTTTTTCCTTCTCGACATAGGCCCGGAAACAGAAAATGACATCTAAAAAGCAAAGTTTATTGAGAGAGGCGTCTCATCAGATCATTGCGGGTGGATCAGCAGGTAAGACGCCCTTCAACTTATATTTCACACAATCCGCAACTTTGTGTTTACCAACTCGTTCAGTCTCGCGCGCGGCTCGTGCACATTCGGCTGTTAGCAGACACTCCAAACCGCCATGAGGTGCGTGTGAAAGACTTTTCGTCAGGCATTTTGTAGTATAAATCTGTTTACGTTAAATAAATGTGTTTTGATTTGTAATTTTAAAGTTGACTAACGGACGAATCCTTCAACCGGATGTCTGTCTGGAGATGTACGCGGGATACACGCGCACTTCAGTTAGTTCCGTTTACAAATCGTTCCCTCAGTTTAAGACGCTTTCTCCACGGATTTATCTGTGCAATAATAACATATTTAGTTCAACAGCCAACAATGCCCAAATGACTCTTGCGTACATAGAACACAAATTGTTTTATTGATTGTTTTATGTAATATACATAGAGCAGACGGAAGGTCTGCACATTTGTAAAAAGCAATGATGCCAACTAGCCTTCTTTGCAAAAGGCTTCATTATTTTGAGCTGGTCAAATGTATTGGCAGAGAAATAGGAAAATCTACTCATTAGCTAACTTAACTTCTTTAATAAGAAAGAACCGGTGTAGTGGCGCATTATTTTGTGTGCCATAATTTGCCATTGCAGAAATTAAGTTTGTGTTCATCAAATTCTTGATGTCACAAGGTTTAAATAATCTCAATTGTGGAATAATTGTACTCTCTGGAATCTGGCAGACTGCAAAGTTTGAGCTTATATTGCTTGTATGATGATCTACCAGGCTATCTTAGCAGTGACAATGAAGGATTTACTTAAGGTACCGGGTTCTAAAATTAATCAATAACAACTTGCCCTTTTCATTTAATGAACTTTGCTTCATATTTAGCAAAACTCTTTCTTTCTTTCTTTCTTTCTTTCTTTCTTTCTTTCTTTCTTTCTTTCTTTCTTTCTTTCTTTCTTTCTTTCTTTCTTTCTTTCTTTCTTTCTTTCTTTCTTTCTTTCTTTCTTTCTTTCTTTTCTTTCACAGTGTTATAATAACCCAGTGTTATATTAGCTCGCACCTCCGGCACTTGTCATATTCCCTCCAGCTCCCTGTTAACGAGGCTGGGGAGCGAGAAAAGTTAATTTGTGTGTGACCTGGTCACAGGGATTGGGTCTGTGCTTGGCTTCTCTCAGACTTGGACTGACTCTCCAAAATTGCTTTTTTCCCCCCTTAAGGACACAAGAGTTAATGTCACTGCAGTGCGTTTTATATATCCTACCAGGACTCATTTTACAGCCTTTCCATCCAAGCATATATGGAGAAATTGGGGCATGTGTTAAAGTCTGAAATTGGGGAGAGTTAGGCTGTATTTAATAATAACCCAGTAATCCTGATGTCAAGTTTTTAATCTACCACAAGGGGGAAGCATTGTACTTGGCATTGATTGTAGTCTCAGAGCATTTCAAAATTTTTGCTTGTTTTTCATGGCTTATGGAAATGTAGCAAATGTGACTATCATTCTGTGACAGTCCATCTGTTGTAAAACCGACACATAAAAAATAATAATACACAAAAGCATGTGAGAGAAGGTCATTATGCGACAGAATTAATTGAAAATGTGTATACCATTTCATCAATTTGACTCAGATTTGAGTCTTTAAAAACACACATTTTAAATATCCACTCCGTCCTTTAAGTTTTGCCTCTTTAATGAGTCAATTAATTAATCAAATCTGTGTTTTACTAAATCAGGTTTTGTTTCTTGCAGTATATGACAGTATATTTATAAGTACATTACTGACGTGCCTTTTATTTAGGAAATATTCCATCTATATGGAGCTATTCATAAGACAATACACAGTGCACAGTTCAATCCAGCTTTAATTGTGAAAAATGGACCTGAATTAGTTTAGCCGGATATTGCGATCTTTGCATTTGCCCAATTATATAAAAAATTCTCTTTCATAAGTGTTCTTAATGGGAACTTATTTTCCTTTCATCATTTATCTTAGTATTATCCAGAAGGTCCGGAAGAACGGTCAGATGTTACCTTAAGTGTTTTTGGTATTGATTTCCTCTCCCTGCCCCTGTTATGCAGAGTAATTTGGTAAGATTTACACAAAAATGTTTTAGTTATGATTAGTTTCTGTGTAAACGTATCCGCCGACTGCAAATGGAGTGTGACGGGAAAAGACAGACAGCCTAAGTATAATTGAACTCAGTCCACAGCAGACCCTCACTTAAAACACACTCAGACCTCTACGGTTTTAACTGGTGCATAAGTGTGAAATAAAGTCTAGGAGCATCAGACGAATCAATCCATGTAGCCTCAATCGAGAAGAAGAAAGGAGTAAAGCGAGATCAAATAAATACAGGTAATTAAAATGAGGACTCTGGGAGAGATATTCACATTAGATCGTTTCCTCTCCGGCCCCACGACTGGCCGCTACAATCAGAGCTGAATTAGGCCTAATATTTATTTCCAGAAACAATTGTACATGCCTCAGCAGGGCAATGATTGGACATGTTGTGGACAGATGTTTAGATGAGCTCATGTTTGAATGTTGATTTTGGAGGGTTCTTCTAGTCTCCAAATCGCCGCCTTACACCCACTTCTGTGTCGTTTTAAGACGTTTGTCTTTTTGTCACTGGACACAGTGAATTCTGTGAGCAAGCCATATAATCAGAGTTCTAATGATATTTGTGTAATTATGCAGAAAGTTTGACTGCATTTTGTAGTTCGCTCCTCGATGTGTAGAAAACCGTTTTTGAAATGGGGCAAAAACGCAATTAAACCATAATAAACATTACAAAAACAAACAGAGGAGATTTATTGACTGCTACGACTAATTACCTCTAGAGGAAATGTGCAGGATCATAATGTCACAAGAAATCAGTTGACTGCAACCAGGCATGAAGTATAATGGTAACATATGCAGCAAGGAGCTCAGACTCTCCAAACAGATCATATACCTCCCACAGGTACCCGAAGTAGATGGGAGCAAGCCTTAAAAGAGCAAACACCACAAATGTGCGCAATATGCGTTTGTTTACATCGTGGATTACTTTCCACTGGTGATAAAACATCACTCCCTCTAAGTCTGACCCATACGCCTGCAAGAACTACTGTCGAACTACTGTTTGCATGAGCCGCATGTGGGTTGTCGCTGTTGTGTCAGCTGTTTATCAGAGAGCCGGGTCTTGAACGGATGGAGTTTAGTCTGCCGGGGTAATGTACGAGCCAGCCAGGGGCCGCCGACGTTATCTTAATGGTATGATTTATGGAGGTCGCGCGCTGAACTGAGCAGAGGATCCGCGACAGATGGGGACGTGCGTGGGAGACGTTTCTACTGTAGACGCGCACACACATACGCTCATCCATCATGCATTTTGTGTTGCTGTAAGCAATGAGGATAATTGCGGTGTTATGGTAAGAGTAGCGTGATTATGATTGTTCGACATGGGAGGCTGTGTCTGGGCGAGCGCTCGTGCTCGTGCTCGTGCTCGCGCTCGTGCTTTTTTTCCGGGGGGACATTTTTCAAATGAGGCCTTTGGAGCGAACTGAAAAGACTGAAAGGAACTGGCTGGCTACAATAAGTTCTATCGCCCGATAACGATGGTGATCTAATCAGTGATGTTAATGTTAACCACAATAATCTTTGATAAAACATAGGCCTATCCTTGGTGTTTGAATGACGTATGTGCCATTGGCATTTGAAATGCCTTTAAATGTTCTGAAATGATTTTTCTATGAAGAAATCTTGGCATATCTCTCGTGAGTGGGTAAACGCTGCATGTAAAGTCTGTTTACGGTTTAAGAATTGTTTTTTCTTTTGTGTTATTTTATTAAATGGTAACTAGCCTACTTCTGGCTCGGAGCTATTATTAATCAGTAGTGAATAAAGCTATTAAGGCAGTGTTTAAGATTAATGTTGTAGATAATTCAGCCTTTCTGAAATCTTGACCATAGTTAATGAAGTAATTGGATGCCTGTAAATGTAATAAAGTTTACAGCAATAATTGCAACTAATGATAACAACTAAAAAGAAGTGTTTCCATTGGGATACATCAAGATGCTCAGGGTGAACTTGACCTTCACCCTTCATGTTTATGGTCAAAAAAATTCATCAACAGTGTTTGAGGAGGGGAATGGTTTTCCACAATCCAATGCAAACTTGTATTCAATCAATTTTGGTAGGCTACGAATACAGTAACACCCACTTTTCTCAATGTAGTCTATTTCCAATGTATAACGCACAACATTTTTCATCAAATTTGCTGTCACTGTGTCACCTGAAAATATGTCATATTGCGGAAGTAAAATGGGTTGCGAAAACAATCATGTTGATTTTTTAAACCTTTTACACAGTCCCTCAAACAACCAAAAACAGGTGGTCTGACATAACATGAGAGTCAAGGGAGGAAAAAAAAGAGTCTGAGATGTCAGAGATTTCCAAAGGAATGAATATATTAGAACATGCAGTCATATTGGCCGAACACACTGTATTACATACAGTACCGTAATACAGCACATGGCAGCAATAACATAGCTGGAAAGGAAACTGGCTAACAAGCTATGCTTAATTGAGCACTTAGTCTAAGTAGTCAAGGGCCATAGTTTGAATGACCCTGTAGGAAAATGAAACTGCACGGTAGATGATACACTGTGTGTGTGCATGCATTTGCGTGTAAGCATTCACTTTTTCTTGGACCGCTGTCCAGTTGGCTGTTGTTCTACCTTGTAATTAGCACAGAATGCTGATATGTCTTTTGGCTGGAGAAGAGCTTTTGATGGAGCGATCACAACATTGCATTGATCGTAAAGTCTTGTATGAACGTATTCCCATAAAGGCTAAAAATAATCTTCTAAGGAGCTCTCCTTAAATTCACTTTAAATTCGTAATTGTTTCTCAATTTACCATGCTGTAATTTGCAATGACTTAACTGTGGTGAAAAACTTGTGTTTTGCTCTGTTTGAGAGACAAATCATTGTCCCGTTTCAGCTTTATATTGTCTGGAAACGTCGGGTGAATCTCTGCCCAGAGTTACAGTTCTGTTGTCGGCCTAGTTTGTCATTTGAAGGAGAACCAAACATGTCAGAATTTTTGGTCAAGTACAAATGTCAGATGAAACAAGGTCAAAAAGTAATGTATACATCTTAACTGAATCTAATTTGAGAAGCTAAATTGTAGAGAATTACAAACCTAGTCTTTTTATAGTAGAAATGTATGACTTATAATTAAACACATGTACGGTCAAAAACAACAAAAGCCCAAAAAGATTTAAGAACCGTTTTCTTGATTGTTGGTGTTTATGAATGTTTAGGTTCTTTGCACTTGTGTACAGTGGCTAAATATTAATGTCAATGCATTACATTATAATTACATCTTTAAAATAAATTATATTTGTAATGTATTATTTACACTACCATATAAAAGTGGGGTCAATATGATTTTTTTTTTTTTTTTTTTTAAGAACTTGGGCTAATAGTTTTATTAATTTCTGGAAGCATGAAATTGATAAAAAATGACAGTCAAGACAGTTAAATTATTGCTGTTCTTTTAAACATTCTTCATCAGAGAATCCTGAAAGAAATGTATCACGATTTCCACAAAAAATATTAAATAGTACAGTTGGTTTCAGCATTGATATTAATAAAAAATTATTTTTGGCCACCAATTCCGCATATTACAACGATTTCTGAAGGATCATGTGACACTGAAGTAATGATGCTGAAAATTCAGCTTTAGATATTTTTTTAAATAAATTATTATAAATGATTCAAATAGTTATTTTACTGTTTTTTCTGTATTTATGTTAACTGTATTTTTGATAAAAGAAATGCAATAGTAAGCATAAGACATTTTTCAAAAACACAAACCTTAGTGTTCAAAGTAAATGCAGAAATTACTAGGGAAGTTACTTCTGATTAAAAGTCTGATGTCATTTGATGCAGATGACACTTGCTTAATATTTTTAATGTAATGCAATGACATTACATTTTAAGTGCAGCGACGTATAAGTGTCCAAAATGTCCAAATCGTTTGGGGGAGCCGATATAAATATGAAGTTATGTGGACATCAATGTGTTTATATATATGTGTGTGTGTGTGTGAGAGAGAGAGTGTTAATGTTAATAGTTTCTAGAGTCAGAGCACAGGTCTTCAGCAGGGAGATGGCCTCTTCTGCTGGGTTAACCGACTCAAGATGAGCGCTGTGCGGGCAAGAGCTCAAATCATAATGTGATTTGTTGTGCTTGGGAGCCAATTTGAGTCTTTTCGGGAGAGATCCCTGCCCGGTCGCCGCTTGTGCGCTTGGCGAGGAGACTTTAATTAGAGAAGCTCAAATTTATAGACACTTTTGATTATGGCTGATCTTGAGTTGTAAAAGGATGACATTGCCTAGGAGGGGGAAGTTGGCAAAGGAAGCCGCACAATTTGATAATGAGAACCAAAGCTTAGGAGAAAGGCTTGTTTTGAATTTGTTTACACATTTATTATCCTTTCAAAAGGAGCGCTTCATCCAATAAAATCAGGACAGACACAGATGTCACAATCAAGAGGCAATAAGAAGGGATGGGGGGAGAAATGAAGCGGTTTCCATTATTATGTTTGAAATAAGGGCAATTATACAATGGAATAAAGATATAAAAAATGATGTTGGGTCATGGAAAAGTGCCCCTAGTTTTACGTTTTGAATTCCTGTTTTCTCATGTTACCAAGTGGCACTGGGTGGGCAATGGCAAGAAAGAAGGAGGGATTATTGCACAATTGTGATGCTGACTGGTTTATAAATTAGTTCTGAATGATTGACAGGATCTTAATCCAATAGGGGATTTGGCCAGAGAAGCTGTTTAAGGCCGAATCATAAAACAGTGCTGCAAGTGTTGTTTCAGAATGATCTGATCTGTGATTATATCCTCACTTTGATTGGGGTAATTTTTTTCCAGTCTGTGAAAAAGGCTGCATCATACCCAAATAACATGTCCACTAACATTTTTGGTCAGCCTCTAAATCTTAAGCTGTCATAATGTTGCAATAATCACTTCACTCTTCTGGTTTGTCTCCCCCTGTTTTCTGTCATCATGGAACTGTTGTAGTCGGCTGTCTTGCTTGCAGTTGCCAAACTTTGTGATAGGTGGCAGTAAAGAGCTATTTTGAAGTTTCACTTCCAGCCTTTATACATTTTTCACCAAGTGATGACGTTCAATGTTAAAGTTCAAGCTGAAAATGTAAAGCTTTTTATAGTCATAGAGAAGATTTATTCAGTTATAATTATGTAGGAGAATCGTATTGAACGAATGATAGTAAACCCTTTAATCTAGAAGCTGTTTGCATTGTGTACAATTGAGGAAAAATCCACATATAGGTTTTTTTTCCATCCAATGCAATGGACTGATTTTCTCTAGTGCTGTTATGAATTTTCAGTCACCTCACAAAAATGAAGCACAACTTCCTGTTTCGTTTTTCCTCTCTCTCCTGCTGTGATTCCTACGATGGTTTTAGCCTCATCAGTAATGAGTCTCAGGACTTCAAAGTCCCTCTGGACTTCATATGACGTGATCAAATAGTGCCGATTTCATTTCCCACAAAAGCAATGGCTACTAGCCAGTGGCTTAGCTAACATTCCAAGAACACTGCAATCTGTCATTTGCCCATCACTGTCCAACGCTCGGGCAACTCCACGGCAGGTGGCACTGCTCACCCTGACCGCGGCCTGACGTAGTTGACCAGCTCGTTCTCTTCCAGACGCTGAAGTCCTGAGAACATGTTCGTACCAACGTCAAGACGCTGGATGTTTGATAGAGAAATAAATGAGCTCAGAAGGGAAAAGGCATCTTCATCCTCGAGCGGTGTCTCGTACAGAATGAGACGTGCATGCAGAAGTCAGTGGAGCAGAGAGAAGACCACACATTCTGAGGGATCCTAGGGGCTCTCTGCTCGTTTTGAAGTGCAGTATGGTGGAAAGGTTAAGCTATCAGTCTGCCGACTGTGGCAGCAGCCTCTGATGAGAGATGACAGATGCTTTCTCCAGATAAAACCTTCCGGAAGGACACAACGACTGCTTTGCCGTAGAGGGTTGTGGATTAGGATCATATACGCATATGTAAAAGCAATCCACAGAAATTGTGCACTTTTTGTTGTTGTTGTTATTTGTGTTTTATACCATGGCCATTTATTCATAGATGCAGTGGACACATCACACTTAAATTTGTCATTCCTATAACAAAATGTCAAACCACGTTGAGTGCATGTCAGTGTACTCATTTTAATCAAAAGTTTTAAGAATACTTTATGGATTTTTTTTTTGATGATGATGATTTGCACGATTTTGAATGATTCTTTTTAAAAATATCACGTTTGGAGGTTGTTACAGCATGATATTTGACAAATCTTGCCTAATTAAAAAGTTTGAACTTAAAAGCAAACATTTTAAGAAACTTGCACCGCATAACTTTTTCAAAAGTTTTGTAAAAATATATATAATAATGTTATTATTTTATTAATAAATATAATATATATCAAATATAAAAAAGCAGTGAAGCAGTTTTGTGAAAATATTTTCAGAATAATAATAATTATAATAAAGGTTTATGCCAAACTACTTAAGCTTTTCTTTATTTCATTCAAAATATAATTTCTTAGAAATTAAAAAGTTCATAATTGAAAAGGTGTAAAAAAAAACAGTTCATTGACCCCAAGGTGTAAAAAAGATGAAAAATTCTGATTAAAGCTCTAGAATAATTTGTTTGCAAATGCCACTTAATGTTTTATGTAATAAATTATGTAATTTTGAGGCCACTGTAAATTCGACTAAAAGGATACATTTAAAACTCATATTTGATTCTTTATTCTACCTAACTGCATGAGCAGTATATTATACAGAAGCGTGTAATGTTCATAATCGGATGGCTCAGCAGGTGTGTGTTAGTATGAGGGTAGAAGCAAAGCTGATGAGATGGGAGATATATCTCCTCTGTAAGCACTTGTTCCTTCCCAGGAGCCCATTGCCGCCCATGTAGAAAGGAATCTAGTATGGCTCTGGTGTCAGGCTCTGTCATGCATGGCCAGGCTCTGGGGTGCTTTTGAAAACGGCCCTTTCCGCCTCAGTCGGCTGAATAGATGGAGCCCAAGGGGCACTTTCTCCACAGCCACCAATTTATCAGCTCATATCCAGACCGATATGGCCTGTCATTGCCTGCGCTTTCCCTGTTTGTCCCTCTCAATGTTTATAAATGGCAGTGAGTGAATGGCAATGCCTGGCGTAGAGGAAATGTCTCACTGTGATTATGTGCAGGTCGCTGCCGTTTTTGTGGGTCTGTTTGTGTTTTGATTGCTTAGGGAAATGTTTTGTTTGGTAATTTTTTTCCAACCCACCCGTGCATTCTCAGATTGAATTACATTTATGATACGTACTTGTAAGTATCCTGAAAGAAACGGGCACATTACACACACTACTAACACTAATAGTTATGAAAAATATGTAATGCAATCCACAGTTACATTATGGCTTTAATTTAAAATGTTCCCCCAAAATGGCTGGTCAGAGGGCTACAATAATTGTCCCGGGGGCAATTAGGTAGAATGGCTGCGGGAGCTGCAAAGTCATTTTGTAAGCCAAACATCCTGGTGCTGGGCTGCAGAATCCAGTCAGCTTGCGGGAAGCTGTTTGTGGGGAAGTGGATCAGGGTTTGTTTTCTTTCTCTGAGAACTCTGCCAGATGAGCAGCACCTGAATTTCAGCACCATTCTTTTCTCCTTCATCTTCATGTGACCAAAGCGATAAATTATGGGAAAACCATGTCTAATTTTAATCTGAATCCCACAAATTATTTTATGGTGAAATAAAATAACATTAAACATATTATGACTTTAAAACCCGATTGAATGAGCCACATTTGAAGCCTTTATAATGCAACAGTCGGGTTCCAGAAGATTAATTCCAGATTAATTTTCTACCTAATGGAATTTATTTAAAAAAAATAACAATGTATAAACCTTTATAGACAGACCTACTGTGAGCTACGAGATTGTTGATTGGTGGTACAGTATATGCTTTTGTTAAAGCCATCAGCCTGCTTATTTGTTTAAATAACTGTTAAAATTATTTAGCATTCTTTAGTGGTCTTTTGTTCTCACAAAGCAATGCGAATGACATAATAGAGTCAGTCTTTCTACGGTCTCAAAATATTTAGATATTTGCAATAAACTTGCAATAAATTTGTTGTTTGAATGTATTTACACAGTAAACAGTGTTTACCTTTTGTCTTTTTGTCAGATTTTTAAATACTGGTAAAAATGAACGGATATAAATAGTTCCACAACCAAGACTGGTGAAAAAGTGGGTGGACACTGTTTCACTCAATCGACCTAAATTATGATGTGATGAATGTGAGATGGACTGAGACTCTTAACTCTGCATTTAACTTTAAAATGTACAAAATCTAGTGGTAAACATTGAATTCTATATATATTCTATATTAATGCAAACATATGTGATTGCTGTAATTATTGGCCTAAAATATTAGTGCCATATTATTATTATCTTAAATTGTTTTTATCAGTTATATTTATAGGCTACCTTTTTTTTCTCCACAACATTACCAGAAAAAAATACCAGAAATATGTAAATAATAATAATAATATTACAATAGATTAATCTATTGCTTAAATGTGTCCCTGTACCTATACACATTACTATATCTATATATGTATGTATTTGACTGCCCCCCCCCCCCCCCCCCCCCACACACACACACACAATGTGTGTATATGTCATTGGTTCCTTCCTTTGTATAAGCTATTATGTCATGTTGTCATGCTTTGTTCAATAAAAAAGTTTAAATGTTGCTTAGCAACAGAAAATACATTTATTTCGATTTTTTATGTACTTATTTATTTATGTGGTAAAAAAAAAAACTAATGTTACCATGGCTGACATTGTGTAAATGCTTGAACTGTGATAAAATGCACAGTTATTGCTTCATTGCAGGGTTCCTCAAATCCAGCCATGGAGGGCCAATACCCAGCAGAGTTTTGCTCCATCCCTAATCAAAGACACATGAAGCTAATAATCAAGGTCTTCAGAGTTACTAGAAAAATTGCAGGTAGGTGAGTTTGATAAGTTTTTGGGCTAAACTCTGCAGGACAGCTGGATTTGAGAAACCCTCCTTTATTTGCAATGATATTGAGTAAACGTAAGAGTGGAAAATGTGATGAACGCATTCAATTAGTGATGCTGAAAATCTCAAGAAAACAATGCAGAAAAATGTGACCTGGTCAGACAGAAAGCAGGCACAAATGTGGAAATTTGTTGTATCTCAGCGCTCTGTTAGGTCACACACCTGATATAAAGCGGGCCAGCTTTAGCAGTCTGAATAAGTCTATGCTTTATAAACCAGAAGCTGAGCAGCTCATAAGTGATATCCATCATCACAAGGGGCAGAGCCGACAGACCTGTCTTTGAAAATGGAAAAAAAAAAACAGTGGTGTGGGAAAAATGAGTGTAATGTGCATTTTGCATGTGGATAAATTAAGTGTCATTCTGTCATAGGCACTGAGCTGCCTGAATGGAAGACACAGTCCATTTATTAGTCATGCTAGAGGACCTTATTATTTTCCTTAACTTCACTTAAAAACTAAAATATGAGAAAATGAGCAAAAGAACAAGGCTTATAATTGCCTTCACAAATGAACAAAAATTAGTTTAGGCCCAGATCCAGGAATTGCTAATGAACAAACCATGACATCATTCTAGTGTTGTCAGAGAATTAACTTGTTTAGTATAACCCCTCTCTGTCACCTTGGCAAGGAATCTCACTTTTGCATAAAACGGCCATTTTTCCAACTTAAAGTGGTATGTTTAATGTGGAATAAAGGCACTTTAAGAAGCGCATGAAAAATGAACAGCACTCTGTCATTTTGTTTGGTTCTCTTGAATTTTTGTTTAGTTTTCTTACATTTGGGGGAGGAGCAATGGGATATTTGTCACTCTTGAGTTAGCACAGTCTCTTTTGGCCGAGATGAGTGAGGTTTGCCATCGCTCCCCTAAAAACAACAAGGCACTCCTGCCAAGCTTCCTAGTTAATTAGCGAAGCATTTCACACGCTGCATAACATCAAAAAGGAAATGGAAAAGTGACAAATTTGGAGAGTTTGGCAGGGTGTGAGAGAGTGTCAGGCTGAGCTTGGGAGCTTGAGGTTTCCCAAGCAGTCCTGTTACCTGGACAGGTTCTACACTGTTCGGGTCTTTTGCTCATTATATTCAGAGCGTATCAGAGGCATTTGTTTCCATCAGAAATATTTCCCCCTAAAGTCATCATTAGCCTTGATTAGTTTTGTTTTATTTACAAGCTCTTCCCCAAACTGAATTTGAAAGCTAAGAGAAGAACAAAAGGAATGTGTCGAATTAAAGTTTAATGTACCCACGGAGTGAAGTCTGTGCGGAAAGACGAGTTGAAATATTTTGTTTTTAGCTTTTTTTTCCCAGCTATACGTAGATCGGATTGTGTTTTATGTTGAATTAAATCGTTCTGGCTAGAAAACAGTTGCCGACTCATTAAAGGATGATTAGTTTGTTCATTTGCAATTTTTTTTAAATGAGGTGAAAGCTAGTACATTCATATTGTGCTATTGTCTGTATTGCAACGACACTTGTTTTATTAATCTCCTCCAATCAAATATTCACTAAGAGCCTCACTTCTTTGCAGAAAATTATAAGAGCTATCCTATAAATTACAGAATGTTAAAAAAGAAAAACTGATCCCTCTATTCCATGCCTGACTTTTATAGGCTGGTAGGCGTCCATATCCATGTAATGATAACTGCCAAATGTTACAAGAAAAAAATAGCAATGCTTTATTTCCCAGCACTCTCAGCATTTTCAAAAATGTCAACCAGAGAATTCTACAGCTTGAAACGGCAGCTCACATAAAGCATGATTGACATACATCACACCTGTTCTTAACCTGATCATATCTTCATCCAGAATCTTCCCTCCTGCAACAGACTGCTCAATCCCCACCCAACTCCGCTATAAGCCTGGGCAAACTGTCACCGCATCAGCCGCAACAGTCTGGGGAGTTGAACTTGACTGGAACATATGTCTTCAATTTTAATAGCCCTTCATTCCCCCAGATGGCCTGGAGGGGGGAAGGTTGCCTGAGAAGCTGCGTTTCATGTAAGAATAATTTGTGTTAAGTAGCTGGGCGATCTGTTTGTTACGCTAGAGCTGACAGTTTGTTTATGTTTCTTGAGGAGTATGATGGATGGGGCAGGAGTTGATGCTAATTAGGCTAAATTGTTGCTAAGAATGCAGTGGGCCTGCGCCACACTGCATAGGCCAGCTCCCATTGTTCCTGTCTCTTCGCACTCGAGGCGTAATTGAATGGAGCTTGCAGCCATTCATCATTGTAGCGAGAGGCAGGAACAGGAAGTTAGAGTCTGAGGCACTATGGACAGGGAGGGCTGGGGTACGAACTGGTTGGGCATGGGTGACGGTGATGGGACACGTCACAGCGATCTCTCATGTTGTCTTTAAATCTGTATTGACAGACACACTCAGAGTCTGTTCCAAAACCCTAGGGAGCTACCTCGCTGCCTAATAATGCTTACATTGCCAAATTGTATCATCCTAACAGAGATGGAACCTCATAGATGGGCTATTTCAAACACTACGCTCCACATTGATTAAAGGTGCAATAGGTGATCTGGGAAATGCTAACTTTAGCCTGCTAGCATTGAAAGCATACGATCCGTGCAAATCACCATCCGAAGAAACGCCTCCTCCAAAACAGGAACGCGCACGGACCAGAAGAGAGACGACCAGAGACAACGTTATTGGATTACATCATGTGTCATTCACCGTTGAGAAAACTTTACGTCGTTATTGTGTTTCTCACTGGACTGTAAACAACAAATTGCCATTCTCGCTCTGTCCGCACAGCATACGTGAACGAGCTGATGATGTATGATGTCTGCGTGAACCGGCTGCACAGTGGTATACAAACACACATAGTGATTGCTATCAGGATATGAGGAGACTTTCAACCAGCATTACAAAAATTCTGTAGAGAATCACCTATTGCACCTTTAAATGGTATAATTTATTATGAATTATTTTAACTTTTTTTAAATCAATTGTTGTTGGTATATAATGAATTCTAAGTACATGTTTGACTAAATGGTAAGTTGGCATACATTCTGGTTAATCCTCCATCTTGAATTTACTTTTTTCACTGAGCTTGTTGCAGTTTATTCTTGGATTACATTGTCTTTGAAGAATACATGCCATTCTGCCTGAAAACAAATTATCTTAAGAGGCAGCTTCTTTTTTTTTATCTTTTGGAATAGACTTTGCATTGGGAGCGTTCCTGTGATGCTTTAAATGTCTCACTAAAAAACCCACTAGGTTTTGAAACGGCTGAATTCTCACAGTCTGTAAATTGAATGTGTCCTAAGTGAATAAGCAGTAAGCAGAGGAATATTTGCATTAATAATGCTAATAACGTAATGCTGGATCTCTAGAAATGATTTCTTTACATAGAATGGTGGCTTCAACTTTCTTGCATCATATAATGTGAGACACTTCCTCTGTACCACTTCCTCTGTTCTTATACCTATCCCTCCATGCGTCCTGTTCCTTAATTTCACCCATACATTGCTAGTGGCACCTTCTCAATGTTCACCTTAATTTGTTTTCTCCCCTTTCCCCCTTCATTTATTTTCTTTGGTCTGCCCTTTTCCTGAAGCAGGAAAGTGAGGAAATGACCATTACAAATCTGTAGACTTGTGGTCCACAGCCCAGCAGGCCAAGACCCCCAATCATCCACCCCATCCACACGTGCCCCTGACAGCCATGGTAATGACCTCCACTCAGATTGCCGTGCCTCTCACTGTAAGGGTGTTACAGGGTGACTTCCGCCTTACTGTAACTTTGCTAAACGAAGACACGTGAGGACCACACTCAGAACCCTCGTCTCACATCAGCTCTGTATTACGTTGCAAACGGACAGAACCTGGCACCAGTCAGCACCCTTGACCTTCCAAGTCCGATCTCCTTAAGTCGGAGAAAGCATTGTTTACTGTGCCCTACAAATGTTTGTGTAGAAACGTGTGTTAGCAATTAGCCTCAAATACGTACATTCACCATACAGCAATGCCATCTGCAAACAACAGCATTATGACAGGGTGGAGGGGATGGGTTGGCTTGTGAAAGAGAGCAGAGCATGCTCAAGATGGGTTCAACTTCAGAGAGGTACACTTAAATTGTTCTGGATGACTGTTACTTAACTAGCTCCTAGCTAGCATGGGATAGGTTAGCATTGTCTCTAGTCATGAGCTAAACAAACAATGTCCTTTCAACAGTGCTTCAATCGACTAATTATGTTGGCAAATGTAAGACAACCTCTTGACATGTTAGAGATCTTGCAAACCTACAACAAAATGTCTGAACAAAGGCCTAGCATCAAATATGCTTTGACACTTCGATGTTCCCTTGTGTGCTTGATGTGCTTGAAGTTTGATTGAGCTAGGGTTGCCAACTTTCACTTTCTTTCTTTTAGAGAAATAGGGGGCACTCTTCATTTCTTTGTACCACATATGCACTTTGAGATTTCAATCAGATTAATACTACATGCAAAACTCAACAAATAAAAGTTATTTTGATCCTTCCCCTTGTTAGCACTCTTCCACCATTCACAAAGTGTTTTGTGTTTCACATCCATCTTTTATGATTTGGTTTCCATTTTTGCATGTTAAATCAAATTTCAATTTCACCCTTTCATGTCAATAAAGAATCTCTAGTCTCACTAATACGATACTCCTTACTAACACGTGTTGCTACTAATTATACAACTCTGTCCAGAGTTGTACATCCAATATTGTTATAATAACCCATGACCAAGCTTTTCTGGCAAACACAAATGCTTTCAACCTGAGCAGTTTATTCGTGACCTTGCTAGATACTCTGGGCAAAGTCTTATTATCATATAATCCATCTATCAAGGTATGTGTCAGATGATTGGTGGGACACATTTCTGCAGGCTTAAAAGCTGCATATACATGTTTGGTTGTAGGTTACGGACTTGATGGGGGAGGTCAGAAGAAGGAAGTGAGTGTGTTCGGATGGGCGAGAGTGAAACCTGAGCATGATTGAGTTAGGGAAAGGAGAAGAAGCCCTCCGGCTCAGAGTCGGATGTTGTGTGTATACATAGGAGTCCTGTCATGCTACCCTTTACGCAAGCGGAGACCGACTTACAAATTGCAATGGGACTTTTTTGAATGCCAGAGGTAGTTTTGCGTCCATTGCGGTGCACATAAGGAGGTCGTGTAAGTGTGTGTGGTAGTGTGCAATTGTACCTGTACATCCTCATTTTGTATGAGCACTGACAATGCAAATGCACACAGATGTTTGCATTCGTTATTTAAGGCCGTTCTTGATCCGAGATCACACAAGACCACATAAATGGATTCTGATTCTTTATATTTTTCCCAAATTATCTGCACTTTCTTGTGGATTTTGTAAAACGCAAATAATGAAGAATCGATTCAATTAACTAATCAAATTCTCAGCCTCCACAAAAAAATCTTGTGCTTCCTTTTCTTGTTTTCCTTGCTTGTTTTTTTTAACTAGGAATTTGTTCTTGCTGCTTGCTCCACCGTTCTTTGTCTTTGATTTGGCACAGCTTGTGAGGTGCTTTTTTAACTGTGGGAAAAAATGTCCCGAACGAAGAGCGGAGTGGAGGCGCCGTTCAGCGCTGAAGAAACGTTAAGCAAAAGCAGATGTTATAAAGTTTACAGAAATCAGAACATTATTTTCCTGTTTCCATCGCATTCTTCTAAACACTTAGTGAACAAGCTTTGAAGTCACCCAAGAAATCTAGTCTGCGGGAGGAACGATAGTATCTCGTAGGGGAACAGCATGAGGGAGGGGCAGAGGCGTCTCTCCTCCAGCATTGCTCTGTCAGAACCAGTTTTGCACTGATGCAGACAGAGCCATTCAAGGCCATGGCAGACACCGCCCCCTGCACACGCCAACACCACTGTGGTCCTCGACGTAGATGGCTGTGTGTATAGGTCCATGTATCCAAGAGAGATCAGAAAAATCCCGAATCTCTTAGAGGCACACCACAGGACGTGAGCAATAGGGCAAGGGACCACTTTGCTTTTATTTCAGTGAAGCAAGGCAATCAAAGAGTCTTCGAGTGTCTCTAACCTGAAGCAGCTTGTTGGCCTCTACTCTATTGTTTCAAAGTCGAAATTCATTTCATGTACACTTGTTTTTGATTTAGCAAGGCAAATCACTCTTATTATCTTGAATTAGGAGGAAAGGAGACAAACAAGTGTGTTTTCCTGTTTCAGCTCTGCAAGTTGAGCTCTGGGTCAGCTCAGCGCTTGTAGCATGGTGATTTGTTGTGGCATGGGAATGGGACAGATGGCCATGTGTCTCTGACACACAAAAAGATCTCAGTGTCACCGTCACTTCCTGCAGTCAGGATGCCTTCAAACCTCATCATAATATATACTGTACATAGATGTTGTTTCTGATCTTAATTCAGCCCTCCCAACCCTACATATATTGCATTCAGTCTTTTCCCCCTTCTCTATGTTTATTGTGAGCCTTTGTTTATGTTTGGATAAGGGACTGGTACAGGCCCAAAGCGAGGTGAGCTGTTTCTCTTCTCTTCTTTGTATATCCTTTGTGGTCAATGTTAATGTTTAGGTGAATTCTTTCTTTTAAGGGATGGCATCTGCGCCCAAGGTTATTTTTTCAAATGTTTCCTTCAATTTTCTTTTTTCAAAAAGTCAGAACCTTGCTCAACTAAACAAGACCTACTGTAGTATAAACCCCACAAAAGATGGCGTGAAAGCTTTAGTTACTGTTAGACTTTTCAATTTCTGTAGAAAACACGAATGGTACCCACCACCATCATTCTGGCCATTTTGGGTGGTTTTCAAGTTGTTTCTAGGATGTTCTGGCTGTGAGTTAAATTACCACTTAAAATTCACAGAGCTTCCTCCTAAAAGGGTAGCCATCCTTGCTTCTGGAGGGTTTCCTTCCTGCAGACATCAGTTACATCCTTGCTCCAATGCACCTTCTGTTCCTGAAGATCTTATTAGTTGTGTTTCAGGTGTGTTTGGCTGTGTCTGAATCACCACCTATACCCTTAAATAGGGAACTATTTGAACGGACAGCCATTTGTAGTGGTGTCCAAAACCATTGTGGACATTATCGAGTGCAGTCATTCAATCCCACAATGCACCGCAACAACGAGTGTACAACCATTTACACTCAATGGCTAGAGTATACCCTTAATGCACTGTGACGGTCATGCCGAATTCATTTCTGTTTCTCACAAATATTGCAGGACTAGTTCCACACTAAAGTTCAATACTTAGGTTTGAGTTGTTTTTTTTAAAAACGACAACTCATGTATGAGCAATATTAATTGAGATGGTTCCCGTAGGAAACACCACGAATTAGTGCTGTAAGTCATTAGTGGATAGCTCAGGGGTTCCTTGAGTGTGAGTTAATGTCCAAGTCCTGGAAGGCCCCTGGAAAGAAATGACGTTGAGGAAAGATGGCTGCAGGCATTTCTGCAGCAGAGAGCTTCTCCTTATGTGTTTAGATTGCTTCTCCACGCACATCAAACTGTTATCATTGGCTGGACGGCTGGTGATGCTGCTCCACTGGAAAGGCTCTGGTGTGAATTTTACTGGAGGACAGGGAACACAGATCATAAAAGCTGCCTGAGTTTGAGTCGTGAGCCCAGACGAGCTGATGTGGCCCTTGCCTTCACTTCCCACCATCTGCTCAAGCGCCCACAAACTGGAATGGAATCGGAGTGTGTGAATGGAAGACCAGAGGGAGCCAAATAGAGAGAAGCTGAGTGAGAGAAGGAGAATCTTACCTCACACATGTGGGCACAGGGCTGTATTTTGACAGTAAGTGCCATAAAAGCAAAACCAAAAAAAGTGTTTTTCCCTACCTGTGGCTCATGACATCATGAGCCAAATATGTTTTGAGTGAAATCCATTTATTGCCCAGTGTAAACGGCCGGTGGGGGAATCACAGGGGAAGATAAAACAACAGCCTGTCTTTGCTCTTTAATGGAAGCACTGCTCATTGCCTCCCCTTGCGCCATGGCATTAGGGCTCCAGATGCATTGGCCACCCTGCAAGCTCATCCATCTATCTAGTTTTTTCCGTAGCTCCTTTCTTTCCCATCACATGCTTTTTCCAGCGTGCAGACCTGCAGCAATGCTGCCTGGCTGAACAACAGAGGCCCAAGGTAGATGGACGTTCCTGTCCACCGTCCCAACCTCTAACCTCCTCTGGACTCTGAGACTGTCCATGGTGCCCAGGAGGGGTCAGGACCCCGATGTGACCGAGGGCCTGGGGTCAGCTGGAGGAAGAGGCTTCCGCTGCCCGCTGGCTTTGGGTGTGAAAGAGCAGAAAACAAGGAGTGAAAGATGGCCCAGGAGAGCATGAGCCAAGCCATGAAAGTTTAAACAAATACAAGGAGGAAAAAAGTTACCTTGGTGGTCTTGCACTCTTTCCCCAGCTGATGTTTTGTTTTTTTGACAGGCCTTATTTTGAGAATCAGAATTGAGCCAGAGACAGTACTCTTCGTTGCCAGTGTGGGGCGTAATTAGTGATGTTCAGAGACATCATTAATATGTCTCTAGGTCTTCTGCCGTACCCAATTAGTTTATTACTATAATTGCAAATTGTTGTAAATAATAACAAATAGTAGTCATGATTAAGATTTTAAATAATATATAATGATAATAAGTACTTTTTCCCCAAAAAAATTACCATTACATTTCATGCAGGATCGTGTGGGGAAAGCATGTTGCCCAAGCTTTTTCTTTGTTTATGAGAGTGTAGGGCATATAATATTTATCTCAGGGAGAATGTTTATATGTATTTTTGATCACAGAGGATTATACGGATGTAGCTCTGATATTTTGTGCGTGCGTGTGTGTGTGCACGTTCGTGTTCGTGTTCTTACATACCATATGGTTTGTGTGATGTTATTAATTTGACACAATAATTTTAGAAACACTGATAGAAGGTGTTTATGAAATTTACAAAATCTGAAATAGAAATATGATAATATTATAGCTTTATGGTTTAGATTTTATATATTGCGTTCTATCACAACATTCTGGTTGGTCAAATACTGTATTTCTGAATATTGACTTGTGAATAATATGGGCCGTTTAGTCTATTGGTGGCCTTAACAAGAATGCTCATAGAATTATTTGAACTCAAATTAATATTTCTTGTCCAAGTATTTTTTTTTTTTTATTTGATATCATAAAAATTGCAGTAAAATACATGGGATTAGCAGGTATTAACACAAAATAAACTATTCAAGGTGATACAAGCCATGATCAATCTGTCAAGATTGCATTCAGAGATTTACAGATTTGTATGACTTTTTTTATTTTTATTTATTCTTTAGAGACTGTATAACTGTAATATAAAAAAAATAGTGCTGGTCTCCAAACCCTTGAAATGAAAACAATATGAACTAACAAAACATGGCACATCTCCTCTGCAGGTTATCAAAGAAAGGTTATCAAAGCCTTTTTTCCTTGATATTTTCAGTCATTTGCCTTTTGCAAATAAAAAGATAACACTTAATGAAATGTATTTCTTTTTTCAAATTCGGGCCAATTAAGCAAATTAACAAAGTAATTCAGTAATGTGAGGTATACAAATTAATGTAATATTTTCTTTCTGTATGCTGTGTGTTTGCTGTGTTTGCCTTAAGGCAATGTGGTACTGCCAATAGTCTAATTTGCAGACACTGTATTTCTTTATGTCACTTACCCATAAATAACACTGTAAATGATTTGAGAAGTAGTTTGTGTGACCTTAGTCGTCACTAGATAAACTCCCTCTGGCTTCAGGCAAGTTAATTTATGTCTGTATCAAACTGAGGTGAGTCACGTGAAGAAATCAGCTGTCCTACTAAGAAATTGTTTGAGCAGAAAATACGTTTATTGGTTTGCAGTGAACTGTGTTGTATCTTTTTGGGGGACTCTGCTGGGCTGAAGTCGAGGTGTTTCTTACATGCCTCCCTATGGAAGCGATGAAATGTGTGCTTTAAATCTACTCAG
The DNA here is from genome assembly GCF_949152265.1 of Phoxinus phoxinus. NCBI lineage: Eukaryota > Metazoa > Chordata > Actinopteri > Cypriniformes > Leuciscidae > Phoxinus > Phoxinus phoxinus. The sequence continues at coordinate 28,569,481 of NC_136888.1, forward strand.
TTTATCTATGGAGTGGAGGATGGAAGAATAACACATCATGCACTTTGTTCACCCCAGCCTGCAGTAAAAAATTAAGAATTACACAGTGAAAGACAGTTTAACTTGTGGTCGTAAATAACTTTTACTCTTCTCTGGCTCAGTGATAGTGACTTTGGTGACGAAGAAGCTGCTCTGGTCAAGTCCCGTCATTACCAACACAATAGTTGGTATAAAAGATTATTTTATGGGAAACGCACCCCAGAGCGGTATAAAGCCATCACAGGCAGCACTGTCTCGGGTTTAACGTGTACAGTAGATTTGACTAAAGATACACACCCTCTGAGGATCTGTGCAGTTATCCTCAGAGTTTTGCTAACGTCTGACCACAAATACAGTAAATGAAAGAAGAAACACAAGCATCTGCATGCAATTTTCATTTTTTTTATTAAAGTGAACTAATATTTAATAATCAGCAGCAGGTCTACTACCTTGTTTATTCATCTGCATGTTAATAGTGTTGTGCAATTTATTTTCTGCTTTAATGTTTATTTACTTTGGCAAAGACTACTTTCACTATGAACAGTTCATTAATGATCATCCAACTAAAAACTTTGGCTTTCTCAGTGAATGTTCTTTTATCATACTTTCTGAAGTACATATGTTGTATGATAAGCTTAATATCATAAATTAAGCTTGAATATTTTGAGGATTTAGAAATACTCAATATACTATTTTTTTGTATACTCTGTTTGACAAATGTGTGTAAACGGGAGTTGTCAAAAGTTTGTATAGTATATTATATTATATTATATTATATTATATTATATTATATATTATTTTTCCACATTTCACTATTATAGTTAAGTCAACAAAACACAAATGGAGTATGGGAATTATGCATTGGCCAAATGTATCTTTTAATTTTAGCTTTTTTAAAGTAGCCAACTTTTGTCTAATTTAGGGGTTTCCAAAGCTTGGAAAGGTGCTGTGAAAAGTAATTTAAAGCTAGGGTAGGTAATCCTGTTCAGAAACTTTTTTTTTTATACTGGGTGAAATGGTCCTTCCATCCTGATAGTAGTCAATACATTATGTGTTCAGAAAAAGGAATGAAAAAAATCTGACCTCTGTAGCAGCTGTAGGACAGTAAAAACTCTGACCAATCACTGCCATTCGGTGCGAATGTAAAGTAAAGAACCAATTAGATGCCTTCATGTCTCGTGCCCGAGCACCACTGCGTGCACAGCAGTGATGCGCGGGTCAATAAACAACCCACACCCGACCGACGTTTTCAACTAACCCGCCCGCAACTCGGACCGCAAAAAAAAAGAAAGAAAATATTGTACCCGACCCGCTTCCTGACCCGCGTTTTTTAAAAGTAGCTATAGTAAATGCTCATCGTAGCGTCATTGGGCCATAGACGGAGGAACTAGGGGTGCGCATTTTTCAGAATGCTGTATGATATAGCCTAGTGTTATGTAATAAAGGCTTGATTTATTCATTTATTTCGTTTCATTTTCTTAACAATTAAAATGCTGCATGTGTTTATCCAGTCTAATCGAAGTGTGTGTCTCTCCCCGACTTTCCCAACAAAAATCCCCCCTGCCCCCTCTCAGCAAATACATAAAACTGACATTACTGAGCTATATGCGTTTAAAAGTAGCCTATTAAAATGGCACAATGGCATGGCTCAGTTCAACGTGTTGGGAAATCGAGCATTTTGTCCCACGTCAGCTTTTATTCAAAAGTTAATAACGCGCTCAACATTCAGGTAAATAAGGATTTCCCACTGCCATCTGCAGACTGAGCTCGTGCGTCATCCTCGCGCAGTTATTCAGCCAATAAAGCGTAGGCCTATGTATTTCATAGAACATTGTCTAGTACTAGGCTATATAAATTTGCAAAGGTTTAATTGGCATCTTTATTTCAAACGACCCGACCGACCGCGACCCGAATATCATTAAAAATATTTTTTGGATGACTCGTAACCGCAGGTAACCGCTCATTTTGGATCAACCTGCGCATCACTGGTAGGTACATGCAGCTGACTCCAAATGTGGATGTGCGTTCATGTTTGTGGGGGGGCGTAGCTTTGGACGGAGCACTGACAGGAGGGGGCGGAGCTTAGAAGAGGTGCCACTTTCAAATCTGGCTAGCTCTCCAACATTACCTACCCTAGCTTTAAGTAGACATAAAAAATGAACACGCTTTCACAAAATTATATACATACGAGTAGTTTGTATTTGTGTTGTATCTTTCTTTTGCACAGTTTTCTGTAAAGCTGCTTTATAATTATATGTAATAATGAAAAGTGTCATACAAATTAATTTAAACGGAATTGAAAATGCTTTTTTTGATGTAATGGGTAGAAAAAAGATTAGCTGTTAATACTTGCTCTTAACTGTCAAAGTAAATATTTTCCATATAATATTGTAATAATTGACAAATTGATGTAAACATGTTGTTTTTAATATAATGATTAGTATTAATCGCATATTAAAAACATAAAGTTATCGTAATATAAACGTAAATATAAAATTAGGCATATATTAAATTTATGCCTAATTTAATATTTTAAGAAGGGGGTCCCTCATTAGTGGATTGTCATTTATCATATAAAGAATTTTGTAAACCCATATACATAACACTGGGAATTCATAGAAACAACTTAATGAGGTGCTTAAATTAATGTTAGTTTTGTATATAAATAAATACTTTTGATTCTGAATACTATTGATTTTTTCTATATAAACGCTTAAATTCTTGAAGGTCATGAATATGTTTTAATTTCCTTAAAGATTTCATTGCTAATTGGCATTTATTATTCCACCACTGAAAATGGCTAAAATACCGCTGCTCAAATATAGTAACAGGTTTAGCCCTGTATTAGCCCAAAACATTCAGATGGTTGCTGTATTTGACTACACTCGTTTGAAGCAGAGAAAGAAGGTTTGTTTCCAGCCTGTAGACTGTCCCCTCCCATACCACAGGGGGGTAATAATCACTTAACCCAAATCAGAGGCAATCAGACCATGGTCCACAGCTGGGAGAACACACATCCCTGGTTGGGAGGAGAGCCACAGGAAGGAGAAATGAGAGGGGGACGAAGATGAAGATGAGGGTCGGAAAAGAAAATAGCTTTTTGAGACTGCTGGGTCTGCTTCACATGAAATAGTTTGGCACATTTGGGCTTACACATGCATGTCTTGCTTGAAACGGCATGAGTTGCATTACATTACACTTTACATTCCCGGTCTTTGTAATTGGTATAGATCTGTTTTACTAGAACTAACTAAACATACATTTGTACTATTAATATTTGAAGGATGTTTATATAGGCCTATATAATTTTTTAGAGTCAAAATTCACAACTGCAACAGATAATGATCAATATTAATTGAGTTGGGTCATGAAAGATTATTTAGTTGATGCACTCCCAATTTACAAAGTTACACCCAAAGAAAATCCTGAGATTTCCTAGAGTTCACTCATCTCGCAAATATGATAATTCCTATGTGACCTGAAAGCAGCCCCCCCACACACACACACACACACAAGTGGTTCCTAGCTCTACTCCAATACAAGATTGATATTTTGGTCCCTTACATGAATTCGCTTCCCAAGCCCTCATTGCTTTCGTTTATCCCGGACGAGCCCCCAACAACCCGTATCTGTGGGTAGTGACGTGCCATGGTCTTCTCTGTACTGTACTGTGATGTTCTGTAGTGATCATGTCGAGGCAGAGATTCTCTCTACGTCCAGAGTTAACACATGCCCCTGTGGCAGCGTTCTTTCACCGGGCTTTGCCACAGCCAAGACCTCCAGCGTTTCAGCTCGACTCAGGAGTCTGAGTCCTTCCGCTCTGCACGGCTTATCTTAGCGCACTCGCCGCTTAGCAGCCTGGTCTGCTCTTAATCAACTGGAGATTGCAGCAATAAGATATCAGGAACATAAATCTGTGTGTGTGAGAGTGTGTATGTGTGTGTTCTCTCTACTGCCATCATCTCAGGGCCATTCAGAAAGGCCTCGCTGTTGCTCACAGCATCTGCCATTCATTTGGAGAGGAAGACAAACACACTGATGAAAATGTAAGGGAGCGCAACATTGCCTCTACTTTCTCTCTTTGTGTCGCTTTTTGGTGTGGAGAGCAAGAGGTATTTCCACTCATTTGTGCACATTTATGCTAACCTACAGATGGGCCACATTTTAAATTAAATATAGTGAATTGAATTTTAGGTTGTTTAAATACAAGCTCATGAGAACGTGGAGTTTAGTCTCCGCTTGGATCCCGAGTCCTGTGTGTGTTTAAGGACATCTATGCATGTTAATTCCTCCTGATGATCTGTGATTGAGATGATGATATTGAGTTGGGATGAGGTTCATAAAATGTTTAGACCGCTTGGAACGAAACACTGACAGCATGTTGTGAAATGTTGTCAACCATCAAGATTACATGACGGATCATGGAGATATGGTGCTCTACTTTTTCCATCCAAACCTTGCATTTTTTCTGAACTTCTCATCTCTCAACGTAGAGTTTGCTGTTATTCACCAGGGCTGTCATGAACTTATTTTCTTGTGCTTTTTGCCTTCTTGACAGGACAAAGCTATGGCTTCGAACACATTTTGACTTTTTAACTAAATGTATAATATATAGTTTTTTTTCCACCTGGCCCATTAAATAAACCCAACCAAAGAGGAGAGATGTTGACTTCTGGAATATTATGAAAGATAATGTTTAACTCCCTTTGTTAATTTTATGTTTACTACTACAAGAAGCAACGGCACAATCACAGACAATTAGGAGATATTTGGTGTTTATAATATAGGCTATTTATATTATATTACTTTTAATACTTCAGTATTAATTAAAGTCGGTGCCTATCATATTAAGATTTATCATTAGCAATTCCTGAAGGATAAAATCAGGTATTGGCCTATTTTTATATCCCATTTAATTTGGAAACGCATCATATTATGGAAGTAAAATGGGTTGTGGATGCTATATCATATTGACTTTAATCTCATGAATGTTAGTGCACACATATGGACAAACACACTCTCATAGTGGCCGCTAAAGTTACGCCGTAATTTTCTCCAGTTAAATGAACATGTGGGATTCCTTCCTCAACCTCCTCAACGTTGTTATTGTAGGTGCTTGTAATAGCTATTCATGTTTGTTAGGATTTTCTTTCTAAAAAAAAAAAAAAGTAGCTACGGCAGAATCTTCAAGGCAGAACATAAAACATGTTAGTTGAGTTGGGGGACGGTGCATGTGCGTGCGTGTCTGTTTAATGATGAGGTGTTGAAGTGGAACTGCACATAGATCAGTGAGGGACACCTGCTTCCCGCTCTCTGTGACCCAGAACCCCCTAAATCGTCTCACACACACGTTAATGCCCGGCTAATGGGTGAGCACCCCCCCCCCACACACACACACACACACACACATTCAATATAGGTGTGTGTCTCATTCTCTTTCGTTCATCTGACAGGCATGTGTTGTGCACACCGTCTAGACTGAGAGCGAGTGACACGACAACAACACTAAAATACCCCTGAAACCAAGCTTTATAGAATTATTGTTTTGATAATTTTGATAAAACACCAATGTTCAATAAATACATTTATTAATAGTAATCATCTCAACCGTTAATTTAACTCAAATATATTTGAATGCTGTCAAAATTAAATTGCTATTAATATTGTTATATTATTATTATTTATTATCTTGAAAGTTATTGAATTATTCATAAGTTAACTTATTAGTTCTACATTTTTAAAATAATTATTAGAAAACATGGTGTGTTTTTTATTATATTGCTTTTATTAAAGGGAAAGTTCATCCAAAAATGAAGAACTGTCATCGTTCACTCACCCTCATTTTGTTCCAAACCAGTATTACTGTCTTTCTTCTGTGTAACATAAAAGAATATATTTTGAGAAGTGCATTCAGTGGATGTAAGTTGTAAAACTGGTTACCAAAATTCTTCAAAATATAATCTTTTGTGTTCTGCAGAAAGTCATACAGGTTTGGAAGGCTTAAAACTATCCCTTTAAGCTTTCACCATGCACGTTCTAACCACATGTCACATGACACATTTCTAACTGCTAAAACTACAGCATAATGTGACAAAATCACACAGCCAATCAGTAAATATTTGATGTTACATTTTGATATTTGATATGGATGGTTGATGGTTTACACTTTTAGATGTTTGCGTTGCTTTTAAGCAACAAACTTCTCAAATATGTCATGTATTTTACATCTGCATCGCTGGGCGTCTTGTGTCAGCCAAGGAACTACCATTGAGATGAATGATAACAGCTTTATGTAGACCTCCTTGGTGTAGAGCTCACATGATCCACCTCATGAAACAGTGGATACTGCAACGCCTACTAGCAACCAACAGTTCTGGAGCGACTGGAAGGCCTCTAGTCATTTTTGTCACAACGCATTGTGTCGTTCGCTTGTAGCGCAGAGTTTCTCCAGCACACTGCTCTGCTGCGAGGTGTTTTTGATAAGATAATGGTGAGGGCTGTCATTCCTCTGAGACTGCTGACCTCTAAATGGGTGCTGAGTGGAGTCTCGGTGTGGTTTCATTTGCTCGGGACAGCCTGGACGTGCTCATGCACTGTTGACTTAAGCGTTCCGCCTGAGCCATCAATCATCGGCCGGGTGACAGGCGGCTTCTGAACCCTGCAGAACTTCTGCCAGCAAATATTCCCTTCTCTCCCCATTCCCTGCATGTAGCAACCAGCTCTCTGAAACAACAATGAAAACAGCCCTGTTTCTCTCACACGCACATTACAGCACACACACACACCGTATTTAACCTCACGGACCCCCACCACCACACATACAGCTCGCCCCACTCTTTCAAAGACTAAGAATTGCTCCTAAATCCTTCCTTCCCATTTTTTTCAAAACCGCCAAGGCATTTGGAAGAGGTTTTTTTGCAATTATATTTAATCATACGCGGCCGCCCCAATCAGTGGGAGCGGGAGTGATCACATTTGCATGGGTTTCAGGTTCTACCCCTCACGTCAGATCACTGCCCAGCGGCCACAGTACACAGGACCACCTGGGCGATCTTTCTCTCGGTCTCGCTCTCGTTCTTTCTATCTCTCCGACGGTCACTCTTTCCATCCCGTTCCCTCGCTCTCTCACTGTTTCCTGACTTCAAATGTTTAGTGACTGGGTAATGTGGATGTGTACACACACACACACACACACACACACACACACACACACACACACACACACACACACACACATGCTGTGGTGTGAACTGTGGTTGATCTGACTGGAAAATCTGCATCAAAGTTACATGTGGTCAGTCTGAAATTGGTCAAGTTATATTTTTACTTGGATTTATTTCAATTCTTTCTGTCAGAATCTATATTTAAGGGGTAGTTCACCCAAAAATTAAAATGTTATCATTATCAAATTCTAAATCACTTTCAAATCAAATTTTGGTTTTGACCAAGTTTGATGTCAATGACATTTTTTAAATAATTAAAATTACATTTATGTAAATAAATCAATAATGGAAACAATGGTTCCAAGTGCATCACAACAATTGCAATGTACAGTATAAAAAATGTAATATTAATTTTGACATTTACTAAAGATTACATTTAACAGTGTTATTAAATTGGTGTTTTTGAAGACAAACTTTAAGTGAGCCTTAAATGGTGGCAAAGATAGTAATATAAATGTAAAAATGTAGAAAAATATTGGTATTTACGTATACATTTTTTTAAATATATAGTTTATTTAATTATTTATTAGGAAAGTATAAAATCTCGTTATCCCTGAAATATTTCCATTTTATAAGCGGTCTAATTATACATTTTATAAAAATGAAATTAAAATGATCTAAATAAATTAATAACTTAAAAACTAAAATAAATGGTTTCAAATGGTACAAGTGAATCACATTATGATGTATGATGGAAAAAAAAGCATATTCATTTTGAGGTTTGCTAAAGATACCATTTAACAGTTTTAAGTATAATATAAACAACAACAAAAAATAGAGAATTAGCATGCATATCAGCAAAATATATATACTGTAGTGTATATATATATATATATTTAGAAAACTCAGTATATCAATACCAATATAGTGCATCCCTAGAACGTTTTTGGTGATTATTTAAAAAAATTTTAAGCTTGACAGTAGAGGTCATTAGTGACTGTTGTTTTATGTGAAACCGTGAAAGAGCTGTGCAGTGTACTTTTTGTGCTGCACAGAAAAAAAAAATTACAGCATGCGGATTTGGAATGACATAGTCAATCAATAATGATAAATGGCCCCTTTAAATGGAGACAGTTGAAGTCATGAATATGCTTTACGGTTAATTATGAGTCTCTTTGCTATGTCTGTGTGTGATTGTCAGTTTTGTCTGTAGGGTTAATTTTTAAACTCCCTGATTCTCATCACAGAGCACAACAGTCAATCGGCCCACCCAGTCTGTGTGAGAGCATTCCATCATTCCTACAGATGTGCGTCCGTGTTTGTGTGTATGGACATTCTGACCATTGTATGCATGAGTGTGCATTTGTACATATGTGTGTGCGCGAGGAAAGCCGGTCCTCCTCTAATTTTCCCCAGTGAAAGGCTGCATTATAACCCATTTCCATGACCTCAAGCCAAGCCCTTCCAGTCTTCTCCGTGGCCTCCGTGTGTGTGTGTGTGTGTGTGTTTGTGTATCTGTTGCGCATGTGCACGTGGACGTCCTCTATAACTGCTTTCCATGTCCTGGAGCCAGGGCTCTCCTCTGTAGCCTGCCTTACAGCGCTTGTTTAGACAACAGTGGCGCACATGTTGGCTGAAATACGGCCGCTGAGCTCCTTCGCTCGGGTGAATTAAGCTACGGCATGTGTGCTTAAATCCAGACAGCTCGCTGATTTAGCCATAGATTTAAATGATTGATTTAAGAACCCAACAGCCCACACTTGTTGAAGCGATGACCTTTCGGAGCTTAGGTGGGTCTCGGCGATGGGAAATAAGGGGGGATGAGGGTGAATTTACAGCTGAAAACATACAGCTTCCTTACAGGCCGATATGTTTACATTGTCCACGCAATAATATTTGTTTTACATTTTATGATATATGAAAAAGAAATTAGGTGTCGCTTCTATTCCCTTTACCCAACTAAAAAGATGGACTCTTAATGTTATTTATTAATTAGATATATCAAAGTGGGTCTAAAGTGGTGGCCAAAATTATTAGATCATGAGTGTGCATAAGATTTTTTAATGTTTTAAAAGTAGTCTCTTCTGCTCACCAAAGCTTCATTTATTTGATCCAAAAACAGTAATATTGTGAAATATTTGACAATTTAAAATAACTGTTTTCTATTTGAATATATATTTAATTTATTCCTGTGATCAAAGCTGAATTTTCTGCATCATTACTCCAGTCTTCAGTGTCACATGATCCTTTAGAAATCATTCTAATATGTGATTTGCTGCTCAAGAAACATTTTGGCTTTTGCAACATAATAGATGTCTATACTGTCACTTATACTATGTAAGTGACATTATACTATAATAAATGTCTATACGGTCAAATCATCATATCAGAATGATTTCTAAAGGATCATGTGACACTGAAGACTGGAGTAATGATGCAAAAAAATTCACCTTTGCCAACACAGAAATAAATTACATTTTAAAATATATTCTAATAGAAAACAGTTATTTTAAATTGTAAAAAAATCACACTATTACTGTTTTTGCTGTTTTTTGGGTCAAATGAATGAAGCCTTGGTGAGCAGGAGAATTATTTTTCTTTATTCTTTTGTTCATGTTCTTTTAAAACATCACTATTCATCACTATTCTAATAATAATAATAACTCTTTAAATTTAAAGCGTTCTGCATACAGAATAAAGTGGATTGATTGCTTAACCAGTGAAATGCTGACTCAACTGCCTTCAAATATGTGAAATCTGGACTAAGTAACATGTTATTTCCTAATTCTGTCAATGAAGAAATGACTAAAAGAGGAAAACATTTAATTCAGTGAAAAAGGCAGTCTAGTCATAAATACTCTCTCTCTCTATCTCTCTCTCTCTCTCTCTCTCTCTCCCTCTCTCCCTCTCTCCCGCTCTCTCTCTCTCTCTCTCTCTCCTCTGTGTCAGCGTACGGGACTAAGTTAGGCATAAGCGAATAATTAGGTAATTGCCCTCCTGATTGAGCCCAATAGGAAACGTTTCAATTAGGCTAAAACTGCACGAGGAGGAAGTAGGCTCTTACAAAGGGAAACATTTCTTGTCATGCAACTGTCAGCTCCTCAAGCCCACACCACAAGCAAGGATTTACTGGATACGAGGAGGAAACGCTCAGAACGAAGGGAGCTCGCTTTTTAAAAAGCAAGGAAGAGAAATGGGGAGGGGGAGTGAGGGCTAGAGGAAGAGAGAAAAAAGGACAGCAACAAATGATTGCAGTAATTAGGGCTATATTTAAACAGGCCTCTTCTCTGATATGATTTGCCAGTGATCCTCTGTCCAGATAAGAGGAGGGTTTCTCAGCCCGCTGAGTCGCCGGTTACAAATTACAACCTTCCAGCCATGGAAGAGACATAGTTCCTGGAAAGAGAAAAAAAGAGTTGGGGGAGCGAAAGGGCTTCGGCTATAGACTGAGAGAAAGATATCAGAGCACAAGTGGCAAGAGAACGCAGATGGGATTGCATCCTGGTGGACATTATCAGATGTTAGCTGTATAATTTGTTATCTTGCCTCAGCTCATCTCAATAGCACCATAGTTGCATCTCTTTTTTTGTGATTTCTCTTATTCTATGTTATTTTTATTAGCTATATTTACTGTTTTAGTGGTACCTTATCTTCTTTTTAAAACTAGTCACGCTAATTAGAATTATTATAACAGTAATTGTTTGGCTGCAAGAGTGAGGTTCATTTTGATTAAAGATTAAGAGCACATGAATTTAAAAAAGAAAATCGTGATGTGCACGAATAAATCAATTATAATAAATACTGCAATATTCCATAAAAAAGCAAGAATTGCCCATTTTGATTTCATGGTGACTTTGAAAGCATTAACACTACCATTCCAAAGTTTAAGGGTTGATGTTTTTAAGTCTCTTATATAATTTATTTGAGTAATAAAACAGTAATATTTTAAATTATTATTACAGTTTACAATAACTGTTTTCTATTCTATTTCTTCCTCTTCCTCCTCAGCTTCCAGGAAAAGGATTAAATTTGGCACAGAAATAGAGGACAGTCTAAGCATTAACCACAGCAATTTTGCAATCTCTAACTCAATCCCTCTAGCGCCACCAACTGTCCAAATTTGCACTCATGTTTATGCTAATAACAATAACTGTAGGCTCGAGGGCTCGAAACTTTTTTTTTCTTCTGATGTTTTTTCTTTCTTTTTCTAAACAACTTTTTTTAACTTGTCCTGGACCAGGGATAGGCAAGTTCCGTCCTAGAGAGCAACTGTCCTGCAGAGTCCAGCTCCCCTCACCTGCCTGCAGCCTCAGTAATCCTGAAGACTTTGATTAGCTTGTTCAGGTGTGTTTGATTAGGGTTGAAGGTAAACTCTGCAGGACAGCGGCTCGACTGAACTTGACTGTTCTAGACTGTTCGTCTGATTTTAACCGGCTTGCATATTCAGACCATGCTGGGGAAAAAAAAGTTATTAAAAGCTATAAAACTATTATCACAAGCATGACCTGAGGCCATTTGCAGCTGATTCTGAGTCGGTAACTCTGCAACACTTTGGCATATTGACCCCAAACTTGTCATTGTCACCTCACACTGATCACACAACATAAATCCAGTAACCACTATTAGCCAAAAGTGGTCAAAAGTGATAAGCAATTAAATCATATTATCATCTGTTTAAAATAATCTAAAAACAAGTCTTTAATTACTCATTGTTGGTCTGATGTTCCCAGCGATGCTTGCATAACCTTTTGTGTGTGTGTGTGTGTGTGTGTGTGTGTGTGTGCTTGGCCCCTGTATTGCTGCTTCCAGCTATATGTTATTATGGTTTAAACCATTTAAATATACACTACTACTTATGGAAAAACTCTTTATAATAAAGTGACTCTTTTTACATTACAAAACAATAGTCAGAGCCATCAAATAATGAAATCCAGTACCCTGTTAATGATGTCAGAAGTGTAAGCGGACACACAGCACACACATGGCATTTTTTGTTTTACTCCTGTCATAGTTATTGATGGTGAGAACTACCTGTCCTGATGTGTAAATAAACGAGACCTCATACAGTGGCTCAAACTGTACCCTCAGCAGAGGAATGTGCCTGTGCTCGATGTTTGCACAGGCTTGAATCCTTTCGGTGGGAAGCCAGTCAGACTGTGTGCTCACTGCAAGCTCTCTCTGAAATATGAACTCACACAGAGCATATATTTGACGGCCACGTTCCACAAATAATTGTTTACGACCAGCCATAGGCAAGGCAGCGGTTTATCGGGGTGTTAATTGATCGTCTATGGATGTTTACATGAATAAAAACTGATGTACGAGAAGTTGGGTAGTGTTCTGGGGTGTGTGCGCTCTTGTGTTTTTTGTATATGTAAACAGACGCTGCCCTGCAGGCATGTCCCACAGGGCCACAGTGTGGTTAACAGAGTAAACTGTGGTCAATGTTAATACATTTCCTGTGTCTGACGGACTTACCTGAACGCTTCACACACGCTGCTTAAAGAGAGTTTCAGTCTGATTTTCTCGTTCTGTTAGTCACTCGTTCCATCTCCTTCTCGTTCACTCTCAAAATCACTTTTTCTTACTCTCAAAATATGAATGTGCATCTACGGGCAGTGGTCTGTCAATTGTGGCCAACCGTGGTGTTCCTGTGGTCAGGCTTGGCACTTCACTGTTCGTTGCTGGGCTCCCAAAGTGGGCTGAATTGGGCACATGCTTATACATCTCTCTCGTTCATTCATTTGTGTTGGGCTTCACGTGACAGCTGTGATGAATGAGAGCCCTGCAGTCACATGCCAGCCTGAGTCCTCTTGCTGCCTCTTGCTCAAGTGGATTCTGTGGATTTATAACCAGCTTATACTTGCTTTATCATGTATACCTCTGGATTTAAAGGGTTAGTTTAGTCTTTTTATTTTTTTTGTGGGACACAGAAGATGTTTATCAGAGTGGGATTTTTTCTTTAAAAGTAAATTGGGACAGACATTGTTAAACTCGAAAAATTACAAAATGACAAAAAAAAAGTACAATAGGGAACACAAAAGATTATATATTTTTTAAATAATATATTGGCTGCTCTATTTAATATGATTGAAGTGAATGAGATATTGGGAGACTGTCAATAACTGCAAATGTCTCAGAAAAACACTATGATTGTGCGCTATATTTCAAGTCTTCTGATTCAATTTGATAGCTTTAGAAGACACATAGTTATATTTGGAGATCGGCATCATCTGCCCTCATTCAATTTCATTTGATGGAATATATTGCACAAGTTCACATATACAGCAACCATTTAAAAGTTTGCTAACAGTATTTGAGTTCTTTTTTACTGTATTTTTTTATGAATTACTGTAATACTTTTATTTTGCATGAAATTGACTAAACGTGATGAAGACATTTCTAGTGTTATAAAAGATTTATATTGAAAATAAATTCCGTGCTTTTGAACTGTCTATCCATCAAAATATATCACATTTACACAAAAAAATTAAGCATCACAACGGTTTTCAACATTGAATGTTTTAAATGAATGTCATTTCATGATTTCTGAAAGATCATGTGATGCTGAAGACTGGAGTAATGATGCTCAAAATTTAGCTTTGATTCAAAGGACTAGATTACATTTTATATATAATTTTTTTTTACATAAAATATATTCAAATAGAAAACAGTAATTTTTAAATTGTACTAATATTTCACAATTGTTACTGTATTTTTGATAAAATAATGCCTCGGTGGGCATAAGAGACTTCTTTTTAAAATAGTTAAAAAATCTAACCACCTCAAATTTTTTGAATGGTTTTTGTATGCATGTATATAATGTGAATGTGTCTAAAATGTCCTTGTTTAATGGAAGATAGAAAACACGATTTTGGAACTACATGAGTCAATTACAATGAGACAAATGATGACATGCCTAAATGGCAAACATGCAGTTTTCCCAGCTTTCACAGCAAAGATAGTGCCATGGCACTAATGTCCGCACACGTTCACTGCCACAATTTCTGCATTTTCCAACCTTGACCTTAACATCCTCCTGGGCATTTTTCATCTTAAGCGTATTCTGTCGTCAGGGTGGGGGAGGGAGTGAAGGGCAGCGAGCTCATTACCGGGATGGGAGAGGAGCAGCGCTGGTAATGTTGTAACCCCAAAATGAGTTCCATTCCTGAGGAGTCCCGTGTGGAGTCAGGGATGTAATGCTCATATGGAGCAGTTTATGAGGATTAAGAGCTTTTATTTAGTCTACAGGGCCAGGCCTGCTCTCAGCGTCTCTCTCTCCTCTGACTGTAGGCTCAGGCTGTGGGTATTGTGTGGCTGAGCTTGGGGGCAAAGACTCTAATTTTAATCATTCATGCACAACACGATCCCCATTTATGTAACACGCCACACTAGTAATAGGCACAAATCTATTCAGCATTTAACAACCATCACCATATTATATATGATAATGTAGAAGGATGTTCTGTATTGTATTGTTTGTGCGTGAATATACACTGTTCAAAGGTTTAAGTTATTGTTTTTTTTATCAAAAGTGACTGTCAGTGAAAATATTTTGATCACACTTTAGTTTAGGGTCCAATTCTCACTTATTAACTACGAGTTTTGCCTCAAACTCCTAATTAAAGTTTTAAACAGTTTATTAATAGTTGGTAAAGTAGTTATTACGTTTAAGGATGTAGAATATGGTCATGCAGAATAAGGCATTAATACTGTGCTTTTATAAGTACAAATAAACAGCCAATGTCCTAGTAATATGCATGCTAAGCAACTAGTTAATAGTGAGAATTGGACCCTTAACTAATGTTACCAATCCTTTTTATAATAATATAATATAAATAATGCTGTTCTTTTGAACTTTCTATTCAAGGATTCCTGAACCAAAATCACAGTTTGAAATTCACAATTTGTTTTCATGACTGGTCAACCTTTAATATGAACTTTATTGAAACTTTCTATAATATTTATAATAATGTTATTATGCATATATGTTCTTATATTTAGGTTAGTATAATTGTATCATGATTTGTTAATGGAAGTTCTAACGTGTGCAAAACATGTAATAAGGTTTTTTTGGGTGTTGATAGAGATTTAATTATGTTTGGCCAGAATTTTTCTGTTAAGTTTCACAAATTTAAGTGATTCAGATAATTCAAATAACCCCAATCTTTCCATATACAGTACATCAACCTTTCATTACCTGCTAGGGTTTCCAATGTTCTATAGTGTTAAATGTCTGACAGGATTATGTGTTTACTGTGGGTTACTGTGATTTCACCACATCCAGTGCCGTTTACTGTGTGTGAGTTTTATGTTCTCTCCTGGTAGTGGCCTCTCTTGTAACGGCAAAGGCAAAATAGGCTTCTTGTGATGATAACTTCCAAAGATTTGCCACCGTTTACAGCTGAAAAATTATTGCACATTCTAATACAAACTTCATGTTTATTAAAATGATCTGTGTTCATATAGTTCTCTGGTAGCTTGATGTCTATGCTTCTTCTCTGTGATGTTATTTAGTGCGTGTGTGTAGTTTTTGTTTGTGGGGGTCTGTTTCCTCATTTGCATGTGTGCTTGCGTGTTTGAGCTTGCAGTATGTGTGTGGCTTTCCCCTCCTTCTCTCTCCCAAAAGGAAAAGTTTCATGTTCGCTCACTAACTCGTCCCTGTAGAGGGTCAATTGCAACCAGTTGGCCACCAGTCTGGTCCAAAATAAACATTTGGAGAGAGGAGACTATATAGGCAGGTACCGGGGGCCTCTCTCTCTCTCTCTCTCTCTCTCTCTCTCTCTCTCTCTCTCTCTCTCTCTCTCTCTCTCTCTCTCTCTCTCTCTCTCTATCTCTCTATCTCTCTATCTCTCTATCTCTCTATCTCTCTCTCTCTCTCTCTCTCTCTCTCTCTCTCTCTCTCTCTCTCTCTCTCTCTCTCTCTCTCTTCAGCTGTGTTTCCTTGGGAAACTCTCTCTCTATGCATGTATATATATATATATATATGTGTGTGACTGTGCTATACTAGATGGCATTATATAGTGCTCTGCAACCTTTGATATGCCTATCATTTGATTTGCACAAAGAAAACAAAAGCTTTCCTCCTTTTAATCATCTTGTGAAATGTGCTTTTTATTTCTCAGGCTCTCCCGTGTGTGACGCATTCATTATAAACGCAAAGCTGTAGGGTGTCGCATGGCTCGACGTCATGTATGTGATGCTTGATGTGGGCAGGTGTGTGTAATTCATGGGTACAGTGTGGCGGTTTGAGGCTGATGACCAGGGACTGGTTTAACTGGGACGGGGGCTCAGCAAACGTGGCTCAATTTAGGCCACATTAATCACACTGCCATTTCCTCACATCAGCCGGTGTGTGTTTGGCCAGCGAGTGCTTTCAGCGTAATGAGCTCCGGTGACTGAGCAGAGAGGGCCGCTCTGTTCTCCTCTTCTCTAGAGGACTGCAGCGACTCACTGCCACAGACAAACACTGAGGTTATAATTCAGGAACAGTGTTAAAAATACATTTTGGCAGCCCAGTTTCCAAGGTTTGTGATGTCACCAACTCGGGAAGAAGCTCGTTGTAGTCCCTACCAGCCGTTTGTTGTAGTCCTTAAAAAAGCGATTTCTGTAAAAGAAAATATCTCCCTTTGCATTAAACTTTAAACGTCGTAACTTTGCAGATCTTGTTAATGCTTAAACGGCAACATTACATAACAAAGTTAAAAAAGTGAAACCATAATCAATGACCCCTTTAAATTGAACAAATCCTTTATAGGCATGATTGTATTCCTTTTTATATTTAAATTCCATATCATTTTTATAGTTATTTCAGTATTTATAACTTGTATTGTCTTCATCATTTATTGCGTTAAATTCATGTTTTAAGCTCTTGAAGTACTTTTTGTATTTTATACTATACACAAACTCTTACTTTTTATTATATTTAATGAATTACTATAGTAATTGTTGGGTTAACCTAGACTATAATTACAACATTATTAGGATTTTAACATTTCTTATATTGTCAAAAACAGGCATTGTAAAATAGTATATTCAAAAACATGGTTTAAATACTAACAGAAATACATTTAAGCTGGATATTGTCAATAACCTGCTAACAAAGATACATGACATAATGAGTTTACAAAAAAGTCGGTCATGTTTTTTATGGTTTTGATTTATTTACTTTCCCTTCCCTTCCCTGAGGATTTTTCCTCTTTGCTCAGTCGCCGCACTAATTCTTTGCTTATACGTTCTTGTTCTGAACTTGACATTTTCTTTTGCTGAAAGAAATTTTGATTTGAGAATTGCAGTCAGTTTGGCTGAGAGATAATGAATGTGAAATGGCTCATAATGTCCAAAAAAGAAGATTAGTGTTCAAATCTGAATGGAGAATGATATTTAAAAAGCAGAACAGAAGTTTTATGCAGATTGGACATTCGTGATGAAATCAGCTAATACTCCCACAACATGCTATGTTTAGTTTTACACGAATGATGAGGGTTAGACTTCTGTTCTATGAGTTTCTCATTTTATTTGGTGTAAAATGAAATGCATATTGATACGGATTAAGAAATAATGATGATTCAGTATTTACACAAAAACAACTATTTAATAGTGGTATAAAAGCAAAACTCACTTCTTGACCTTCAGATGTTGTTTAAAGATCTATTTTTCGTTGCTGACCCGCTTCTTTAAAACAAAACAAAAACAGTTTTCTCTTAAAACAAGAATGAAATTAATCAAATTACATTTTTGAAACAAAATATTTTTTTAAATACATAATTAAAAGTTAGAAATAAGTAGTAAAAAAAGATTTGCTTAGTTTGAAGAGAGAAACATGTCAGACCATAATTTTGAGTTATTAGATGCTTTATGGCTGAATGGAATTACAGTGTAACAATATTTAATTAAAGACCCGTTCACACCTAGAACAATAACTGTAAAGATAACTATAACAATATCAGCGTCCACATTGAAGCACAATATCGTTCTGTTTCTTCTAAGCTCGTGCTGCAGTTTTGTCCTCTGCAACTTTAAATGCTTGAGCTCTTAAAAGCTGGATTCTGATTGGCTGTTTTTATCATTCATTCGCTCAAAACAAATATCGTCCTGAAAGTGATTCAAACAATATTGTTTCTCTGTGCCGTTATAGTTAACGTTGTGGTGTGAAACATTTTTAGAACTATCGTTATCTTTATAGTTATGGTCCTTGGTGTGAACTGGTATCATGTAAATGATTTGGTTTTTGCATATCATGGCATCATGGACAGATATACAGAGATTTTAACTATGTGAAGTATTTAAAGATCATTTACATTTCAACCACTTAAAAAAAACTAGCATTAAAAAACCCTGTGTAAACTATTGGCACTATTAGATGGCTATATGTACGTTGTTATGTACGTGTGTCGTCAGCCGAAAGAGAGACGCAGTGGAGTGTGTGTGGAAGGCGATCTGTAGCCTGTCGTACAGGTGCTTATAATTTGCAGTGATTAATCATTGTTGTGTTTGGGGGTGACATGTTGTTTAATACATCTGTCTGTCTTCCCTCTCTCCATCCTGGGCCAGCAGGCCACGGCATGCTGGGTGTCACTGAGGGGTTAATGTGCAGAAACACACCAACACACTCTGATTTACACATCTCACATTTAGCATTGTAATAGAGACGCAGAGTAGCAGAGTAAGCAGAATCCCAGTTTAATGTATGCTTTCTCAAAGCCTTTGGTAACACTTTATTTTACAGTGTGCTTGTTACATGTTACATGTACTTACTACAGTAAATTATGCATAATTACATGCAACTAACCCTCAACCAAATCCTACCCTAATCCTATAGTAAGTACATGTAGTTCATTAATATAACTCAGTACTTAAATATATAATTACAATGTAACAATGACACCTTAAAGTGTCAAATAAAGTGTAAACAAACCTTTATACAAAGTGTGTGTGTGTGTCCGTGTGTGTGTCCGTGTGTGTGTCCGTGTGTGTGTCCGTGTGTGTGTCCCCGTGTGTGTCCCCGTGTGTGTCCCCGTGTGTGTCCCCGTGTGTGTCCCCGTGTGTGTCCCCGTGTGTGTGTGTCTGTCCGTGTGTGTGTGCATGTGCGTGTGTGTGTGTGTGTCCGTCCGTGTGTGTGTGTGTGTCCGTCCGTGTGTGTGTGTGTGTGTGTGTGTCCGTCCGTGTGTGTGTGTGTGTGTGTGTGTGTGTGTTTGCTTTGGGTACAGGGCAGGCAGCCTGGTCAGCGCAGGCTGTAAATCAGCTGGTCTCTGATGGAATTCTGACAGACAGGAAGCTAATCTGTCCCTCGTGTGTCATTACGGCCAACCTCCCAGATTGCCACATATCCTGCTGCTACGCTCATCTTCTGCGCACACACACACACACACACACACACACACACATTCAGCCCGGCTGCCAGAGACAGTAACAAACACACATGTTGAACATAAAGTGGCTTTGGCTGTGTCAAGAGTTCATTGTCCACATCTGCCAGAGGCTGAAACAAGCGTTCTCTCTCTCTCTGGCTCCATCCACATCTCCAAACCCGCTTTCCCTCATTTATTGTTGATGGTCATCATTCATTCATTTTAGAGATGTTACAGTACGTTCAGCGTGTTGCTTCTCCTCCTGCCTAAAGGGATGGTTCACCCAAACGAACATTCTGTCATACTAATCCAACCTCATATCGTTTCAAACCTGTATGACTGCCTTCTGTGCGAGATATGTTTTGAAGAATGTCCGGCCTGCTTTTTTATATAACGAAAGCAAATCGGGACTAGAGACGCACACACACACACAAAAAAAACTTAAAAGCACCATAAAAGTAGTTAATTTGACTTCTGTGCTATATTTGAAGCCTGTGTGAAGTCATACAGATTTGTATGAGGAACGGATTAATAACCTTTTCTTTGCTAATCTTTCTGTAACTATCAAGTATGAATATACAGAAGTTAAATTGAGATTTAAGAGCGTATAGCAACTTCACTTGTGATCTGTTACTCATTTAAGATTATCTTCAGAAGACTTCTAAAACACATAATTGGTATGGACCAGTTATGGTGCTTTTTTGTCATTTAGTAAGCTTTGGTTATGTGGAAAAGAGCAGCTTAGCAATTCTTTAAAATATATACCGGTATTTTAATATTTTGTTAAATATATTCTACCACTCAAAAGTGTGGATCTGTACGTTTTTTTTATACTTTATGCTTTTAAGAAATTAATACTTTTAATCAGCCAGGAAACATTACATTGATTGAAAGTGAAAGATTTTTACACAATTTCTCATACTTAATTCCTACTTCAAATAATTCTCGTTCTTTTGAACTTTCTTATCAAAGAATGCTGAGAGAAAATATCACGGTTTCCACCAAAATATTAAAATATACCACCCCATCTTCACGTTTCATATCTCAACCCACCGCTTGCTTTACAGCTCTGCTATAATACCACAAGCTCATGAGCAATTTCAGTCTGACAGTTTGAAATATTTTTTTTAATACTTTGACAAATTGCTGTATGAAAAAAGCCCAAAGCATAATCGGCTGGTTTGGAAAGTGTCCAGTATTAGGATCCTGACCCTTCAATTATGGAGTTATGGTGCTTGTTTTCATGCATGGTGCTGAATTTCATTAGTGGTTATAGCACTTTTCTGTAGCATGAATACTGCTGCTCAGCAATAACAATGCTACAGTATATGAAAGTCAGCTATGTTTTAGTCTTTATGTATATGAAATATTATTGAGGCTGTTTTAAGGGAAATCTTTAGAATTGTGTTTCTCCTCCTTGTCATGTTAATGGAGTCAATTCTTAAGTATGTTGACTTATTCAACAATACATTTTTAAAATGCACTTTATACAAACAGTGGAATAGATACCTCTTCTATGATGAGTATATTTTTAATTTCGAAATTAGTTAAAAAAAAATGCAGGTTTATATAAATATGTCTGATGAAGCTTGCTCGAAACATCACCTTTGTAAGAGTCTGTCAATACATTTAATATTTTTGGAGTTATGCTGTGGCAACATTTTTTTTGATATATATATATATATATATATCATAATTTGTATTATTGTTATTGATTTATTGATTTTTTGTGGAATGAATAAAAAAAAATGTCCGGTTGATACAACTGTCCTGATATCATAATGAAAAGGTATTACGTAGTTTGGCATCTTATATTATTTCCTAAAATATTTTTGGAAAAAAACTGCTTCATTGTTTAAAATAAAATTAATAAAAAAAATAAAAAAAGCTTAACATTTGGAAAAACCTTTGTATGCCAAATCATGTCATGAGATGTTACCAATATCCTTATTTGTATCCGGAGAAATTCTTTAAAATGTAACGCTATTTATAAATTAATAATTTAAGATATTGGGAAAAAAAGTGTTTTTTAATGAAAAATATTTATAAAACCTTAAATAGCCTAAATAAGGAAATAAATTAATAACAAAAAATAACTGATTAGTATGTATACATTCACATGAATTAAAGGTGTAATGAAAATGTAAAGTTTTACTTGATGGTTATACCACAAGACATTTTTAGTCATTCAATTTAAACTTTTCTTGAAAACGGTATAAAAGTTTTTCAAAACCATATGAAACCAACATGAATACAAAGAGTACGTTTCAACTTGGCACATTAAACGATTTTTCTTTTCTTTTTTAGTCACAGACATCATTTTTCCTTACCTTTAATGCATTTTCTGTGTATGTGTACCTGTGTGCACACACATGTGTAATAGTGTGCATTTATATGCCAACCACGGTTTATGATGACAAGTTAGATTTTCCCCAGTGCGCGTGGAATCACTCGCGTCGCTCTTGCCAGGTTACCCGGTGCCAGCCGCTGTCAGGGCTGCCATGTCATCAGATCGGACAGGTTACTCGCTCTACGGATCAGGATCATTCATTGCACCGCCTCCAATAATGACAATACATCACACAACACACAAAAAAGCATGGCTGATTTCATAATTACTGCCGTATGTAACACAATCACACGCTCTCATCAGACCCAAACCGCCACCATGGCTGGCCAGCACCGCTTATGTAACGTTTGGAAAGAAAGAGTCCGTGTGAGATTGTATGAACTTTATAAAAGCGAGACTTTTAGAGACAGTTTAGAGATGCTTCATGTGTTTTTACTTGTGTGTGTGTGTGTGTGTGTTTCTGTCGTTGGTTTTCTCTGAGGCTGGGTGGTGAAACATGTTTCTCTTGTGTTTGGCCAGTGCTGGCTGAGTGCGTTTACACTTCAGTAATGGCTTCCTGCTTCAGTCTCTCACGCTAAACTCGAGGAGGGGACACACACATTACAGCACACACACATTTTTAATCTACAAGGCAGACAAACACACTCACACAAACACACATACTGTAAACCCTAAATTGGCAGAATTAAAAAAAATTGAGGTAATCATTTATCAAATTTAAGACTCAAAGTTTCAAATGATTTTGTACAACACAAGCATGTTCATTGTGATATAATTAAAATATTGTCTAAACAGTTTGATACCATTAATGTCGTATCGTTTGCGGTTAGCCACAAAAAACAGCAACATAAGAAAAAACCCTGGTGTCCTTGTTACTGTGTAATTATGGATTTAAGTACTGAGTGATATTCATTTACATGTAATTACTATATGGTTAGGATTAGAGTTTGGTTTAGGGTTAGTTGCATGTAATTATGCATAATTTATTGTTATTATTACAATACATGTAACATATATCAAGGACACTGTTAAATAAAGTTTCCGAAACCCCTATAACTCCCAACATAACATAACAACTAAGACATCTTAAGCTTGTGCAAAATGACACAAAATAACACCTACTTTTAACATTTATTCTGACGCAAAGTATGCTGGGATCTACAAACCTGCTGCAACTTATTCAGTTTAAGTTCATCTTAATTAGTTATTGAATTCTTGTAACTTTTTCAGTAACACTTTACAATAAGGTCCCATTAGTTAACAGTAGTTAATGTTTTAAAAGGGCTATATAGAATTCAGAAAACCGTGTTATTAGTGGCTATTAAGGGGATACTTCACCCAAAAATCATCATTTACTCGCCCTCAAGTTAGTCCAAACCTGTATGAGTTTCTCTTCTGCTGAACACAAATCAAGATATTTTGGAGAATGTTGGTAAACAAGCAGTTGACTTCCATAGTATTTCTTTTTTTTTTTTTTGAGGTAATTGAATTACACTATTATGATAGTTTGATTATTAAGTTTGAGACTGTAGTACAGATCTGGCTATATTCGAATGAATCCCTTTTCTTTGCAGGACACATTGACTGTACAGAATATCTCCTTTGGCATTATTCTGAACATAAGCATTGGTTTCATGTGTCATGAAGTCATGTGGCTCTCGTAAACGTCACATCCTTTTGTTTTTCCCGGTAAAACGAGTCCATTTTTCGAAAAATCAGTCTACAGGCTTTCATAGACAACCTAGGAAATCTGGGAAGTTTTTTTTAATTTTCAAAACAGGCTGTTCATACATTGGCAATAAAAATGCTATTAATGCATGTAAATTCGTACACAGCCCTTTTATAGCATTAACTAACAATGAATTAGCATGTTACATTTGTTAATGTATGTATAGATCTGTTAAAGTAATAGTTCATATAAAATGTTCATTGTTAGTTCATGTTAGCTCAGGTCCATTCAATAAAATGAACAGATGTAACTTTTGATTTTAATAATGTATTAGTTAATGTTGAAATTAACATGAACTAAAATTAATGAATGATTTAGAAGTATTTTTCATTGTTAGTTCATGTTAACTAATGCAGTAAACTAATCTTAACAAATACAACCTTATTGTAAAGTGTTTTTGTCTATTAAGTTCAATGAGCTTTAAGTAATATTTCAGTGAAATGAACTCATTTGGTTTTGTAGTGGAACTTGGCAGCTCTACCTTACTAACATCAGCTGTGTTGGATATATTTAATATGCAAGCACACAAATGTGTTTGTTATAGATCTTTATTTCACTCGAATATTTTCATTGTTTCCTTAAAAAGACCTTCTGGGGAAAGGAAAGATCATATCACTCCCTAAGAATGTCCGTTGTTCTTTCCCATAATTTTCTGCTTGTGCACCTTGCAGGCAGAGGGCTGTTTTTCGACCTATCTTGCTCCTCCGTCTGTCTGTTCGTTTAGTGAGGAACATCAAGCTTATTATTGAGTGATGGGACGGCAGAGATGAGTCTTCACTCACAGAAACTCCCCCCTGCGGCGCCTCTGGCCGACACAGATCCAGGGCCCCCTTTCCTGCACTTGTCCAAAGAGACACAGGGTGTTAACAGGTAATTAAAGAATTTACTGCCCCACTAAAACTCTATTATTGCTGTTCCCGGCCCATAATTGGGTTCATTATCAGCTTTTATGGACTATAGGTGAGCGTTTCTGAAGCAGTGGACAAAGCGCCCTGCAGCCGCTGTCCTGGTCATACACGGTGCGTGAGTTTGAAGAGGTCACATGTTGTCTGCAGCTCTCGTGTTTTCACGACCAGAGACAATCTTACCGAAAATAATGCAATTTCACATTAGGTAATCAATAATTACTGAATGAGTTTAGCCTCATTTAGAACTATTAACTAACTAAAACATATTAAATAATAATTATAACATGTGAAGCCCTCACTTTTCAAGTGCTACTAGTCACTCTTCAGGTCTGGTCCATTATTTGAAAGTGAGTGGCCCTGATAGTAGTTCACACAGAGTAACTAGGTAACACTTATTAGCGATGCATTTTATTACCATGTTCATTAATGTTGTGATTAGTAGTTAATTGGTCATCCTTTATAATTTGTTACCAATAGTTCAATTTGTTAATAGTATAATTTGTTAATAGTTCCAAATAAGGCTAATCTCATTCAGTAATTATTGATTACCTAATAAGGAACTATTTCCGTTCTAAATTTCCTATTACTTGGTGATTAGTTCATCTTGTTTCCATATTAGTTATTAGCAAATGACAGTGTTACTGTAGTATTAACGTTTTTTTGTTATCTATCTAAATAATAAAAAGGTATTTTGAACAACCATGCGTGGAAAACCATTTCAGAAACGTTTGAGTTTGATTGATGAATTGTGATAATCGTTCATTGTGTGATGTATTATTTATTTTATTTATTGTATTATTTTTATTGAACATATTAAAATATTTATACCACCAAATCTTGTGGTAGAAATAGGGCAAATCTATTTCCACCAAATTGTTTTGTTTTTGTAACTTTTTAGTTGCAAGAGAACTGATTTCTTGTCAAAAATCTAATTTATTATGGCAGTACATCTAATTTATAATCGGATTATCAACTATGGCCAGTTGTGCAGCCCACCAGTAATGTTTAGACAATCTAGCGGCACAAACAGTACAGCAAGTTGGAACATGAAACTGGTAGTTAGAACTTTTAAAAAAAAATCTGTATTGCTATGTTAACACTATTTATAAAAGTTTTACTGCAACATAGGCTACTGTAATTGAACAAACAGTTCTTTAAGTTTCTTTTTTCGCCCAATTAAAGCAGATTCAAGGCGCTTTACTTGATTGCATAGAAATTAGCTGTGTGGAGACGTTATCAAGATGGCCACCGAGTGCACTCGCTTTCTTTTTAAGGGACTTTGGTGAACGCCCATTGGGAGTGCAGAACTAATATAGCGTGAAGCGTGTCATTTGTATTCTCTTTCATTCTTCAAACTCTCATTTGTTTGTCTCCATGCCACCGTAACTTCCCAAAACACTTTCACGTCTCTCTAGCTTTCATGGTAGGTGAAGATGGCCAAGGTTGTTTTGCAAAATATAGCAACTCCTGGATGTGTATGTGCGTACACTATCACAAGTCGTGTGTGCGTGTGTGCGTGTGTGTGTGTGTGTGTGTGTGTGTGTGTGTGTGTGTGTGTGTGTGTGTGTGTGTGTGTGTGTGTGTGTGTGTGTGTGTGTGTGTGTGTGTGTGTGTCCATCTCTCTCCTTCCTCTCACTCTCTCATGACTGTCCACTAGGTGACAGTAATGACACAGCTCATCCTCTGGGGTGATTGACATGGGAAATATCATGTTTTACACATAATACGGGGCACAGCTTGACTAGTGTGCCAATAGCCCGTTTGTGCGCTTAATTTGATGGACATTATTTACAGATAAACACTAACTACCTTAGACATATCACATGTTAAATTGGCTACATGACATCAGCTACATTAGTTTAAAATATCACTAGACTGTTTGTACTTGACTTTGTATTGAGAGATGAACACATTAAAGTGTGTTCTTTGAGGCTGCAACTGCACGCCCAACTAACATGAAAAACAGCGAACTGGCTTAAATAAACAAAAACCCAGACAAACAGTTCAAACACATAAAAGAGCCATGAAACTGACACCCACACACACACAGGGCCGTGTAGCCGGCGGCCCCAACCACCCTTATTTGACGGTGATGGGTTTATCAGATTGCACCGAGATTGTGCGTGGCTAGGCTAGTTTGAGGAAACGGTGCATTAATTTCAACAGCTCCTTCCGTGTATTTTCTGTGGAAATGTTAATGTAAATGTGGGCAGCGTTTTTTGCATATGTTGGTTTTAGTTTTGTGTTAACTTATTCAGGTGTTGGAGTTCTCTGGAGTGCAGAAACAAAGTGAGCTGTTTGTCTGTTCAGCTACAGTGATCTAAGAAGGAAATCTTTCAGCAACAAAGTTTCGTTTGGGATTAGGGTTAATTGTATTGGTTTCACTTTTGCTGTATTGTTTATGTTCCACATTTGTTAGCAGAATATGCTGCCATTGTTCAATGGAGCGCTGCAGTGTTGACGTATTTTTAAGGCCAACCCGGAAGTTTGCATCACCCTGTTTCCCTCGACAAAAACCCAAGGTTTTTTCCATTGGCTTTTGGATGAATGCAGAAAATGAGCTCTGTGACCAACAAAAGTTTATGATTCTTACACATTTTGTTTTATCATGATAACAAAAGGATCA
This sequence comes from Phoxinus phoxinus, assembly GCF_949152265.1. Taxonomy (NCBI): domain Eukaryota; kingdom Metazoa; phylum Chordata; class Actinopteri; order Cypriniformes; family Leuciscidae; genus Phoxinus; species Phoxinus phoxinus. The sequence goes on from NC_136888.1 coordinate 28,596,625, forward strand.
GTACCGTAAGGTGTCTTAGTGATAACGCTGAAGATGAGGTCGTTCGCCAGCTTAGTGGAATGCAATGCACTAGTTTATGATCGAATCAGAAAAAAAAATTAACAAGCATGGTTTATTGAGAGAGAAATTGCAAGATCATAAACAAACTTAAGATGCTGCAGACACACACATTACACATCACATCAATGTCAGGTGTCTTTACAGGATCTTTACGAGATGTGTGTGAACGCATGCACAGATTTCAGAAAATCACCAGCAGTGTGAATGAACCAAAATCATCGATCAACGATTGTCCTAGGACAAATCCTAATTTTAGGCATTTAACCAAAAAACCCATTGACTTTCTGTCTTCTGAACTTGTTCTTATGAGTTTTATTCTACCACCAAGACCTTTGTGGTTCCCTTATTTGCTTATAACTTTTCCAGAGAATGGACTACAACTCCAAATATATTTCCAGTATCCTGGTTTTCATCAGTTAACGCAAGATTTGCATTTAATATCCAGCCTTTCGGCTGTATCTCTTGTATGTTTATATGTAGTCCTCAGGGTATTTGCATAATGTCTTACAAATGTTATCATCTGTGAAATTCGATCTCAGGTATTTTTCATCTGCAGGAACTTAAATGCATGATTGTGTAAGGTCGTGTCAGGTCAAGAAGCTTGTCAATGACAAATAGGAATGTGATGATAAATCATTTTTTAAAATCTAGTTCTGAAAGGAAATGAAAGTTTATGTGTTTTTAATAGTATTATTTTTTATAACTCCAGAAATGCCAAGTGATGTAAAAGTACAAAGTATAAAGTTCAGAAAATGTTTTACACATTTGGATAATGTGCACTCTCTATATATATTTGTGATTATTATTATAATTTTATAATTTTTTTGCTTTTAACATTTTTGGCATTGAAAAGGTGCATTAACTGTCTCTATGAATTGGATTTTTTTAATGTATGTTTTTAAATAACACAAGATTTTCCAAGGAAAAAAAGTGTCAACTCATTGACCCATTTGTAACCTCTGTTAGCCTACCTTAAAGAAAGGTACTGTGGCAGGACCATGTTACAGTGATTATCAGATGGTAAAACAATAGGCTATTACTTTGACGTTCACTGTGTTACTAAATGATTTCCATATTCATGTTCCATGGTATTACCAGAACGCCTTTGGTGTAATAGCATATTTTGAGACTAACTTCCATAAAACCTCACTAACCATGATTTGAATAGATGCAGGACAATAATGTAATTTCTCCATGAAGAAATGTTTCAGAAGTGCTAAAAAAATCTTTAGACCTGTGCAGTAGTAGACAGATAAAAGCTGTCCATTGAAAGAAAAAAAATAACTAGGGAGTGAATATGTTTGACAAATTACTTACACTTTCATTCTTCCTCCTATTACCGGTAAACAATTTCACCCCAGGTTACCATATTTGAACAGTGTTGATCATTTTGTTCTGTTTGTTTTCTGTTTGATGTTCTCATTCATGTTTTTAATTGCTTTCCATATTTAGGCATATATATTTGTACAGCTTTCCTTCTAAAATGATTTTTTTAAGCTATAAAACGAAACTTCTACATTATGAATATAGTCCCGACTAAGGGCCGTACACATAATAAAAATACACATTTTATCATAAAAGCCCAGAAATGTTAATTAAAACATTTTGTTAGGCAAAAGTATGAGAAAAAAGTTATACTACAACATATAGTCCATGGCATGCAAACTAGGTTAAAAGTGAAACGCACACTGGCAACGTGTTTTGTGTAAGAGCTATTGACCAATTAGAATCCAGGAGCAAAACTATACATTTTATTACTTGCTTTATGGTGATCCCTACATGAGAATTATCATTTAAAATAATTTGAATCATAAGTCAGGTTTGGCTAAATGTGTACATACTTGTATGCATATAAGCACAGACAGATAGTAGTGAATGACTTATCTGCTCAGTGAGCCAGCGGTGGAATCTGGTGCTGGTGTGAGGTTTCGAGCCTCTGATGGCTAATCAGATGTTCATTGTTAGTCAGGATGACAAATAGTGCAATGCGGTCGTGCCGCCTGTATGTTTGGCATTCCTGTGTCTGTGTGTTTTGAGAAGCCGTATTCACAAGGTTTAGTGTGGAGGTGTCACCGATGATGAGGGTGTGCTCGATTAGCTACTGGTGGAAGCGGGAACGAGGCCAAACCTGGCTTTCACAGACTCATGTGAAAAGGAATGCCTGATACGCTTCTCCCTGATTGCCAACCTATAAAGAACGCTCGAAAGCCATCTCAGGGAAAAAAGGTTCAGAGGTGTCCTAATATTGTTGTCAACAAGATTTATACCCGGCAAGGAAACATTTAGTGAATTATCTGCTGAGAGAATTTTTGAGAAGTGTCATGAACGGCGATATGTCGAAACCATCACTACTATTTCACGCATGGTTGCACAACTTGACTTTTCCACCATGTCAAGCCAGACCATTTCAAATGATTGATGTGTCAACAAGAAGGATTAGCACTTGTGAAATTATTTAGATATGTAAAAGAACTATAATACAAAGTAACGGGGAGTGCTTTATCTCAGTAACACTTAGACAGAGCCAAGAGCATTTTCTGCCTTGTTTGAAGTAACTCAAGTGTGACTGTAACCCATGTAGCTGAAGAGCCAATGCCAACAGCTGTCTTACTCAGCTAACACTATAGTTATAGTGCTGGTAGTTAGCTTCAGTTACAACCACAACTTCAGACAGTCCAGCCCCTCGACACTGTACTTCCCTCACCCGCTAACCTTTTCTTATAGGCTTTTAGGGGAAATCTGCTCACTCAGTCACTGTCTCTTGATGATTGATGACACCTGTGCATGTTGAGCAATCATTTACTGTCACTGCGCTATTTTCCTTTGCGTGGGAGCAAGACTCGGGTACTTGCCTGAGCCAAGACCAACTGCAAGATAGCGATCTCAACTGTGGTGATGAATGGCCTTCTATCAGGGAAGATATCAGACTATTATGAATGCATGCTGAGGAACAGTTGCCTGGAGTCCATGTGTTATCACCTCCATGGACTGTTCTTATCTTACTCTTAACTGTTCTATTAACATTTCCTAGTTAGGCGACAAAAGATCAATGCTTGAGGCAACGCGTAATATAACAGTGCCTATTTTAAGGTGTGTGCTATAGGGTGACGCTGACCGTCTAGTCATCCAGCTGTGAGATTGTGTAATATATATATCTATATCTATATATATATATATTCTCTGTATGTGCCATATCTCACATTTCTCTCTGACTGAGAATGTTACCCACCGGCCTCGTGTGACTTCCTATACAGTTCGGTTTTACCACTCTTCATTTGGGAAAGCCTTACGTCAGACTTTCCATGTATGAAAAAAGTTCACCATGAAACAGGCATATTGTTAAAATGGATAAAGCCACCAATGATAAACTCACAAACATGCATTGGTTTCATTGTTGCAGAGTGTAATTTGAGAAAACGTCTTGAGGGCAATGGCCTCTCCTTGTCAGTCTGTTTCAGTGCGCGTGTGGCTGTTCTCTCGCATGTAACTGCGGGTGTAGACGCCTCAGTTGACAGAAACTGTCAGTGCTATTGTGATTCAGAGACAAAAGACACGGCAAATAATGGAACTCAATGATATGTCACTCACTAAGGCGGAACTAAGCCTAAAACACCAACCAGATGGCAGGTCAATTTCTGCCTGAACTTTGACTAAATGACAATTTTACATTGGGGTTCAGAGAGAGACTTTCTATTTCTCCACTTTCTCCATGCACTTAAAGCACATGATCAAACAGTAGCATGTGCTGACAGCTACAGAAATCCCATAGTGCAACTCAACATTTGGATGGGAAAGCCTAGAGTTTAGGATCAGAATGGAGCAGACTCTTGATCATGTTTGATTATGCTCCTCTTGATGGATTACCTGAGACTTAGACGTCGTTGTCTCCAGCTGATCATATCGATTCTGTGGTTGCATTTAAAGGTTGTCATTTGCATTGCTTTTTTAGGTATAGTGGATAATTCCTTCACCAGGAAGTACTGTAAAAAAAACAAAACCTGGATCATGTTTTCTATCCAATTGAATTCAGTAAATATTCCTCAATCGTGAAGCTATGCCTGGCTTAAGATCTGATAAGGTGTCTAATCATATGCCTTGCATACATAATAAGAGTTTGTTCGTTTGTATTCAGCTGTCAAGGAAAGCATGCAAATAGTGAACACATGCCCTCCTCCACAACCCCCACACATGGCTGTCTTATTCTGTTCTTATGCCCCAGTGAAAATTATTTTGTTGGGTAAACAACATTATTGAACCTTGCAATGAAGTAGGAACACAGAAGAGAGTAGAAACTGCTGAGTTTAACTTTATCCAATAGGACTTTTTTCATATAATATTATTTTTTTATATTGGCTTTATTTTAATGAACAAAAACGATTTTTAATAGTTTTAGTTAATAAAACGACAATACACATTTCCTTTTTTATTATAATTATTTATTTATATTTATTTGTTTACAAATTTCCTGATAAATTTTTTGAATGGGATTTGATTCAATTTCAGTTTATTAAAGTATTAATTTATGATGTCCATTTTGCTTACATTTGATGCTCTCTAAATTGTACTGGTAATGTAACATTGTGTGTATATACCAGTTTATACAGTTTATGTGAATATACACACGAGTGTGTAATATACAGTATATATATATATATATATATATATATATATATATATATATATAATATACCTTAGCTTTATATTCAGTCAAACAATTCAACATAAAGTTTTCTTATTTTTATTATTTTGCGTTATGTTCCCTTTTTATCTCATTAGATTACTTTCGGACAGCAAACTGTGGTAAAATATGGATCATTTGACTTCAGACTATAGATTTAGCGGTGCAGGATACACTGGCAAAGAGTAAAACAATGACATTTAAAAGTTCGATATCGAGAGCAAAGGATGTTTTCAATTAATCGGCTACTACCCAGCCCTAGATTTTTACAAAAAAAGATATTGTTCCCATCCAGGGTCGTCGTAAAATTCACAGAACCAGGGACAAATGTTTTATGGGTGGATCATCTCTCCTCTGGGTCCAATGAGTAAGCTGCATGGGCCCACTGACAACAGCCCTGTTCCCTTCATGGTCCCCATTTCTACCAATACGTTCTTGGCAACATCACCATTATGCAACTTCTTCATGTAGTGGCTTTCTTTTTTCAAGAGCACAGATTGCATCCGCCTTAACCCTTTTAGGTACTTGCTAGTGTTGTGTAGAGAAAGTTTTGCTTACCCTTTCAGTCCCTCCATCTCTTGCCTCCCTCCTGGCGTCTTTTTCCTGCTCCCTTAAATCCCCCCATATGGAATATGGCAACGATGGATGTGGTTTATTCTTTGGCCCTCTCACCTTGTTTGTGCATTTTCCCCTCTTTGGAAGCTCTTAGACGATAACTCTTAAGTGTTGCTGCTTAACTAGGGTGTTCTTTTCTTTTCCGCCAAACATGGAGTTCATTAGACTCAAATGAGTGACAGGCTTTCTCAACTACTCACTGCTTCCTACCTTTGATCCTCTACGAGCCCCTCTTGTACAGTCCAGAGTAGCAACAGGGTTCACACGGATCCAGGCTTCCTCCACGTTTACCTCAACTTTTGAAACTGCTTGTTTCATAAATGCACATAGGGCTACATTAATTATTCTGTTAAAACTTGATGTAAAGTCAGTTTTGTCATTTGTCGTATTAGCTGTTTTAGTTGTTTTATTGTCATGGCAAAAAAGTTAAGCACTTATTTTAAAAGAAAAATGTAAAAAAAAACAAAAAAAACATTTGTCAACAACAGATTTTTTTTCCCGATTGACTATTTTAACATTTGTGGATTTGACCCCATATGTGCCTCACTGTATTTGTTTTCTTTTCTTTTTTTTAAGAGAAAAGGAAGGACAAATGGAAATTAATTTGTGGTAATATTATGCCACAAGTGTTGTCAATTGAGCTTAACTTGTGCTGAACCCTGCTAATATTCCTGTAATAAAAATTATTCCTATTTATTCATCAGTTGGAGTTTGAATTGAACTGGCCGAACCCACCGGAACTTGAAATGGAATTACAGGAAGTAGGAGAAATTCAACAGTTACTGGCATTCTGGAAAATGAAATGTTATTTTACCTTGGTTTGAAATGTGTGCTTAATATACATTTATACTTATTTGTATTTAACAAATATATATAGGTTGCATTTTAAACAGATCAATCTGTTTGTCTAGGCCTAAAACCTTTTACTTTCAAACATAGCTTTGTCATGCATTCAAAGTTTGTTTATACAAACCTTCCTATAGTTGAAAAAAAATTTAATTAATTTATTTTCTGCCTAAATTCCAATTTGAAGTGCAGTTTTTCATTCTATATCCTTCCACACATTAATTTCAAAATCAGGAATTAAATTGAAATTTGAAACACACTCAATTCAATTATGAACAATAAACTATACTTATAAAATATGAAGCAAATAATAGCTTGATAACAATGTTGTTGGCACGCTTTAAAGTCCAATGAAGATGAAAAGAGTCCAAAATGATTCTTATAACAAAAGGTATTCTATAAAAAAAAAAAAAGGTTCTAATCCACAGAAGAAAGGCAACAAAACAAAACTGAAAAAACTGTGGGGCTTAATACACATGGTTCATACAGACAGGTGTGTTTGTTAAATGAATGTCTCTGGCAACTAATGACTGGCGGGAAACTAGAACAAAGGAAACGATGATGAGCAAATTAAAAGTCCATGAAAATGAAACAAAGACAAACTGAACTGAATGTTATTGTGACAGCTGTTACAGGACCATGTGCTACTTGATAAAATTACTGTAATTAATTCCCTGAAATGAAAACGTTTATCAAGTGGTGTGGAATTTTAAGAAGACACATCCCTTTACATGACTTTACCGCTCCACCTCCGCGTCAAGTATAGATGTGTCTATTCCTCCAGCTGTCTCTCTGCTGAGATGACTCTCCCAGGCCTCCTTCTCTTTTATTTCCTCAGGATGGATAGAGTGCTGAAATGGAAAACATATGTCTCCTGAGTACGTAACATTATTTTCCCCTGTGATGCCCTGGCAGCCGTGATTAATTAATGATAAACGTTATTGCGTTATAACACCTTGGGCGACAGGGAGACTATGACATGCCTAATTTCTGCATTTTCGTCTGACTGATGCATCTTCCACAAACTCATATCTGACATGAAATGAATCAGCATGTCCTACTGCTAGTATTTGTTTATGAATATGCCACATTCTCTGTTCAAAAGACTTTTGTTTTCTGACAGGTAACATGCAAAAAGACAACACAAGCCTGTTTCCATCACCTTTGTATGTATCTTTTGCTAAGTCACAATGGTGGACTGCAATCCCTCTGTTGGAATTTCTCTTGATTATTACTTTCCTGGAAAATCCCCAAGGAGGCAATGTCTTGTTTATTATGGACAATACTTTTAATGGAAGAAATTAGAATAGGACCATATTTCTCAACAGCTGTGTACACAAAGAGGAATCTGTGAGGGAAACCATTAAAGTAAACGCCCAAACGGAGCTGAGAATTGCGATAAAGATGCATAATTGCGCAAAAGTGCCTCTAAGATCACGTTCACTGTAAAAAATGATTTTCATAATTTGTTATCACAACTTTTTATCTTATATCTTACGTAGATAATAAATGTGGTTCAGATAACATCATATTTTGAGTTTCTATTTATTAAACCAATCTCCCTCGTTGTATTCACTAAAATTTTTAATTTCAATTAACTCAAAACTTTAATGCAACTTTTAAGTTAAATCAACGATCATTTTTAGTTTTGCGACAAATTTCACTCGTAAGACACCCCATCAATATGTTTATTTACAGCAACCTTGAATTTAAAAAAATTGTTCTGTGAACTGTCTAGCGCGAAACAGATGCTGAATTGTGCTGTTAACTATTTACATAACTTGTAGCCCAACACAGATAAGGTTTCAGCTGTTGTTCACGGTCTCTGTTAAATGGAACCCAATCTGTGTGGTAACAACATACAAACTATTCGGCATGTTTTGTGGTGTGAAATCACCTATATTCAGCATGTTAAACAGCCCTCACCCTTTCTGTCATGGCTCGAGCGCATATGAACTGGAATCCTGGCATTAGGAAGGCCATTACGGCAGCCTTACTGTGGGCCGGTCCAGATAAAATAGGATTCGAAAATACTTTGGGATTTTACGTCCATCAGCACATTGGAACCGAATAAAATGGATGATGGTAATGACTTGCAGGCCAGGCGAGCGCAAGGTCCCACATCTCTGCATGGAGGCCATTTTGTTGCCAGATCCCTTACCGCACGCTTGTCAGTTGCAGTGGAGTGCCAAGGAGGCAAAAACAAGATCAGAGTGACGAATGTGGCTGCTGGCCAAGCAGCTCCTGTCGGATGCGAGTTCAGGGGACTGTTACATAGGGATTTTGAGGGGAAAACCCTCTGTCTACCAAATACAGACACGCAAACCACACGCATGCACCCAGACAGACAGTGAACGGAATCACACAAACATCTGTCTTTTTATTTGTATTTACAAATATATGGATCGTGGTGTATAATACATTGCCATTTTAACGTGGTGAAATATTTGTGGATTAGGTCTCGAGAGACTTTGCACTTGGCAGGATCCTGAAGTGTTTGAAATGAAGCTGTGTTTGGGATGATTATGCAGTTAAAAAATCACTGTACAATGCAATAAGGCTTGAATGGTCTTGAATGAAATCGGATTATACTGAAATATTTCTTAAAAAGCTCAGTGAAATATGACAAGAGAGAGTGGAAGAGAAGGAAAGAAAGCTTGGCATTTGGTAATGACAGCTTAATGGCCTGTGAGCGAATAATAACATGTTCAGTTGTGCTCGTGTCCTGTTTTAATGACTGATTTATGTCGGTTTAGCAGGGCAGTGTTATAATTACTTGTGATTTTTTTTTTGTCCTCTGGTAGGTCTTGTGGAGATTTGCTTGATGCACCCATTGGATGTTATGAAGACCAGGTAAAAAATTATTCATCATGTAATTGTCTTTCCTTTCTGTTCTTAATACCGGACTAGGAATTCTCTGGCAGTAGCGTAATATTTCTGTGGAAAATGAAATGCATCATTTACTTATTCTCCCATAATGTTTAAGTAATACTTTTTAATGTTCTCAAATTGCTCACATAGTTACCTCATTATTTCACTTAATTACATCCATTGTTTTGATGTGGTTCTGAAACTGAAGTAGTATATGTGAATACCAATTGTGAGTTGTGAACCAAGGTTGCACTAACAAAATGGTGTTCGTTTCCAGTAACGGCTCTTGCATGTTCATTCTACTACATACTATGACAGTTTTCTTGACCTTAAGAAGCCTAATATTTTATGTCTACAGCCTCTAAATTATCAACATGATCAACTTGTTGCACACAATCTACTTCATGCCTCTTGCCCTCTGGTTGATATTCATAATGTGTTAGTAAAGTAAAAGGCCTTATGGCATAGTTCTAAAAATCAATTAATGATTTTCATAAAGTAAACATAAGTATAACTTTTAGATTGTTTCAAAATGAACATTTACTGGCCTGTGACAACTTGGGTTTACTTGATTATTCACACATAATTTTATTAGGGCTGTTAAACGAATAATCGCGATTAATCGCATCCAAAATAAAAGTTTGTGTTTACATAATAAATGTGTGTGTACTGTGTATAATTATTTTGTATATATAAAAACACACACGTGCATGTATATATTTAAGAAAATGTTGTTATTTATATATAAAATATACATTTTTATATATAATATAAATTATGTATAAATCTATATACAGTATACATGCAAATATTTCTTAAATGTATACAAGCATGTGTGTGTATTTATATATATACAAAATAATTATATACAGTACACACACATTTATTATGTAAACACAAACTTTTATTTTGGATGCGATTAATCGCGATTATTCGTTTCACAGCCCTAATAAAATTATGTGTGGATAATCAAGTAAACCCAAGTTGTCACAGTTTTTATACATTTTATAGAAATATCATGTTAAAATGTACGTTTCAAATATGATACAATTACAAGAAAATGTTTCACTCAGTCATCATTGCAGTGCACTATAATATGTTTTGCCCTCCACAATTAAAACTACAGAGCTTTGATCATATAAATAAGCATTTAAAAATCATCTTACTAAGATATCTGTTACAATATGTAAATAACATGCTATAGTGTTACAAACAGAAATACTTTTTGGCCATATAAATAACAGAAACTGCACTGAATATATTTGCTGTGTTTGGCTCTGACAAAAATGTGTGCCCCCTCCTCCAGTGCGAGCACAATATTCTCACTATTTTATATAATACAAAACATAAAACACTTTAAATCAATAAAAAAGAGATAGATTTCATATGTCTGTCTTTACAGGGTTAAACACTTTTTCAGTGACACTGCAACACCTCTTTTGAAGTTACATGTAGTGTGACCAGTGTAGTCTGATTCCCGAACGAATGACTCTAATGAGCTGGTTCTTTTTATTGAATCAAATAACTGAAAGTTAAATTTGGGGTTCCTTACTGTTTGTTCATGTCACAACAACATTATGCGTTTGTTTGGAGTATTTTATGAAAATAAGTTAATGAATGTTTTGTTCTTTTTTAGTATTGTTGTTTAATATTTAGTCATGGCCAATTATTGGATTGTATTTATGCACTAATAATAAAAATGTTAAAAAAAAAGAACTATGAATATATTTTAAAAAATCATTATATTTTAGAATTGGTTTAAATATATTTATTATTTAAATCAAATTTTTTGGCAACTTAATCAAATTTTTCCACCATTTTTTTTTCTTTATTATTAAAAGAAACGTTCATGGAATCATTACCAGGAACTAGAATGATTAAATTATTTAAATTTCTCATTCCTAATACCAATCAATTGTGAATATTTTGGGCAGCAGTACCTCTTTTCCTCAGTCATGCAAGAAAAAAAGGAATGTTGAAGAGAGGAAAAGAGCAAATGAATCAGGGCCCTCCCTCAGTGGAGTCGCTCAGTATGGAGTAAGCAGGTTGTGGGCCGGTACTAAACCTTTACAGCTTCTGGGTGCCCTGCCAAGACCTCTGGCTCTGTGACTAACACCCCTCACACATACACTATGAAGTTTCACATTTTCCGCTACCGTTTTCTGGTAAATAAACTTCTTGAGATGATAATTAGATATTTGTACTTTAAGGAGGAAGTGTTTCAATGTGGCTTGTTTGTGTTTCTTTGTGTCTATTTGCATGCGTTTGTTTGCGGCTGTGTGTCGGTGTGTACACTTGTATGAAGCGACACTCGATACTCTAGAGTCATGTAGAGTGATTTAAGATCTAGTGCTGCTAGAGGGTTTATTACAGGTAAGGCCACAGTTAGGCCGCTCTCTCCTCACACAGGGTCAGGGTTAAAAGTGCACTCTCTATTTTCTTTGTAATGCTCTTCCTCAAGAAGTGATAAAAGCCCCTGTGTAAAGAGTGCCAGTTTTATTTATTTGTTTTCTGTGGGTTTTTCTGTTAGTGTGAGTGCAAACAGTCAACTGCTTAACGTATGTGAGTGTGGCTCACATATGTGCCCTGTTTTTTCATGGGCTCAGATTGAGAGATTCGGTCAATCAGATGTCTGCTCAATTTCTGTTCAAATTCTATAACCCATAATGCAATAGCATAATAGCTACTTTCTTTGATATCCATCCATCCATCCATCCATCCATCCATCCATCCATCCATCCATCCATCCATCCATCCATCCATCCATCCATCCATCCATCCATCCATCCATCCATCCATCCATCCATCCATCCATCCATCCATCCATCCATCCATCCATCCATCCATCCATCTACTGTATCGTTCTGTCTTACTTTCATTCTACCAATTGCCAATCTGTGATTCTCTTTCTGTCATTCTATCATTCTGTTGATCTGCAGGTCTATCCATCTACAAACTTTGAAACTTTTTTTTATTTATTTATTGTTTTTGAACTTTGAAATAAAGCTTTTGTAGAGGTTGCGTGTTTCGAACAGGCCAGCACTACTAACTAGTTGTTGTACTTGTGTACCGCTTTCTCCCTCCCTCTTTCTTTCTTTCTCTCTCTCTCTTGGACTTTCAGTCACACTAAAGCAGGCTAATTGGGAGAATGAAGGGTTAGTAGAGCTGAAATCTATTAGCATAGGTCTCAGAGAGTTGCTAAAGCACAAATGCCCAGCACACCTCCTCTCTGACGCTAGCTGCAGGAATGGCTCCTATTAGTGACTGGCTGCCGCTTTAATGTCCGCTGCTCCAAATTAGATGCCAACTGGAGAGAACAGTTTTTTTTTTCCTCTCTCTTTTTCAACAAGCCGCCTTAGTTGAATCAAAGGCTTTTTTTCTGAGTGGAACCTGACAAAAATGTATAGTTGGGAATACATATTTACCCTGTGCAAATGAGGGTACTGGAGCCATGTAGAGGCGGAGACAGGAATTAGACGACTGAGGGGGCCGTCGATCTCAGACACACACACACACAAACTCACAAACAAACATCTGGAAGCAGATCAGGAGAACATTAAGAGGATGTATTTCAAGGCCATGCTTGTTTGTAAGGTTAAATCAATGTTTACTTTAAACTCTTACTACCATTCTTCATACGTGTTTATATTCAAGATCAAGCACTTCCAGCTGAAAGCAAAATTATGGGTCCTCCTCTGACCGTCATAAGTCTCCGCCGTATATTCAGATGTGAACAGTCCTTCACAAATAAATGTCTCTTAGAAGAGGACAGGTCTATGTGCCACTTATATTCATTTGCGTTCAACGGTGCTCATTTCTTGGTTGGAATGTTGACGTTTTTTTCAAAGGGGGCTTGCTAGGGTGAAAGTAGGGGGATTGGGGGGTTAGTTAGACTTCTAAGGAGACAGTGAGACTGGAGTTACAGCTTTTCATTAACCTGGAAACCACCTAGTTACATGGTTCATGGGCTGGTCTCAGCTCACTTGGAGGTAACAAAGGGTGTCAGGCGGCACTTTCGGCAGGGGGCGGCTGCTCGGGGCACCCCATCTGACTCTGATCATCATGCCGGCCGCCCTGCCGCACTCATTAGAGACCAGAAATGAGCTCGCATTGCTCTTGTTGAAGAGCTCCGGTTACGCCTCCTCACCCCACCCCGAACACGCCCTTAGCCCCTCCTACAGTCTCCGCTGTTGTTCTTTTTTGAAAGGGGGAGGAAAGTGGAAAGTTTGTTTTGAAAAATAAAATGTAATACGTGTTTGCTGTATTGATTTAGGACTGTACATACTGGAAAACTAATAAATTTGTAATATTGTGTAATAATTTAAATAGTTATATTGAAAAGTAGTTCTTTGCATGATATATTTGAATAGTGCCATTTTAATGATTGATTAATTGACCCTAGTATATTTACCTAGGCATATATATACAAAAATCAATAATTATTATTTTTTCTTTTTTTAAAACCTTTCATATTTTAATTTCAAGATAATATGAACATTATGAATTAACTATAAACATAATATAAATTAATGTAAACAATATTTCATATTAGATGTTTTATTTTATATAAATATAAGAAGGAAATGTTGGGGTAAGACAGTTTTTCAAACATTCAAAAATAAAGTTAAATGTATTGTTTCATGTCTGTATAAATGGATTCAGATTTAAATATCTATAATAAGTAATTAATATTCTTTTGATATAATATTAAAATATAACAACTATAATATTAAATAGAAATTTAAAGACCTATTTCAGTAAAATAATACACCAGCACTGAGCCTGTCACTGCATCTGTCCATGTTGAGCGATCTAACATGACACTTGGCCATCAGTCCACATGCTTATCTATGTACCTCCACTACTGGTGATTAAGAAATCCTGGAGTTTCCTCCTCATGGGAGTCGCTATGATGAGACGACCTTCGTCAGGTCCCAGCATGCTTGAAAGCGAGCTTCGCCAAGGAGGGGGGCTGGAAAGGGATGTTTGACGAGGACAGTGAGAGATGACGTCCTGTCCCAACACACGGGTGACGCTGAGAGAGGAGCCCACAAGCTTCCACCCCCGACTGGTGGCTGAACCCTGGTGCACTCTTCATGGAATCCCTCAAGCAGCCCTTAAACAGCAGGGCTCAAAGCTCAGAGGACTAAGAGCCGATCCGGCCCAGTAAAGCAGCACGTCGCTCAGCTGTGCTCCAGTGATCTCTTAATCCTACCCTGCCTTGGCTGACGGCCCTGGCGACGTAAACTGAACGCAGGTATCCGACTGGGGCTATCTGTGCTTAGTAAGCCGGGAGTCCAATCACATCAGTGGTCGGACAGTAACTACTCACAATTCCAGTGAAAGAAGTCAGCAGAACATTGGTTGTGGCATGTTTCATTATAAAGGGGAAATCTGAAGCCAGTCCACAATAACTCAAGGCACTACTATTTGTGGTTTAGAAAGGGAATTAAAAAGCTTTTATATTCGTGGCTTACCACTGACATATTTTGGCCAAAGTCTTCACCACGGTGTATAGAGCACAATATTGACTGCTAAACAAATACACAGGAAATCAGGAGTAAGTCATTGGTATTGGTATTTATGGAGGAGTATAGATACTAACAGTAACGATTAGCTTGAGGTAATTAATGAAGACGTCATATCAAAAGTTCTGGCACCATATAATACAAACCACCAAAGTCCATTCCTTGACCGTGATCTCAAGTTCACTGAGACTAAATTACATTAAATGTGTGTTTATGTGGAATGAATGAAACTTGGCACCGACAAATTTTCATGAGAGAAAAGTTTACAAACCTTAACAAAAGCAAAATTCCCTCTGTTCATTTGTGGGCTTAAATATTTAAGGGATGTTTTTACTTTCCTGGAATGGAACAATGAAAGAATAGGAGTGTGATAGCGTGACATATTACAGTATGATGGTAATATTCTACTGTTAGTGATAATAATAATAGTTGTAATAGTAGAGCTTTTATAATACTTCTGCTGTTTGGTAGGTATAGTATGCCTATAATAAACACATTCTTGTTTTGTTAGCATATCACGTTTCATCCAAAAAATCAAAACCTATATGACTATATTTTTTCTTTTCTTTTTTGTGTACAGTGAAAGTGGGATACAGTGTTGTTTTAGACCCCTTTGGCTTTCATTGCACATAAATATTGTACAAAATATCTTTGTGTTCAGAAGAAAGTAAGTAATAGAGATTAAATTTTTACTAAACCTTTAAAGGAGGAACAAGAGTCATATAGAGACCAGTATATATACGGTATATATTTTTTTTGTACAGGCAAGCTCCACTCGCACCTCCTTCAGAAAATGCTTGACATCAGACTCTAGAATTGAACAACTAATGTGCTCATAGAACAAGTACCGGAGGTGTGACCTCCCGCTGATGTGACTGCCATTGCACATTATTACCTGGTATTAAACAGGTCTGCTTGAAGGAGTTGTCACAAACACCCAAATGCATTATGTTACAAACATACTAAATAAAGACAAAAATGTCCCAGTGTGCTGAAATGACCCGTTTTAGAGAAGCAGTAAAGTGCCCTGATGAAAACTCATTTGTCTCCTGTGTCTGTCAGACGCCTCGCAGCATCTGTGACCCACTCCTTCAGAGTTTGGTTTTGCAGCGGCCGTGTTCCTACGAGGCAGGGGGCGAGAGGCGCAAATGCAGAGTTGTAATTCAGAGACTCGGGTTTCTGTCGCTGAAGAGCCAGCGACTGCAGTATTGATGACCTCGCTCTGCACTGTCCTGATCGTCTGTGTAATACCTGCCAGTCTCCTGCTGTCTAAAGAGTCTCTACTGTCCTCAGCCAGCCATTTCCTTACTTCTAAGTAACCAAGAAACCTGACTGAGAAAGATTATACAATATCCCTATCTGATATTTCCAGTTCAGCGATGTTTGTTTGGATGACCAGAAATAGTAAACCTTAAATTTAAATCATTGCACTCAATAGGACTGACTAACCTATTGACTATTTTTTACACTAACACTTTAAAAAGGTTAACATTATGTTAATGTTATATTAACATAAGATAATGAAACTAACATAAACTTACAATGAGCAGCACTTTTAGACAATTTCAAGATTTATAAATCAATTAAAACATGAACAATGAATAATAGCTCAGTAATAAATTAAAGGGTTACTTCTCCCCAAATTGAAAATAAAAACAGAATTTCATCATTCTCATGTCGTTCAAAACTTGTATGCATTTCTTTCCTCTTTGAAACACAAAAGAACAGTGTACAAGAGGAGAAAAACAGAAAAGGTGATTTTCTGTCAGGACCTTTCCTTCAACTCTAAAACACAACACATTGAAACACGTGAAACATCAATACAGAAAATAATTTCATATTAACAATACATTGGTCTGTATTTTTACTTTTATTGGAGTGAAAATATTCTGAGGAATGTTGGTAACCAAACAGTTTTGGTTACCATTGAAACATTATTTTATAAAGTCATTCAAGTTTGGAATGGCATGGAGGTAAATAAATGATGACAGAAGTTAAATTCTTTAGGGTGAACTATCCTGTAAAAATTGCACAATGGTTTTTATTCTGATACCTAATATAATAACTAATGTTAGTGAAAAAATAGAGTTGACATTTTTAGTAGTGGTGCTTTACTAAGCTTTTACAGTAAATGCAGTACAGTGAACTTTTTTATACCGTGAACTTTAAAACACCGCTACAATTGGACATATTTGGCCATTGCATCATGTTTGGCCATCTCATCATTGAAGCATGTCAAGCTAGAAATAATGCAACTTTTATAAACACATTCTGTTCCATCTGTTGTACTCCATCTATCTGATGTCGTTTGAGATTATGTTTTATGGAAAAGCTTTGTAAGGTGTCCAATTGGGACAGTTGAACCCGAAACCTGAATCTTTATACAGAGCTTCCTTAGGACCATTCAGCTAACTAATTATGCAGATAACCAATTGTTTTTTTGTTGTTGTCGGTTTACACATTGTTGATCAATGCTTATTTTTGCTTGGAATGTCTTAAAATGTTGTGTCTCACTTTGTTCACAAGAGGTCAGCCAGAGTTTGGCAACCTGAGGGGCAAATCAGACTATGAGAGGAAAGCATTTGTGGGATGTCTAACTCGTCATCTTGAGGACGTGATCCCCCCCTTCCCGCCTCTCTCTCTCCTTGGGCCCCAGTCACAGTGGGTCCAGTTGGCCTGTGGTGCCGCTGAAACCCAAGCTGTCCTATCCCAGACTGAGACCTGGAAACATGTGGTGTCACAAGCGCCATGACTTTATCACTTCCCCTTTGCCCCATCTTCCATTTTCTCTTCTGCTTTATCTCCTTCCCTCCAAAGGCTCAGCTTTATAGGCCACCTCCAGTCACGGGCCCAGCGGTATTAGCCTGAAAAGCCAAAAGAACAGAGGAAAGTTGCTATGTATGTCTATCGAGAATTTAAGAGAGAAATGTTCCTGTGGTTTCCCAAAAGTATTGCATTTCATTGGTTTTACATTTATATTCACCCCGCTGCTCAAGTATGTGATGTTTTGCTTGCATTCAATCCGATTAATGTAGTCCCACAGATTTGTTTGATATTCATGAGTAGCTTGATCACAGACGGTCGATTGGTCCTTGCTGTTTGATTGGATGTCGGCATCTGCCATATTGGAGCATTTAGGTTAGAGAGGTTTTACCTCACGTACCATTGCAATGGACGTCTGCCATCTTTATGATCCTGCTCATTAAAATTAACTGTCTGGCTGTAAAAAATAGATTTCCTTTTAATGCTGCCTTCTGGATTCTCTTATGCACCACTGATTGTGTGTAAAAGAAACCTTGCTCACGTGCGTGTTTCGCTTTTTCTAATTTTTCTTTCATTTCAGCTCTTGATGAAAGTGTTGTTGGTTCAGAGGCAGCAAATGGAAAACATATTAACATGGCTAAGAATTAAAGACTGAATAATTGAAAGCAATAAATACCATTATTAAGAGATTAGCTATAGTGATATTTGTTCTACTACTATTCTTGTAATTGAAAAACAGTTAATTGTTCATTCGTTCGGTGATTTAAGCAAATATATTGCCAAAAATGTACTATTAAATGTAAAATCATTTTAGAGGTAATTTTTTGCCTTGCGTATACCACACAATTTTTGGTTATCATTGTACCAGACTGGAAACATAGACGTCAATATCAAATGCCAACCGTTTAAAATTGTCCCTGCCACAACTGCAG
Organism: Phoxinus phoxinus; assembly: GCF_949152265.1. NCBI lineage: Eukaryota > Metazoa > Chordata > Actinopteri > Cypriniformes > Leuciscidae > Phoxinus > Phoxinus phoxinus. The sequence continues at coordinate 28,614,918 of NC_136888.1, forward strand.
TCACACAGTTTCAGTTGTAAAAAAGAAAAGGAAGTCCTGCAAAAGTTATAAATTGCACATTTGCAGGATGGTTTTTCGCTTATGGGACCTTGTTTATCATAGGGTTGATATTCTAGTCATAAATGAAATAATGCAGTTCCCACTCCATGCTCCATTCTTTGGGGGAATACCCCTATATTTAACAAGGCAAATTTAAGAGACCTTTTTAAAAGTTTGGCCTGGCCCTTTAAAGGCAAACCCATCAGACTCAAGTCTTTTGATCAACCCAGTAACCTCCCGCCCTTCCCACAGGGCTTTTTTTAACACCATCATTATTAGGCCTCAACCCATCAAGCTTGTCTTCCAGCGGGGCACAGCCCCCCCTGTCGGACCTGGTGCGGGCCCATTCCATACGGGGTCTGAGAGGGGACAAGGCCCTAGCGCTCGGCCTGGACCTGAAACACTTCACTCCTCTCTATAAAAATACAAAGAGGAGGTGTTCTCCTGCTCTCTATTTTCATTTACCTTCCTGTCAGAGCGTTCAGAGTTCGCATTTTACGGGGAGTTTGGGGTCAGGTGGAGATGGTAGGGTTATTTACCCCCTGGTGCTCATTTCACCCGTAGAAGCTCCATGTTGGCCTTACCTTCACCCTCACCTGGCTATCCAAGATGGTGCTCTGGTCCTATTAAAACAGTACAGAAGGTCATTGGAGGTTTTTGATGAACTCACAGATATCGTCACCTGCAAGTATATCTTTACTTTAAGGTTTACTTTAAAAGGGATTCTTAGAGCTGGATCTTTTAACAAAACCCTTGGGCTTTTCGCAGTTCCTCTGTTTGTTGACTTTACACCCGGGAGCCTGGCTCCAAGGCCGACTGAATTAGCCCTTGACTCTTCTTCTCTAGCCTGTGAACTCTTTCGATATAGGTCTCCAAATATGTCTCTAATGTGCACTCCTAATTTTCTGGGTAGAGAGCTCATTCAAAGACAGGAAGGTTTACCTTATCTACAGCTCTTTTTCCATTCCAAACTTCTTTCAGAATCCGGTGACTCTTTCTGAGAATAGAGAGGCATCTTCTGCTGCCAAATCTTCCCCATTATCTCTCACTCCCCAGGCCGTGATGTTAGGTCCAAGGCTTTTATGGCAGGGTAGGCAAGGGGCATGAGGAAATGAGGTGACCCCAAGGTCAACAGCGGAGTCAGGCAGCTGAAAGCGGACCGTGGCCCTGCCACCTCTGGGCTAGCGTGGGTTGGGCCGTCCCAGTGTACTGCAGAAATTGAAACTCTGGCATTGGTGGGACAAGCCTGTATTCATTCCTTGACCTTACTCTCATGTGCCTTTAATTAAGACTGATTTAAATTTGTTTACAAGCTCCACTGATCTTAAATCTTTTGGTTCGGTGCCCCATCCTTTTGCGTGCCCCAATCCCTGCATTCTCCCTCACTTGACTGCCTGCCGTTTCAGAGACCCTCTTTTCTTCTTTCTCTTTAATATGGTGTTGGACGTTCATTTATGATGCTTTTTTAACTGGTTCTTAGGCACGGGTTACAAGCTATTTGGGAATCTACAAAATTGGATGCTGGGGACACCCCTCTAAGATGTTAATCTGTTGCCGATATGAAAGGCTGCTCACCTCAGTAAACCCCCTCATCCGATGGAACCAGGGCACTTTTATGGTCCCATCAGGCACCCGCCTGGATGACTTACTGCTGACCTCTTGACCTGGCAGTCAAAGCCATATGAGGAGAATCTTTCTCATTCTGTGTCTTCCACTCTGAGTTTGGTCTGGGTTCATCTATTTACACTTGGAGGGCAAAGGTTGGTTTATTTATCGTCTCCGTGTGCCCAAAAAGATACCCAACCTGAAACACTGTAAATTGTCGTGGCATGTCGGCCTATAAACAAATAATAGTATGTGGTGTCAAAGTACCAAATGTCCTACAGTTGCTTTGTCCATTTCTTCCCGCTAAAACATCTATATTGCATGGAGGGGGGGCGGGGGGCGGGGGGGTACTGCTGCATTTACTGAAGCAGTAAATCCTTTTTTCCCCCAAACTTACGCTCAGCGCTGGTACCGCGTTAAACATTTACATGGTTCAGTATGGCCTTTATTAGGGTGTTACTAGCATGCTTGTTGCTACAAAAACATCTTTTGACCATTTGTATCGTATAAAACATTTACACAGAACTGCAGAACTGTTACCAGCAGGTTACTAGCATGTTAGCGACAAAGTTAGCACCTACAAGGTCTATGGCTATAGAAGAAGCAAAGCTAATTGGTAAGGATGGGTTAAGTAAATGTTTGACTTCTCCGCTGTGCTAAAGGGACCGAGAAAGTCAGTTCCGCCTCTGAAAGAACAGAAGGTAAGAGCAGGAGAAAGGAGCGGTTTGGATTTTGACAGACGTCTGAGACTTGTGTCGACACTTTGCGCAGATTTGCCAGTGTCCCACATTTCTTGCACACAGATAATTGATAGCATATGGTGGTCATGCTCTATGATCTCTGTTATTTAAGCAGAGGAATGTTGAACATAATGTATGTGTGGTAGTGATGTTTTCCAGAATTTATGAATTCTTAATCATTATTTTCCTTGTGGACATTATTTTGGACAATCTCAAATGTGATGTGTAGCCATTAAAAACATGAAATATATTTTGTTTAGAGGGAGAATATGGTAAAATTATGTTTTGAAAAATAAGTTAAAAGACTTCTGATGTCCTAAAATGATGTCGATATTTATTGTTACTTATTTCATGGATGGATGGATGGAGATATTTAAATATATATATTTATAATTTTATTGTGCTGTCCTTGGAACAGTGCTCACTGGTTGGAAAAGTTAGTTTAATATTTCTGAATTAAATATTTATTGTGAATCTTGTCGTGGTTTTCAGGTTTCAAATCCAAAGAGGGAAGGGTGACCCAAATAGCTATAAAGGCCTTGGAGACTGTTTCAGAACTATATTTCGCACTGAGGGGTAAGTTATAAATGTCTGTCTGTCTGTCCATTTATCTTTCTGTATTGTATTGCCATCCCATTCAAATATCTGTCGTTCTCTGACGTCAACAATTTCATGTATAATTTCAATTTATATATATTCTATCAGCAGTAGCATGCACCAGTCCTGCCGCAATAATTTCAATGTGAAATAAAACATGACCAAAACAAAATATATATGTTTAGGAATATTTAGGAAGATGGTATAGTCTGAAAATGCATATTTTACTTCAAACTTGTAACTTTTAAAATGTTAAATTATTCCTATTACCGTTTTTAGCACATGGCACTTCTGGTTTGTAATGTTTTCTTTTCAGTAGGCTACTTGTCATCTACTGTTTTCAGCATTTATTTAGTGTAAACTATACGACTGTTGTATGCATGGTAACAACATACACCAGGTGACAGGGAATGTTTTGAGCTGTGTAAAATGAATAAACCTGGTGTACAAAAATCACAAACTTTAAACCTGCCCGGGAATACGCAGTATGTAAATCTCGGACAAGCAAGTGAAGTCATATTTTATAGGTTTATATATGCATTTGCAGTGGCATGCTCCACATGTGTCGTGTTAACTAGGAAATCACACATATGACGTAGTGTGCTTGAGGCAGAGATTTATCTTTTTCTGTCTGTCTCCTCTTTTTTTGTCTCTACCATCCAGACCCATCCCCCCCCCCCCACCCCCTCCTTTTAGTTTTTCCTCCGCTCCCTCCAGCACACAACATGAGGCACGTGTTAGATCCTAGACAGTGTGCAGACTTGAAAGAAAGCTCTGTTTATGGCTAGATGACAGCTTTACAGTGGATCTAAAGCTGATCCGCAGCAAGGTGTGAAAATATATCCGCGCGTGCGGTCCTAGGTGACGCTGACAGTGTGAGATCCTACACCAGCTTTCGCTCTCGGCGGAGCTGTCATCGGCTGCATCCCGCAGGCCTTCCCAGCAGATTATGGCTCTTCTTTCTTCTAAACCAATTATCACCCTCCGTCTGTTTGTGCTGTGGCTGGAATCGCCACACAGTAGCCGGTAGCATGATCAGCCCCAGGCTGAACCACTTAGTTTTAATTTACACAAATGGTGGTGGGAGTTACTGTTGTGGAATTATTATTGAAAATAAACATGCTCTTGCTGTATGGGCCAGCATTGCACTTTCACTCTCGGCCCGTATTTTACTTTGGTCTTCCCCTCTGTGCGGTAGAAACCCGAGCCCTTCGGCTTCCACACACCAATTAGTTCAGAGCTGGAGATCCATCTGTGAATTGGCTCGGAGTCTATTTGAAATGTTATGAACGTTCACTTGCGTCATAATGTAGCATGTGTGAATCATCATGGAAAGACAGTACTAATAGTTTTAGATCACATATTTAACTAGCTTGATTGTGCAGAATTATTTTACAGTATGTTTTGGTCAGCGATTTATAGATTATTTTAGCAGGCCTCTTAAGTAAGTTTACACTATCGTTATGTAAGATTTTTGAAAGAAATCTCATTCTCACCTCGGCTGTATTTATTAAAAAACAATACAGTAAAAACATTAATATTGTGAAATATTATTACAATTTTACATTTAAATATATTATAAAATTTAATTTATTCCTGTGATGGCAGAGCTGAATTTTCAGCATCATTACTCCATAGTGTCACATGATCCTTCAGAAAGGATTCTAATATCCTGATTTGTTGCTGCTTTTAATATTTCACATTGTTATTGTCATTGTTGAAAACAGTTATGCTGTTTAATGTGTTTGTGGAAACAATGATACATGGGTGATTTTCAGGATTCTTTGATGAATAGAAAGTTTTTTGTCTGCTTAATCTATTAAAAATACAATACGTGTACATGAAATGCATAAAATATATATCTGGTGATTAATACATAGTCTTTATAGTATATCTGGTTATGTTCATACAGTTTCCAAACAGAAATGTTGTATCGAGGTTTCCTGTAAATGTAAAAAATAAAAGTAAAAGGCTTTTGTTCCTTTACATTACATTTCTCTTACAGTACCGGTCAAATAATGTCTGAAGGATCATGTGACACCGAAGACTGGAGTAATGGCTGATGAAAATTCAGCTTTGCATCACAGAAATAAATTATATTTTAAAGTATATTAGAATAGAAAACCATTTTTTAAAATTGTAATACTAGTTCACAATATTACAGTTTTTTTCTGTATTTTTGATCAAATAAATGCAGGCTTGATTAGCATTAGATAATTATTTTAAAAACATAAAAAATGTCTCAAAACGTTTATATGATTCATACAGACCAATATTTATCTTATGGTTTTAAGCATACCCTGAAATGATGCACATTCACTTGACAAAAACAGTAACGTATGGCAGATTTGATATCCATTTTGTATTGATACTTTTGTGTATCAGACATAATGATGAACCCCTGTAAGAAACCAATATAGTCATTTTAAATAGTTCAGTGTTATTAGTCAGTAATCACTGGATCACTGGAGGCCATTTGCTGATTGTGGTCCTTTTACTCTGTCTGTCTTGTTCGGTTTCAAGCAAAAGCACTAGAAACATTCCCGCTTCTCATCTCCTCACTCATTGATTTACGACCCTGGATTTGTTGTGCCTTCCCGAACCAATGTCATGGGTAAAGTCTCGAGAGGCAAGTGACAATATTTGCAGATCAAGCATCAGGCTGTTGACAAGGGACAGAACCAGGAAGAGCTCAAAGTCACCCGGGCCACCGTATCCTCATCAGTATAAGATTACAACTGTGCACATTCTTAGACGGAAAAGTAAAGATTCCACACGTTTCCCCGTCAGCCCTGTGATTCATTGACGGTCGGCCCTATAACAGGGATGAAACATTTTGCCTCATTATCCAATTTGGTTAATGTATCATTTCCTTCCGCTCCTTTTGTTATGTTGAAGGATGTGGCTATGAGTTGAATGGAAGAAATGGGGTTTGATGCAAATAAAAGACAAATCACACCTATACAAACTCCAGCAGCTGGACCCACACGTACCTAAATGTGTGAGCATTTGCTTATGAGGTCCAACTGCGTGCTTACATTTAGAGTCAAATTGGTTATTCAGGCATAGTCAAACCAGGCGTAGTCAAATGGGGTCTTAAGTGCGTGTGTAACAAATTGGAGCTTTATCTCACCACCTGATGTTTCTTAGACTGACCACACCCGGAAAACACGCGGCCGGCCTTTGCATGCGACGGGAGGGGGGCTTCCGTTTCGGCCAGACAAAAGCCCACTCTGCCAGACACTTTCATTTGACACAATGCCTCTCTGTTGCCGTTTCACCCGACAAGTGAGGCTTGTGACACCTGACTCATCGTGATGCTGGTGAAATCGAGATTGTTTGTCATCCGATGAGATGTGTCGTAGTAATTAGCCGTGGGTCAGAGGTTTTGGAGTGGCGGTCACGGCGTGGGCAAATTTGCTCGCGCTAATCGCACCATCTCTGTTCGCAGAAACGATAATATTTACACCCCAACTAAATCAGCCGAGGACATCTCTGTTGACTACTGGGGCATGTTTTCACAATACAACGACAGAAGTTCGCATGCAGCTGTCACGCGACTCTGTCCACCCTGTCCACACACACGTGTGTTCAATATCAATACATGCTAGAACTGATACTGAGAAATCGGTTTCATTCTCGCCACCCCCTCTCGGGATGTATCAACACTCTTATACACACACACACACACACACACACACACACACACACACACACACACACACACCCATTTAATCTGTTTTTAGCAGCTTATATGTAATGACTTATTGTTTCAAAAAAGCTACAGTTAATTAATCCATTAAGTATCATGAACTAACATTCAACAACAATTTTTGCTGCATGTATTAATCTACACCAAAATGTTTGTTCAAATGTTTGCAGTCAGTAAAATTTGTTTTTGAAAATAATTTATTTTTGAAAGAAGTCTCTTATGCTCACCAAGGCTGCATTTATTTGAGCAATAATACAGTAAAAACAGTAATATTGTAAATATTACTACAATATAAAATAACTGTTTTCTGTTTTAATTATATTTATAAAATAGTTTATAGATTTAAGTTCAAGAGAAAAGTATTTATTTTAAATAAAAAAGCTTTACTGACACATTTGATCAATTTCTGATACATTTGATGGATCAATCCATCTTTGCTGAATAAAAGTATACATTTTTTAAACAAACAGAAACTTTTGAAACCCCAAACTTTTGAACTGTTTTGTAGATTCATTTATAATTGTTCAGTGTTTGTTTATTTTCATTCACAATATAGTAATGCCTTGTACTGTACTTTAAGCTTGAAATGTCAAAAATGAATTTGTACACGTAGAAATAAAATGAACAATAACCTAGATTAATAATTGCTGTTAAAGTATTGTTCATTATTAGTTTCTGGTTTCTGATGCATTGTTATTAATGTTAACAAACCGAACTGTGTTGTGGCTTAAGTGTTTCCAAATTATTGACATTGATAGCAGTTTAACTGGATTCATTTGAATGTTAAGCGTATCATGTTATTAATTTATTTAAAAAAATGTGACAGCCCTAAACATTGGATAAATGTGAGATATTGTATAGAATGTTTTCTAAATTATTAGTAAAAAAAAAATGTATACCATATTTAATCCTTCTTTTTTATGTTTCCAAGTTCTAAACAAAAGAGTATAGTCCTTATTCTTAATTTTAGTTCTTAAATGGACACTGTGTGGACTTCAAAGCATAAAAGCAAGTCTTTAATAACCAATACAGCTCTAAAAAGAGTGACCTGATGATTTCCAGCATCAACATTTACCGTCCTACTAACCTATTGTATCACCACACAATAAATCCAATGACTGACCTTTTCTTTTTGACATATACTGAAACTACACGCACAATTCTAGGTAAATGTTAGCTCTTTACCATACTGCAGAGTTTTTGTATGAGAGAATGAGAAGGGAAAAGAAAAGCTCAGGTGTTTCGCCTGCTCGGGCTTGTCCTGACTTTCAGATTGACAGAGAGCAAAACAGAGTCAGGTTTCAGCTTCAGAAAAAGTGCATGTGCTCTCCAAACAATGTCTGCTTCTCAAAGTGCACATGTCTGCGTTTAAGGGTGGTGAGAATGGCCCGAAGCATTGATCAGACTGGAATCTCAAAATACGGACTCTTCACTTGGACAGCGTTGGCTTCAGCAGGATGTCAATGTCCATCACATACTATATATTTAAAATAAAATATTGGATTGTCACACATAAAAAGTCATTTTATTCAAATTACACCATGGTTGGCCAACACATTTGGATCATCTTATATTTTATATACAATTGACCCTTCGCAGGGAGCTTGATTGACAGGTGATCTGACCAATTCTACATCGCCATCCGCCATTTTGTCCGACAAAGCAGTCAGGAGAGTTAGTAGATTAACATGGGAGGATTTGAACTTGAAAAACGGAGTGTACTGATGCCTTTCCGCGGTTAAAACAACATTCCTTCTTATGTTCATTCATGTTTATTTGATGCTATAAATTAACTAGAAGAAAGAGATGATCAGTTCACGAGCAGCTTTAACTGATGCTCTACAGCGATCTGTCACGACACATTAAAGAGCCACAAAACGGTATTTATTGTTTAAATTTATTTTTAAAAATTACCAAATTTGAAAGGTGAGACTTTGTTTAATGTTTAATTACAAAAGTAACCGAAAAGTAACCTGGTCTGTCAGCGTGTTGTCAGTCTCCTGTCAGTGTATTTTTCACTGCGTGAGAACATGGTGTGGTCGTGTGAGAGCGGCGTAGCTTGTCGGACATAGCGACAGTAACTAAGGGGGGTCTTTGCGAACGGTCAATTTGTTCCGTTAAAAAGGTGAACCTGTATCACGACAGTTATGCAAGTCTTGATATAAGTTATAGAGTAGATTCAAATGAGAAAAGATATTAGTGATGATGCTGTTGAAAGACAAAGACTGTTAATTTGCTTATCGTACAGAGACCTGTCGAGGGTTACAGTTCTATTTGCAGTTCTAACTCTAAAATCTGATAAGTATGCCTTTACGTTTTTTTTCTTTTTTCTTTTTTTTTTCTTTTTTTAAGCAATACTGTGACAGTTACACTTTCTTATGAACTCATTGTTAATTATATAGTACAAGCTAAAGAATCGCACCCATTTTGACACAATCACCTAAAGAGGATTTGACTGTCTCCAGCTTTTTAGACATTTGAAACCTAGAAATGTTGTTCCTTTGGTTCCTTTTGTTTTTCATTTATAAATGCTTGTTTGTGTGTTTAGACCAGTTTAACCTGTTCTGGTTTGGAAACAGTAGTGCATTACAACCGAAGCTGAGCTCAATACATGATAATGGGGGTGGATTTCCATAGAATTGGCACATCAAAGATTCAGCATTCCTATGTGTGGCACCATGGGTCAGGATGGGAAATAGTTGTAAATATAGTATTAGTCACATCTCTGTAACAGATTTAGGCTACTTGGGGTCAGTATCATGATGGTAGTTGGACAAGCTGGTTATGGGATCAGTTTTGAGCGCATGCACGTGAAAGTGTGACATCAGTGGCGAACAGCCAATCACATGCACTTCTCGCTAGAGAGACTCAAGCGATTCAATCTTCTCTTCTGCTGAAGATTAAGAAATTTAAAAATGTAAAGTATATAAATGCATTTACACAGCAAGAAGAAAAGTATATTGCTATCAATGCAGAGTTGTGTTTGAGATCTATTTTTTACATATTATGTATTATTCATGTTTTTTATTCCTCTATCTGCCTAGTCGTATTATATCTTGTTGCCTCTATTTTGGGTTTTACATAAAAAAACAGCATGTTGTGTCAACTAGGTAGGCTACTTTTATTTTTTATTGACATTCCCACAGATTGTAGGAAAAATTACAGTGCTCTACAGGACAGTTGTTAGCTGAATACATTAATAAATAACAATTGACATTGAACACGATATATGTAATGAAGACCAAGTTCCAGTAAAATATCTTCACAATCCTCTATGAAATATTTACGTCAATAAATATGAGTGGCAGTTTCTCGCTGCAGATGATGAGGTTATGGTACGTGACAGAATCTGAAATACACAGTTTAGAGTTACATCGTGTCTCTTCCATTTGATTACGGAAAAACAATTAGGCCTATGTTCATGAAGGCCAAAATTAGCAACAATTTACAGTATGAGCCCATGTTAAAAGGAAAAAGTGACAAAGTTATGGGATAGCTTTAATGTTTTTTGTGACTGGGTATGTTTAGGCATAAAGTCATAATAAATAAATAAACAATCTAACAAAATGGATCATAAATTCCATGTATGTTACTTTGTGGAGCAGAGAAGATGAGTATCCTTAACTGAACAGAGCTGCTCACACATATTTGTTAAACTAAAAAGAGAAATCATTTACCTGTTGAGATGTTGACAGTCTGTGTCGTTGCTGAGCTCCAGTAATGTCAGTAATGAAGAGGCTTTGACAGTTACAGATTTGAAAAACAAAAAGGCGGGAATAAAGAACCCTGAACTCTAACACACAGAACCATTTCAGCACGGGCTCTTCAGGATGATACGGTTCTAAATAGAACTGTTACTTCGAGTAAAGAACTTTTAAAGAAACATCTTTTTTTAGAGTTAAACCTATATTTAATTTAATCTCAGTTAGGGATTCATTTTTTTATGGACATGGGAAAAATATTCAATATTATTATTATAATAAAAATATTTGACCTACAATTACACACTGTGAGCATTATCTGTCCCACTGTCTTAATTACGCTTTCATATTGCTCCATTAATTAATGCAAACATTTTAAAGCAAACATGTTTCATTACTTTTAATGAAACTTGAAATTTAAACTGCGAACGCACTGCTCCAACATTTTTCACAGTGAGCTTTGTCAGCCTGTTATGCCAACGGTGAAAGTGAAAGTAGGTGCTTAACCTTTTCATTTTCTGTTCTTTTTATATGAGGTGACCATTTTTTGCTGACCTATTACCAACATGTCTAAATGTAGTTTGATTCTTTGTTTTGTTTGATTCAGTTTTTTTCATTGGTTAAAATGTAGTTAAGTTTGATGAATGCAGTCAGCACAACAATATTTGTAAAAAAAAAAAAAACACACACAAAAAATCCATTTGTTTCTTTACTCCATACATAATTAGACATTGAAATGTTGCTTGTCCATAAATGTTTATTTATTTATCATGTCTCAAACTCCAAAAGTGACGTCTTTTCCTCAACAGAGTGTATGGCTTCTACAAGGGAATCCTTCCCCCAATTTTGGCCGAGACCCCAAAGAGAGCAGTGAAGGTAACAGGAACCACATTTGACTCCGAGCTTAAACTCATCAGTTAAACCATACATGCTCTGATCTTTGCAACCTGGCCTTCCGAGTGTAAACATATACACACAGACCACATACGTTTGCCCTCAATGTACCGGCTCTATCCAGGAGGATCAAAAACACTCATCCCCTCTCTATGTTTGTATTCATGCCACATGTGTTTGCTGTTGAGAACTCCCAATATTGACCTACATGGCCAGAGATTGCTACCGGCCTCACTTTAGTATCATGTATAAACAGTACATATATACACACTTTGAGTAGATGAGTTCTTACTGTGGCTTTAGGCTGTTGCTGCACTCTTGAGTTTATATGAACACTTACTGTGGCTTTAGGCCGTTGGTTATGGGTGTCTGAAAGGAGGGCGAGCACATTAATGTCTCACTTTTCTAATCTAAAACAACATCTGGAAGGGGTTTAATTCCATTATTGGAAAGTCCTGGATTTGTAGACTCAACAAGCTTTAACAGTTTACGGGTTTGTCAACCTTAAAATTCACATGAAAATGTGAATGTCATCATGTAATCATTCTCATGTCATTTAACTCATTTGACTTTCTTTTATACGTGAAACACATAAAGAGACATTTTGAATAATATACTGGTAAAAAGCATCATAAAGGTAGACCATACAATTCACCTGGCTTCTGAGGCCATAGACCGAAATGTAAGCTGTTATCCACTGAAAATCTTTTCTCTTATACTGTAACTGCTACAGATCATTGACTCGGCTGACTCAACTTGTGAACAAATGATTCTGAGTGAACCATATCAACCTATTCAGGGAAAAAACCTTGGTCTGGTCTTCGCACAGAGCTATTGTATAACATGGGAAGATTTTTACGGTTTTTTTTAATGCTACATTTGTCATTTTGGAGCTTGACGGCCCCGTCCTCATTCACTTTATATTGAAAGAGTGGCCAGGATATTTTTCAAAAATCCTTTTGTGAGACGGATTTGTAACGACATGAGGGTGAGTAAATGATGACAGAATTTTCAATTCCTTGAACGCTGATCAATGAATTTACTTGACGCTCCACATTTGTTGATTTAAAGCTACCAAACAGGCTTGGTGTACTATACAGGCCCTGGCATCCATCAGTCTTACTCGATGTTTTATTATCTAATATCTGTCAAGCTGAGCAAAGCTTTACTAATATAAAGAATTATACGCCATCGTCTGTGTGTGCATTTATATTTGCGCAGTGTCATGTTGACAGCTTGAGTGTTCTCATTCACTACAGTTGAGCTGTGTTTGCTTTGGGTGTGAGCATTCATCTTGTCTGCGACTGCGTGCATGTTTGTGAATGCATGTAGCGTCTGAAAACACTTCCTGACAGGTTGTCCTGATCTTCTTTGCAGTTTTTTACCTTTGAGCAGTACAAGAAGCTGTTGGGCTTTACTCCTTTATCACCCGGCCTGGTAAGTCATCTGATACAACAAGCGAGATACACACACACACAGTCATTGATACTATACACACAATCACATTCACAGTCAAGCGAAGCGCTCTCCTCATTACATGGCGTGCTGGCAGCGGGAACGAGGTGTAATCGAGACAAATGCTGCTCAGCGAGGCGTATGAGAGATAGCCCATTACTTTGACAGCAGTCTATCAGTGTGGCAGCAGGCTTGACTACTGAGCCCGGGGGTTGAATCCCGAATCCACAGCCTCGTCGAGCAAAACATTCACCTGCCTTATCAATCACACCGGTCTCCGCCCACTAGCTAGAGATGTCAATCGACACAGAGCCCACAGGCGCTGAGAAGAGTGATGTATGGAGTGTGTGAGAGGCGGAGAGCATGAGTGAGAGCGTCTGCACACCTGTAAGTGAATTCAAGAAAGCGATTGAGCTGTGGCTACACCCCCCCCCCCCCCCCCCCCCCGACCGGGCCCAGGTGAAATGACTCGTATGATTGATTCAGATGTATGCAGCAATATGACAAATAAGAATCGAAAGAGCGGATGGCTGGCTCTGTAAACACGGTCAAGGAGATGTCCGGTTTTGAGACAGAAGTGAGTAATGAAGCTCTCACACCGTCTTGCAGTGTATGTATGCAGTGGCATATATACATGGCTACGCATACACAAACACAAAAAGACAAAATGTGCGAGTGTAATCATCACACACACATTTTAGAGGTATTAATCGAGGGTGTGGGTGTGTACTATCCCCAGCTCACCTTATACAAACACACTCAAAGATCTCCTTTGTCACTCTTAAAGTAGGCCTGAAGCCTGCTGACATACAGGTCAAGTGCTTGAATGGAAATCATAAGAGTAAAACACAACCGCACATTTATTATTTTTTTATAGCGACATTAATCTCTTCGATTTAATGATTATGTGTATCTGCATAAAACATATCTGCATGATTAATTATAATTAATTGCAAATTGATTCTATGATTCATTCAAACATTTATTTAAATTGATTTAGTTGATTAAATTGATTCAGATATTATATATAATATAAATAGAAAATGATATAATATATATATATTGTGTGTGTATTATTATATTGTATATTATTATTATTTTCAGAAATAAATTTTCCCCTCATTATCAATTCTTTTACCTACATTTTTTCAATTTCTTTTTACTAAAGATCAAAAGGATAAACAATGCAGATTTATTTTTACTGCCATATATGGTCATATTTACCAATAACTATGGCCATGTGTGTGCGTGTGTGTGTGTGTGTGTGTGTGTGTGTGTGTGTGTGTGTGTGTATATATACGATCAGAAATATTTTACATGTCTGATATGCCGACTAAAACGTTATTTTCATACATAAAAATTGTTCCATTTTAGTATAGATGGATGGATGGATGGATGGATGGATGGATGGATGGATGGATGGATGGATGGATGGATGGATGGATGGATGGATGGATGGATGGATGGATGGATGGATGGATGGATGGATGGATGGATGGATGGATGTGTGGGTGGTGTGGCAAAATATCGACTAAACTAAAATTACATTTTCATCAAAGTAGAAAATGTATGACTAAATCAAAACTATTTAAAAGTGAACACTGCTGTTAATTTTGGGTAGAGTCGATGCCTCTTAATTTTTGTATGAAAATATGAAACCATCTGCTCCATCATATAGTTGAGGTGATCTGTTATTGCAACATATGAAGTAATTTATCTTTGTCTCAGTCATTTTGTCTGAGCCGGTTCATTCATCTTTGATTCCTGTCTGCGTTTCCTTCCTAACCCCTTCGAATGATTGACGCTGGCAGTTTCATTCATTTATTTGTAGGTTAAAGTCGAGCTCTGCGTCTGGACAAACACGTTTCTGAAAGGCTAAGTGTCACAGTAGCATTGTTCCTTTGAGTTATGAGACTTGTGTGACATACCTTTCGTCTGTTCTGAATTAAACGCAAAACGACTTTCGCTATAGTCTTTGTGTCTTTCTCGTTTGTCATGTGGCGTCATGTTCTCTTGTGATGTAATTCTGCCTGCTTCAATATGCTAGGCTCTCTCTGTGGCTGGCCTGGGGTCAGGGTTAACCGAGGCACTGGTTGTAAATCCATTTGAAGTAGTGAAAGTGAGCCTACAGGCCAACAGGGATTCATTCAAAGTGGTAAGAGGCTACAGCTGTTAATTGTCGTTTTGGTATTGTTTTTGCCTTTGTCTTGACACAAAAGGTCTTGGTCATTCATTTTGAGGGTGCTAATGTTTTTGCTCTCTGTGTTTCTCCATGCAGCAACCCTCTACGTTTGAACAGGCCAGAACTATTATAAACGCAGACGGCTTTGGCCTCCGTGGACTTAATAAGGGCCTGACCTCCACGCTTGGACGGCATGGCATTTTCAACATGATCTACTTTGGTTTCTACTTCAACGTTAAAGATGCCATACCTGCCAGTCAGGTAAACAAAGTCAGATACAGTGTCCCCAAAAAACTATTTAGACACTTAAAGGGACAGTCCTCCCAAAAATGAAAAGTATGTCATTATTTACTGATCTTCATGTTGTTCCAAACCTGTGTAACTTTCTTTCTTCTGCACAACCTAAAAAAATATATGAAGACTTCAGATGCAGAAAATTCTGGAATTTTCTTCTAGAATGATAATTTTTGTCAAGCTTGTATGTTTATGTTCAGTTATTTCACTTTAATGGCAATGAAACTTACCTATTAATTGTCATTAAAGAGAATTTACTGAACTTAAATATACAAGCTTAATAAAAATGCTAATTTTAGAAGAAAATTTCAGATGAAGATGAAAGTCTTCATATATTGAGGAATGTTTCAATTATTTTTGCTCATACGGTGAAAGTCAATGGGGTCCAAAACAACTGATGTTAACTGTATTGACAAAAAATCAAAATCAAGTGGCATCTGCAGAGCTTTCCTTACAACAAAGAATGAGATATATGTTTGACCATATATTTTTGTAATACTGTGAAAGCAGCTTTTTACAAGTGACATGACAAAAGATAAATGCAGGCATATCTATTAAAAGAAATATGGATGTGATACAAAAGAAAATACATTTTTCCCTAAATGTGAAACATGCACACATTCATACAACATGCAAAAGTCCTGTTTGGCTACAAGTTGCCCTGCACATTATAAGTACAACATATTAAGGGGCGGTCACAATATTTGTGTAAATTAACTACAATTGATATGAATGCAAATTATCAAGTCTGGGAACGTAAGTTTACCTGAACTTTTGCATTTCGCTGCATTCCAAAAATCAAGTTTGGTGAACTCTGAGCTGTAAATTCATGTCAAGTTAAGACTTGTGATCATTAGAAGATTGATACATCACGATGTAAACTCTTAGCTGAATTAAAATAACAAAGTTTACATTTTTAAGTTATTTTAAATAAGTTAAACTTTATATTATATGCATATTATTACATATAGGCTACATAATAAATAAAGACCCATATTTATCTTTCTTGTGTGTTCACGTCACATGAATAAGTTGTTTTCATAGCTCGAAAACTACAGTGAGTGTAAATATGTTAATCTCAGAACTATTTAATTTAAGATTCAAGTCTAAAAGTAAGAGCTTTTTTTTATCACGCATCCACAGGCTGAAGACTGAACGTGTAGCTTGGCGAATTTAAGGAGGGATCAGTCATGCACATTAACAGAGTGAGAGGGAGGAGGAGAGAAGCTGCTAAGATAAACCTCACTAATACCTTCCCTGTTTGCTCTCCATCACATCCTCAAAGGTTCAGATTACACATCCGGCAGGGCTCAACTCCCAAACAAAAGTTAATTTTGTTTAATGGAAACGTTACCATACGCCTGCTCCACATGTATAAACTGGAGCATTAGATTTACTCAAATGAACTAATTGGAAGCAGACTGAGGTATTTGTTGGGGGGGAGAGTTACAGTTGAAGTCCTACTGAAGATTTGTATTCCCCCTTCGTCTGGTGCTAAGATCGTCATTGCCTGAGAAGCCAGAAACCTCCAGCGCTCAATCATGCGAGAGGGCAGAGCTCACCAACCCTGATTTGACTGTCTATTGCAAATAATCTCAGGGAAGCGTATGGCTTTTGGTATGAGCATCTACTTTTCCTATCTATTTTCAAAGAAGCCAGTCATTCTATTGGGATTAGGATCCAAATCAATGGTCCTTCTCCAGGGGTATCAATCCATCAACCCTCACAGACTTCAAGATTGAAGCAGCATTTGCTATGAAACCGACGACTCCTTTCTGTGAGCATTCGGGACAGTGTGCCGCAAATCTAATGTCGTTGAAGGGAGTGTTTGGTGTGAAGCTATACTTAAGGCGGAGCTCTGTTGTTGCACAGCCATGCTCCTCCCCTACAATGCGATGTTCGGGTTTAGTTGTCGATCTTGCGTGTCGCTGCTGGGCTTCTGTCATTTGTAAAAAATATCCTGGCCAATTAGATGTCAGAGCTGCGCTGGTTCGGGCTTCTTTTGGTACAGTAATACGCCGGTGTCGAGTCGCAGCCCAATTACCCAAATTGTCCCCATATGCCTCCCAGTCTGCCTGCATGAACTCTGTTTATAAATCCTCTCCCAAAGTTTGCCTTGGGTCACATGACCCACTTCAGCCAATTGTAGAGCCTCGCTCTTCTAATGAAACGCTAATCTGCGCCCCGCTACCATTAAATGGTCCGAGCTTATATTTCAGCTCTCGTATTCTCTCGCTGCTTTTTTTTTTTTTACACCTTCCTCGCTCGTTTTTTTTCCATCTCCATTTTCATATCTCTCTTTATTAGCTCTTTTATCTGCTTTACGTTTGTCTCTGTGTTTGTTCATTTGCATTTTCGTATCAACTGGAGTGTTATCTCAAAATTTTGAATTTTATGTCTCTACCTATAAAACTGTCATCAAACAGTTACTGTTTTATTTGTCATTAAAGGCAATTGACAACTCTTGTGGCATAATGTTGATACCACAAACACTTATTTTGACTTATACCTCGTCCCTTTCTTTAATAAAAGCAAACATTTTAGATACAGTGAGGCAATGGACAATGGAAGTCAATAGGGCCAATTTGGAGATGTTAAAAATACTCACTGTTTCAATAATATAGTGACAAGATGAAAACAATATGAATGTTAAAATAATTTAGTGTCAAAATCATGTATTAGCCTTTCTTGTGTAGTTATATCCAATTTTACAACCCTTTTTTAAGGGTCGAGTCCTTTTTTTGTGGTAATCAACATCGTCCCACAAGTGCAGTTTTAACTTGTAGAGTATTCCTCAAACTTTACTTCTAAAAGTCAACTTTTAGACCACAAAATGTGTGTTGATCATCATTATTCATTGAATTTATCTCTCTCTTTACCTTGAATTCATCTCTCTGTCCATATGCCAGGACCCTCGACTGGAATTCATGAGGAAATTTGCCATCGGTTTGGTTTCAGGAACAGTCTCGTCCTGTGTGAACATTCCTTTTGATGTCGCTAAAAGCCGTATACAGGGTCCTCAGCCTGTTCCAGGGGAGATCAAGTACCGTAGCTGCTTTCAGACCATGGGCCTTGTGTACCGTGAAGAAGGGTAAGGCCTGAGTCTACACCATCACCCAACAACTACAGGTGTCAGAATTACACCCGACAGGAGATACTGCTACGAGGTTCACATACAAGAAACATTACACAACATTTTGTGTTTATCCTCTGCCTACAGGGGACAAGAGGGCAAGTTTTGACAACCGGCATATTTAAGCACCCTGTAAATCTCAGTGTAATTATGTTGTCTTTTATTCTGAGATCGATGCAGGAAATAGACAAAATGTACTTTGTCACTTCTTTTGTCTATATGTATTTATATTACATAAACTTCTTTTTTTAGTGGATACTTGATATGAATCCATAAACTGGATATGGGTTATGTTTATTCCATTTCTCTATACCATGTGCATATCACACCCTAAAACTCAATACATGCAGTAATAATCGGGTCAATAATATAAGGCTCAATTATGATATAAGGTTTGATATGAGGCATGAAAAAAATATCAGGGAGCTACAATTATGCGGCATAACCTTTCATTATTATACATATATATGTGTTGTATTGATATTTGAAGATAAAAGAGTCAGAAAAAAGAATTAGAACAATTGCTTAAATTAGCATTTAAGGATTGTATGCAATAAGAGTGAGATCAGCTGACATTCTATAACTTGCATATAAAAAGCGTGTTGATTCTAACGTGAGCTGTTTTTTCTTATAGCGGCCATAGCGTCCTTCTGTCTCTCTCTCCTTCTGAATTGACAGGCCTCATGGGAAGCTGTGAGAGAATCAGTGGTTTTATGGCTCTTCGGGGCCTTGATTGGCCCCGTTCACCCTGTACAAAGGGAACGGCAACTCGTTTGTTATTAGAGGCAGGGAATTGAGGCCTGATCTTGTGTGTGTGTGTATTAAAGAGAGAGACACTGAAGCTGTTTTAGTTTTAGGGGTGCTGAGAGGGTACCCCATCCTGTCCAGCCCTCTAACACGACACAGTCCTGGCTAATTAGTGGTCCCTATGGGAGACGTCGTTAAGCAGGTCCTAACGAGGCGCGCGGCGCTCAGCGGGTCAGTCTAATCAGACAGCGGGGCAGAGAGGAAGTGGCTCAAGCCTTATTAACACCAGCACAAGCAGAGGACAGAGGCTGGGACAGGCCCACTGCCAGAACTCAGCTTGAACGCATTAGGGCAGGTACACAACTAGAACAGCTATTACTGCACTACCTGATCCAGCTTCACAGACAGACCGACCCTGAGAGAGAGAGTTGACTTACAGTACCGTAAAATGGATAGATTAGCTAAAAAAAATGTTTAATTCTGTAATCATTTATGCACTCTCATTTCATCTCGAATTTCTTCAGTGGAACACAAAAGAAAATGTTTATGCTGCTCTTTGCAAAGAAGTGAATTTCAAGCTCCAAACAGGAATCAAACATAAAAGTTCCAAAAAAGTCATCCATGTGACTCGATTCTTCTGAAGCCACGTGATAGATCTGTGTGAGAGAACAATCAAAACCACATAACTTTTTGTTCATCTTAAAAGCACAAATAAAGATATTTTTAATCAAACCTGAGAAATTTCCCTGCATTGAATGTCAATTCCACCAAAACTTTGACATTTCAAAAAGTTCATAAAAGGATTGTAAAAGTAATCAATATGCACATCAAATATGGTAAAGGGAAGTTCAAACGTGCTTGCTTGTGTCACACAACCACTTTTGAGCTTTCTCAAGACCTCGAGGTTTGTTCTCACGTGGCAAGCAAGTATGACTGAGCTTTTGTTTACCATATTGATGAGCTCTATGTAAATGTGTGTGAATAAAAGCCTAAATTATGCATTTTAAAACTTTCCTTGTGAGAACCAATTGCATTTGATGTTGTTGACATTTAAATAGCTATTAAAATTTTAGTCCATTACTTTAAATATAGTGCACAAGTAGTATAGATTATTTTTATGATGCTCTAATTTGCTTTTTGAAGTTACTGCGTTCTGTATGGAAAAGAGCAGCATTCACATTTTTCTGAATTTCTGTCATACAGGCTTATAACTACATCGTTCATTTATAGTAAATGTAACTGTCTAACATTTTATTTCTGCAGATATCTTGCCTTATACAAAGGACTGATACCCAAGATAATGAGGCTTGGACCAGGTAACATAAATTAGTGTAAAGTTTTCCTATATTAAAGGTATAGTTCACCCAAAAATGAAAATTCTATCATCATTTACTCACCCTCATGTCGTTCCAAATCTGTATGACTTCCTTTCTTCTGTGGAACATAAAAGAAAATATTTTTTTCCATTCAACTTGTTTAGCTACTAAAATTATTCAAAATACATTGTTCTGTGGAAAAAAATGAAGTCATACAGGTTTGGAATAAGGGTGAATAAATAATGAAATTTCATCTTTAGTGAACTATAACATTTGACATTTATCCATGACCATTAATTGACATGTACTTTCTGAATATAGGAGGCGCAGTTATGCTGCTGGTTTATGAATATGTATCTGGCTGGTTGCAGAAGAACTGGTGATAATCTGCACATCACCATCAGTCTTTACTCCGTCGTCCCCCAGGTCTCAAACAGAACGCCATGCCTGTTTCTCAGAAATCTCACTACCTCTATCAAAATCACAGTTCATCAGACAGGTGGCATGTAGACTCTCCACCATTAATGCTTTACAACAGCACAGTCACTCCCTGAATCTATACTTTCCAACACTTATAACAGAGCATATCTGAGAGTTACCTGTCAACATGCCAGCATATGTAATGGTTACCAACTCTACACACCCTAACTGAAAACACTAAATAGATACAGCACCTCATTTTTAACTTAAATTAAGACTTAATACTGAAGGTATGCCTGAGGGCTCCGTCTACTGTGTTTGGATGGCTAACTGAGGACTGTGACTTTATTAGATTTAGTTTGTAAATTTGTTCTATGTTGGTTTTCTGAGACCAGAATATCCAATACTCTCAAAGTCAAACTCTAGCAATGTTTCAAATTTGGAGAGTGAACATTATTTGCAATGACACTTGCAATGACACGGCATATCTTACCTAGGCAAAGTTAAATTGGCAAATTTAGACAAAAGCACTAATTGAATTATGGAAATTCTGTGATTTCAAAATAATTTTGTGATAAAAAATAATTGCAAAACAGCAATTATAAGGTCTTGTATCCCAAAGTGGTTAAAATTATTCATGTAATGGCTGTGTTTTGCTAATAAATGCTCCTACGATCAATCGGTGGAACTGTTTGTTGGTGCCTTGGAAATAAAACTCTTTCATTGTAAAATGACTAACTCCTGGAGGAAGATTGTAAAAACGAATAATCATTTGCTGGCAGATTTAATGTTTTTGCCTTATGAAAAAAAACAAAAACATAGCTTTTCAGGATTTTGTGCATTTCCATGACTTAGGCCTGGACTAGACAATTTTAAAATTCTCATATTTTTCAAGGGTTTCCATAACCATTGGCCCTCATTTGCTGTTGAATTTAAATCATCTGTATTTTGAGGTTTGTAACTTGTAATTCTTTGTTACTGGTAATAACAGATTACAGTGGGGGAAGGAATCTCTGTGGTGACAATCACTGATTTGTTTTTGTTTTTCTCTCTTTCTCTCTCTCACTCTCATTTTTTTCTTCCTTCATAATCCAGTATGTCATCATGTAGCATCAAGAGCCAAGACACTCACTCTCACTCATCTCTCCTGGCCTTCAGGCTGATTCATCATAGCTCAGCACAACTTGAAACAGCAAAACTGAAAAATGCAAATAAAATCTAAACAATCAGGATGGCCTTTCGATGCTGTCATGATAAAAATATGAAGCGCCTTGGCCTTGTCAGGAAAGACATTTCATATTGTTCACATACTCTTCTAGCTCTGTGTTGCATAAAGATAACTTGTTGGATAAGTTAAAACAATGTCATCCGTTAAAATCCACCCTGACCAGTTCACATTTCCCTCCTTACTTTAAAGGTCATGTTTTATCTAACTCTGTTGACTTAAAGACAGAGAAGGCATTTGTTACACTCCTCTTCAGTCTGGGTTGCACCTCAGGCTCTCGTCCGCCGCTTCAGCTCTTGATTGGTCGTTTGCTGTCAGTCCATTCAACGCTCTTTTAAAGCTTCTCTAGAACACCAAACGACACCAGACGCATTTTCAGACTATACTCATAGTTTCTCGCTAAATGTTTAAAATACCTTTTTCCGAACCATTTGAAGCGACATATCAGATAATTGAGTCTTTTGTTATATAATCCCCTAACCTTTCTCTCCATTTGCCGTTTTTGTTTGCCGTTTCTTTATCGTGAATGCAGAATGCGAGGTGTTGAGCAGAACCAGAAGAACGAGCAGAAACTGGTGCTTACCTTCGAGCGTTTAGAACACACTAGTTCTAGTACACGAAGGAAAACAGTCTGCTTATGGTCAGCCGGCCTTTAAAGTGAGGCTCGCACCTCGGCCCGGTCCACCCGCAGCCCCTGTGCAGTGTTACCGTGCGCCGTGCTCCTGTCTTCAGCCTGATTGCACACAGTCAGCTTAAGATAACCATGTGACATTTGACTTGACTTTCCATAGGAATTAATTCTAAACAGATGTGGGCGCGTGAGCAAGTGTGTTTTCACTTTCCTCCGTTTCAATGGTGGCTTTAAGATTAAGGTGTTTGTCATGTTTCCTCCTGTCACGACTGTACGTGTGCAGCACCACCTTAAAATATACACTTTTTCTATTTAATTTCCCGTCATAGTGCTTTTAAAATTCGATTAATCGCCATGTTTTGACTGTACGGTTCTGTACGTGTCAAACTCCCAATTGGAATGGACCAAAGTGCCATGTTTTCCTTGAATAGGCTGGTCTCGCCGTGTTCTCTGTGTGTTCGCCCTTGTTTTGTGAGCTTTTTTTACGTCTGTTAAACCCTGCATTAAATGAACGGCTGTGATATGTCCGTCCAGTCGATGCATTTGTATTGTCAGCAAAGCCAACGTCCGTATCAATGGCATCAGAATAGGAAAATGGCATTCAAAGCTGTTCATTTGAATAGAATAGGGTCTTGGGGAGTTTGTCTGGCTCATTGTGACATGTGATGGCCTCTATGTGTGGTGGTTTCTTGTCTGCCTTTTTGGTGGTTTATATGTGCTCAAAACAGCACCTCGATCCGAAGCAACGGTCCGTGACCACGGGGTTGGGGTGAAAGTGTTTTCCAAGTCAAATCAGCAGCAGTGCCTGCCAGAAGGACTGTTTGCACTGCAACATGTGGGGACTGCGTGTATCGTATGTTAGGGACTGAGAGCGTGTGTTTGTGGATTTTCGGCACGGAGGTGGTGTGTTTGTATTGGTTGGGGTCCTGAATATGAAGTATTTTGTTGTGTTTGTAACATTTGAAAGAAATTACATGGCGTTCAATACACTGCCTTTCATTTGTTTCTGTTTTGGCCCACCAGAAAAGGGAGGCAATGGGTGTTTAAAAAGCTTTGTCCCAGTATGACATGCTGGCCACAGTTATATATTTTTTTCGTTTCTTTTTTAACATTATCGTTTCACATCAACTCTGACTTTAGACAAAGCTCAGGGGAAAGAGCACTCAGGAATGTGTGGCCATTCATGTAACACCTGAGTGAAAGGCCTTGCAATGGAGTTTGTGCATTCATGTTGCTGCACGTGTGTGTGTGTGTGTGTGTGTGCGTGCATGCGTGTGTTCAGGCATAACCAAAGTTACGGGGACAAATTGATGGCAATACCAGAAATATGTGACTTTGTGGGCACCTTTTTAGGTCCCCATGGGGAAAACAGCTTATAATTTATACTGTGTGATGTTTTTTGAAAATGTAAAAATACAGAAAGTTTTCTAGGGGTTTATGGGTAGTGTTAGTGTAAGGGGATAGAAAATGCAGTTTGTACAGTATAAAAATTATTATGTCTATGGAAAGTCCCCATAAAACATAAAAACCCAGTGTGTGTCATCAGGTAAAACCTATATTATGGGGACAATATGTTCCGACAAATATGGCAATATCCAAAATCCTTGACCTTGTTGGGACATTTTTCGGTCCGCATGAGGAAAACAGCTTCTAAATCTTACTAAGTGATTTTTAAATGTCAAAATGCAGAAAGTTTTCTGTGGGATAGAATATGCAGTTTGTACAGTATAAAAATCATTATGTCTATAGAACGTCCCCATAAAACTTTAAAAAACCCATCGTGCGTGTGCGTGTGTGTGCATGTGTTTCTCTTGGTGGGTATATAGAACTTCAAATAAATTATATGCAAATCTAATAAATTAAAAGCAAGTTAATTAAAACAAATAAATTAAGGTATTTTGTCTGCCCCATTCTTCAAAGAATGGCATTTATTTTTGGTAGATGAATAATTCGAACACATGACACATTTAGACTTTTTGTAAAACCAGGGGCTTTTTTTCTTCACTATCTGGCTGCTCGCCAATCATTTTTATGTAACATAAGAATTAATACTGTTTGTTAATACTGTTATCATCTGCATGTAAATAACATTCATCTACTAAAATAATAACAATTGTCTGAAGCATTATTTTTAAATGGAATCAAGAATTTGATGAGCTCTAATCTTTAGTTTTATTATTTCATCATAGCAGAAATTAGTGTTAACAATATAATAATTAAACGAATGGATATATTTAACTGTAAAATTATTATTTACAGTAGTTATAATTAGTACACTTAATTTGTATTATTTGTTCAGGTAGTAATAATAGAGGCCGTTAATATTTATATTATCATTAAGAACTTCATCAATTTCTGATAAATAAAATGGGTGGCAAATAAATAATGAAAGAAAGTTATATTGAACAGGGGTTTTTACACATGTCTCTTTTAATAAGATACATTCAATTTCATTGTGCAATGTCTGGAGGTGTGCAGCTTCACTGATCATTAATGTTGCATGAATGAATGCTCCTGTCCCACATAATGCCTCGTCTCCCCGCAGCCGTGCCAACTGCACTTCATTCAACGTACCTTTACAATCTAATAAATAAATGTAATAACTTTTCCCCAGAGCTCTGGCATACATTATTAGAGAAGTGAAACTGGTATCCAAAAAGACAAAAATGTGATTTTTATCAAAAACATTTAACAAAAAAAAGGAACAAAGCAGAAAATCTAGCAATTTTGAACACCCTGAAAAAAAAACATTTAAATGCAAACTGGTCGGATGTTTTACATGAGATTTGCTTATTCAATCATTTTCTTGAAAACATACAAGAACAATATATTCACAGAGACGAGCACCAAAATTTAACTCGGGCTAGTGATGCAATTTCATGAGGAATAGCCACCACTATCAGACCAAGTGCACTGCACACCACTGGTGCTGTTCGGATCGGATGGGAAGGCCTTTGCATATCCTCACTGTTGCTCTTTTTTTATCCTGTGCAGACAAGTGCGAGATGCTGATATGGTGCGAGAGAATGTGGGCATTCAGAACAGTACATGGCTCGTCCGACAAGTCTTTCATAAATATCGTAAAGCGATAAGATTGGTCCATCTAGAGAGAGCCAGGATGAAAAGGTCCGTGTTGTTGTGCTCCGTTATTGTCTTGTATTCTCTCTTTGACCCCCCCACGCTCCTTGTACAGTCACAGAGCCGAGTGGGCGGAGTCTCGCGTGGCAGCCGTGCTCTTGAAGGTGATGATGTCACAGCTGTGGGGAGAGAGAGCACTGCCACTGGGCGGCTGCCATGTGTGGCCGGTCACATAGGCCGACGTGGTGCCGCTGGACCCCATGTAGGGTGACACTTGGGTGGGAGGGTGGGAAGGATGGATGCTGAGAGCTGTGACATAACTGTTCACTGTGGGCAATCCATTCAGCGTCTGAAAACAGAGAGCAGTGAGCGTAAGACTTCTGGCCATAAACCACACACGGCCATAGAGATGAACATAAAGATACCATGATAGCGAGGATAAGACTGTGGCGGGTGAACGTTAAAAATAGAAATGATGACTGGAGAGTCTATGAATAGAAACAACAGAAATGGATAAGATATGAAAAGATTTGCCGGAAATGGAAAAGCTATATCGAGGGAAATGCAAAAACAGGAATGTCTGTAACCCTTTGGCAGAATGTCAATATCAGTTCAGGGAAATTCACCAAGGCTTTTCGACATAAAGGGAAGAGATTCTGACGCAGGGTGGTCTTTGACTACTGGAAATGTTTTTCACAGATGACATCCTTTGTTGCAGAGTTAGGATTTGCCCATGATTTACTCATTATGACATGCTTGACCCCTATACACACATGAACGTACATGCATACATACATGTATATGGTATTCATTCAACTTTAATTCATTACTTAAATAGTAAACAGCATAAAAAAAGCCTGGGAGCACTTTATTTTACAGTTATGTTCCGCATGGTACATACTATGTACTTCTTATAGCATTTAAAATAACTGGGTTATAACAGGTAACCCTTAATCTATCCCTAAACTATAAACTTAACCCATGTAGTTACCTTATATTTCCCAGTACTTTCTTGGGTAACTGTAAGTACAAGTACTGTAAAATAAAGTAACCAAAAACCCTCATCTGCATTTGCAAAAAAAATATATATATATATATATATATATAGCCTATATATAAATGTATCTTTCGTTGTATGATTCAAGTCATGCACTAACTGATAAAAACGAAGTGAAGTTAACACCGTGGAAAGCATAACGTCAAATCTGACAAAAAAAAAAAATCTTACACATCTATAATGAAGAATTCACAAAGATTTAAAATTATTTCAAGAAAAGTTGTATGAGTCGGACAATCAAAAGTATGTGGCATACATATGAACATCTCGAGGCGGAAAGTTTAGTCGATTTATCTTGTTTTATAATGATTTTGACCTAAATAATCTGATGTACTTTTTGCAGATCGTTAATAAAGTGTTATGGTTTACCGAGCTCAAATCTAATCATTGGAGTTCATTAGATATAAAACACCGCGCGAAATAGAAAAAGGAAAGTAGGCCTATGAAAAGTGCTAAAATGTAGCCCTATTTGTGCTTATACTTTATATATTGCACCCGCAACTCTGCGCGTTATTGTTGCTGTTGTTTTGGGTGTAGAATAATGTATATAATCTATTTTCAAATAAATCTATAGCCTATGTGTGTGTGTAAAAGCAGCAGTTTCCACGAGAAGTTGACGAAAATAAGCCGTGACAGCCCTTTTAGTCACAAAACAAAATAGCAATATTATTTATTTTCTTCAGTCGTTAACTGTAGTTGTGGGTGTGTCGCTATAATGAACAGAACAGTAATTTTCAATTTTCAATTTTTGATAACTTCCCACATCGTAGATTATATATTTAATATTTAACTTGATTTAAGTCCCAACCTCTAAAAGATGTTTCTGCGTGATGTGTTTGGTAATGAAGCATGTTATCACGCTGTGCCCAGAGAATTCAAAAAATGGACATATAACTTCTAAAATATTGCGTTGTGCTTTATTCTGTAACCTTATAAAATGTAGAGGTTAAGATAGTTAAATATTTGCAATTGGTGTAAAACAAAGGTTTTCTGGGAAATAAGATTAATGATGTTCAGTAGGCCTATCATTAATAGCTTTGAATATTTTATTATTAGTCTTTAGGCAACCTAAATTCACTGCACATTAAATGTTAATCGGGTTAATTTCGTTATAAGAGATGCGTAACATAATGTGTATTCATTAAAATCGTGTGAATGACGATACATTTTCCGTGACCCCTCTTGGTTTTTAATAATATTTTTTTGGTTTCAAGCTATCTGGCGTTCTGACAGATACAAACTTATTTAAACCACAGCGATGTATCTATTTATTGTCCTCGTTTATTGCGTGATGCAGTCTGACTCGTGGTATTTGATCATTTATCCAAGATGACAGACTCAATCATTCGGTAGTCTGTGATATTCATCGTCTTTCTGAATGTTACAATTTTTATTTCTTAAGCAAGCTACTCTGATTTTTACGTTTCATTCAGTACAGGCATAATTTACGCTAAAACAACGTTTCATAGTCGGTAATGAAGATTTATTCCATCTTATTCTTTCAACGACACATAAATCTCCAAGACCCACAATAAACGATTAGTCAGTCTGTTTGTTGCTGCCCAGCAGTGCGCGAATAAATAATTCGACTGCACCACCGGATGGCACGCGCGTTATCCGCGCGCACTCTCCTTTCTCATTCCAGCACATGAGCAGGCAGAAACCGGTGCGCGAGCTTCTTGACAAATAGAAGAGCATTTGTCTTTCACATGTCGGCACGGCACTTAACTGTACAATACTAGTACTATGCAGAACAACCAGCCATGAGCCAAAGACTTTTCCATAATAGCCTCTTAATAATAACAAGAATGATAATAATGATGATATAATATCTATCTAGTATTACCCTTATGTAAAACATATGGAGGTAAGAGGTTTAGCATTCCAAAAGATTCTGGCGAATATTAAATTGGGCGAATAGAAATTATTTGAATAATGTATAACACGTGTTTATTGAAGAATAATAGAATGCATATTTGTTGAATGAGATCGATGGCTTCAAGTGGAAAGGTGTATTTAAAAAAAACAAAGAAAGCCACTTTAATATTTATTTATTTATTATTATATTTTACATCTGAATGTAAAGCAATGGTTTGAACTTATATTTAAAGATACGAGATAATTCGTACACAAAATGTTTACAGTTTTAAATGGAGCTGTAGAACAATTAAGAATAAACTGATAGCCTATATATTTAAAAAATAATAATATTTAACTTTAATATTGTTGTATTTTTTTATCTTTGGCTCATGCACGTGTTACATATCAATTGTAAATCATTTACCTCGACAAAACAATTTTCTTAAGAAAAAAATTCGTTAAATCCTAAATAAATGTATTTTGTATTTCAAATAAACGTTTGTGGCAAAGTACACTTAAGAGTTGCTTAATAAGTAGAGCACGATAAAGATATTGATTAAATGTTTAAAAACTATGCAAAATAGTGGATCAAAACATTTATTACAATTTTATTTGTCAAAGAATTCCACTCAGTATCACGCTTAAATAAAAAGTATTGAGGAATACTAATACATTTCGATTCATTACACGCATAACTTTTGCATTGTACAAAAAGCCTCCAATAGTCATGCCTACACATTAACAGCTGTGCGAATACAGACAGGTAAATATCTTCGTTCGTTTTATTTCAAACGTGCGATAGGCTACTTCATTTGTAAATACTTGTAAAAAAAAAAAAATGAAACCCAGTGACAAGGCCTCATGCCTGCCCACGCCAAAGAACACACACACACACACACACACACACACACACACACACACACACACACACACACACACCGAATTGCCCAAAAAATTGTTATGGATTTTATGTCTTCTTTAAGATGACTATTAATTAACTGAATAAGCTTTTCTGTTTCTTCCAGATTGGGTTTGATTGTTTTTATGGTTAACATAGGTGGCTTCTTTACCTGTGTGTATTTTGCTTCAGGTTCTAAGTGAAGCTTATCCACATTGACTAGTGGAGAAATCGCTGGTGAAAAAGTAGGCTACTCTTGTTAATAGCTTTCCATTCTTCTATTTTGGCACTGGGAAAGGACAGACTGTCACTAACTGCAGGGCAAAACAGAGACATGAAGACTGGAGTCAGACAGGACAAGCGTGGGGAGTAGAACTGCCACATGAACAACTTATTCAGTAAAATCTGCTGCACTGCCATCCATCTCACCAGAAGAAACACAAAAAACTGCTATATCATCGTGTGTGTGTGTGTGTGTGTGTGTGTTTTATAATAGCGTGTTTAGTCTGTATCGTAAAAAAAACTAGTTTTTCATAATCAAATTATGATGATAATGACGTAATGTTAACATGTTTTTAAATTAATAAATAATATATATGTATATTGTAAAAAATATGATCAATAAGTTATGACAACATATGTTTTTACATTGCGTTAACTCATCAAAATAAGTTGAGCAATTTTCTACTTTTTTTAGTTTTAGAAGATTCAACTAATTTTTTTAAGTCCGTTGTAAGTTGAAATGAACTTGAAATGAAATAAAAAAAATTAAGGCAGCAACTTTTTTTACAGTGATCACATCACATATATGCCCTATTTCTATTCAAACGAAGATGCAGAAAAAAACTGAATGTGTGTGGTTAATTCATCAGATGAAGCGCACAGTGTCAGGGAGTCCTTCGGAACATTTACCCAGCGTCTTCCTGGGAGGACAAATTAGATTTACTTTAACCGTTTCCCCTTTGTGCCTGATGGATATTATATTATACACGGTTCCTAAAGTTTGAAATTGGAAAAGCAAGCCCACCAGTGTTGAAACCTGAGAGGGCCACAAAGCCTTCACGGAATCTTTGCATTGTTTCACAACGTATAAACAGGAATAGGCTACACCATAACGATGCCATACTTTCAGTATCTAGCCTAATTTTGAGTTTTGTTTATGCAATTATGCAATCGATTGTGCAATCTTTTATTTTAAAAAGGTCGATTAGGGTAAACAAATCTACAGTTACATAGACCAAATTTAATTAAAGTGCATGCTTAGCATGAAGACCAGATGATGTCTGAGCATGAACAGCCATTACTCAGTGTCTATGTGTGTGTGTGTGTGTGAGAGAGAGAGAGAGAGAGAGAGAGAGAGTGTCTATGTGTGTGTGTGTGTGTGAGAGAGAGAGAGAGAGAGAGAGAGAGAGAGAGAGAGAGAGAGAGAGAGAGAGAGAGAGAGAGAGAGAGAGAGAGAGAGAGAGAGAGAGAGAGAGAGAGCGCGCGCGCTAAATGATAACAATCTGTCCAAAAATTTGCGGCACACATTCTTCCTGTCAAGCCATCCTCGAAAGTAGCCTATGTGTTCGGGGAAGTTTTTCGGTGGAGAAACGGTTGCACGCTACACCTTTTTGAGTGTAGCCAACATCATGTTGAAACGTCTGCTAATAATTTGGAAATGCATTAATGATTTATAAAGGCCTCCTAAATGCAATATCCTCTGCGTTTGAAGCATTAATGTCAACACTGCCTTTGAAAATAGGCAATGAACTAGGCTACCATTAAATAGGACAGGCTGTGGCCTTCACACGTTACTGTAGGCCTACTGAAACACACCACATATGAACAGACAAATGGATTTGAACGAGATTTTTAACATCCACGTCTCTTAGATTAATTTTAAGTTCCTTGAAAGAAATTATGATAATAATTGAATTCAAGTGATGCGTCGCCTAGCATTTACTGGAAAGCATTGCTGTGGCATTCGCATCATGTCGAATCGCATGTAGGCTATAGCTAAATTGTTTTTGTGATGAGTTCAAATGAGCTGGGAAAATCATGTAAAGTGTGTCCTATGTTGTAACTGCTAGCTTTGAACATCAATCAATTTTTATTTTTTTTATTTTTTGCGCCACCTCCAAAATATTCCACATCCGCCGCCTAATTATTACCAAAAGCACTAAACCATGTGTTTCAATGCAAACGTGTAGCTTCTGCACAAATTCCAGCACACTGTTTGCATCGTGCCACTCGCTGTAAAAAATGATCATCCTTTTTTTCTTGCGGACCTGCCGATATGCGATAAATATTAGGCCTAATAGCCTAATAATTGAGTCCAATAAAATGATAGACGTTTGAATAGCTTAACGGCCTTCCATCACTACCAAAACGTCTCTTTTCATTTTCTCTGTTACACACACAGACATACACAAAATCTCAGACACGCTTTGACAGGCCTTGGTGTCTTTTGACAGGATGCCCCCACACACACACACACACGAACAAGGACTTTCTTTTACCAAAAACTGAGAGGATGCTTACTTTGCTGCTCCGTTATTGATCGAATGCCCAGAATATCTGTTACAGAATGAGAAGAAGGCCATATCCTATGCATTGCCATGTGTGCAGGAAGAGTGGGCATGCCAGGCGGAGTCGGTACTTTAGTCCCAGTGGCGGAGATCGGAGTGGGATACGAGTACAGGTGGTTGTAAGGGAGGGTGGGTTGAGGCTGAGGATGAGCGCCCTGTTTGCTCGACTCGTACTGGTTCTGTTGAGACAGATTTCCGATCTTGTTGCGGAGAATCCTACTGATCGAGCTGACGGAGGGCAGATTGAATTTATCACACACACCGTCCGCAAGCAGTCTGTCTCGAATCTCCCAAGCGAAAATGCCAGGGTCCCGTTGCTTGTAAGTCCTAATGTGCTTGACTACGGTTGGGGTCGTGACCCTCGGTTTACTGCCGCCAATAGCGCCGGGAAGTATTGAGCCGGTTTCGTTGTACCGAGCCAGAATCTTGCTCACACACCCGTGAGAGACGCGGAGCTGCCTGCTGATGTCGCAGGGCCTGATGCCCAGCTGGGCCAGCTCTACTATCCTGAGCCGGATGGCATTGGGTAGGGGTCTTCCGTTCACAAAAACGCCGCCTAGCTGGTTCACTTCCCCAAAGGCTGGCTCTAGTGATGCAGATATATGAAGAAAAAAAGAATTGCAAAAATCATCAGATTTTACCAGGCCCTGAACTGCGTCTGAAACAGAAAACCTACGGATAAATGTTTCAGTAAAACTTTCGATTATTCTTTCTGCTGTTCATATTTGCATTGAAGTTTCTTGTTTCATTTTAATGCAATGAGTTGAACAAAAAGTCATTCTATAAATTCTGCAAATAGAAGGGGGGGAAAACAACGTTACTACATTCTTTAACACGTATGTCATATAATAAACGAAATTGCACATTCAGTAGGGTAGTTTTGGACGCGATCAAGCTCATTCGCGGCAAAGTGCCATTCTGTTCCCCGAAAGGACGGTCAAAGCATCAGTCAGTTAAACAGTTTGTGTCGAGAACTAAACCATATATGACTAAATTGTCTAACCGTTCCCCCCCGAATTTTTTTTTATGCATGCCCGTTCCCATGTGGGAAAACATGAAATATGGACCTTACCCATTGCGTTTAGCCTCCCGAGGAAAAAGGAAACTTCTGTGTGCTGTCCTGTTCTGACCTGTTCCGAGTCCAGTTTAGCTGATTTTTATCGCACCGAAGACGATGTGGATGAAAAGTAAGCGTCCGAGACGGATGCGATACCGATTAGTTGCAAGAGAGGAAAATTCGCCTTCTGTTTCCTGATGGCAGGGAGCGCAAGCTTACATTTCAATCCCAGTAACTGATGGGCTGGCCCTTTACACATGTCTCGAAAGCGAGGTGCTGCCAGCCAATGAAACCGCGCGTTTTTCCCCATGTTGTTTTTCTATTGGCTGACAGATTTGACATGACAGGCGTTTGCACCGGCGCAAGCTTGCTTTTGAGAGTTACCCGAGTGTTGGTTTTCTATTTAGACAGATCTAAGAATGGTAAGTGTTTGCAACATTGCACTGTAATTTTGTTTCATAAGCATAATTCTAATTATTTCGTTGACTTGAACAAATTTGCGGGGGAGTAGGCTATTTTTTCTAAACAGGGGCCCTGTGATTTATCCTGATGCCATTTAAATTGCACTTAAAATGCGTCCGACTTATTCATTAATTTATTAGGCTACTTTATTATTCCTATTTTTTTACAAATGCATTTTTAGTTTGTGATATAGTTCCAAACCAATGGTTAGACGTGCTGTTTAAAAAAATGCTATAAAACGGGTTAAATAGGCTATGTGACAATGAACAGTCATTTTATGTCCATGTTATTTATTTAGCTTTATTTTACGTTCAACTGTAAAGAGCTGATGCTTTACATACCCCAGACGTTTTGTATGAACTCTTCATTAGACGTTGACTTGTCTGTCACAATGTAGTGACTCGTACGAAAATACGAGATTGAATGAGATTCTTTTACGCTTTTATTTTCATTGGATTATGATTCCATGGCAAAGCATCATGGACCAATGAAGTCTTAGTGACGACGACGTAGGCTATAACAAACTAGTCCGGTGTTTGTTTGATGCTGTGGATATAAATAATTGTGAGTAATCGGGTAACAAATGTAGGCTACCTTATGTTTAAGTAATATATAGGCTATTTAATCAATAACCTCTTTGTTTTCTAATTGGTCAGTATATTCAACGTTTATCTTTTTTTTAAAAATGTATTGTTTAGATGCGCTCGGGCCTGTTTGAACAATAACAGCCACTGCATATATAGTGGCAAGTTATTTGTATCGTCGTTTAGGCTACTGTTTACTCGAGACTTGAGCCCTTTCATGGTTTCGACTATTTCTAACTTTCAGAGTATTTCAAATCTCAAAGTAGCCTATCTCAAACCTCAAGGCTTTACTCTTTACCTATAATCTCGAAGGTGATGGAATTTTTGTGGTCATTTTTTTAAAATCCCTTTCACAATATTGTGTGTGGCTAAAGAACGAAGTAGCGTTCAATTGTGCTTTTTATGTGCATTTGAATGGTGTCTCAAAAAGTAATTAATTTCATGATGCTTCTATTGCATGTATTTGGACATTCTCTTACTACTAAACATGTTCTTACCCATAGCAGTATGTTTACATCTGGGCTGATGTTAAGGCCCGTCTCCTCTGTTCCACCACTCACTAAAACGTTTTATATTTGCTAAGATTCTTTAAATCACCCAAATACCCAATGTTTCTGATCGATCTATGGACGGAGATTCAAAACATGCAGTATTATTACTTTTTGAAGAACTACCACCAAACCAGGTGTGGCTAGTTTGTGGCTTCACCCGGGTGAGGGGACAAAACAAACGAGGGAACTCCGAAAGAAAATGGATTAAACATGATCGCATCCATGTATCCTATAGCTGGCAAAAATACAACAACATCCCAACTGTTAATCTGGAGGATAGTCAGAGCATTGTAATGTAGGATTAGTTCACTCTAATACACCACTGTATTAAATGTTCTCTTGCGTGTTTTGCTGTGATGGCAGAAAGAGAGCATAAATCCAGCGCACTAACTGACCACCGAAAGATAGAGAAAGGGCTTCGTTAATGAGGTGTAAAGACTGATGGGCTTCTGTCACACTTTCTGCTTTTGCGTGGGAAGAAGGGCCCAGATGATATTATACTTACAGTGGCTGTACCCAAGACAACATGAACTTAGGAAATAGTCCACGAGTGAATTATAAAACAAAATATATAATTAGAAACGTAGTATTTCGTGAGAGCAGCAGTGACAATAATATTAGCATACATAGGCCTACAAAAACTAAACGTATTGTGTTTAAAGAAACTCGATTAAAGTATAGGCGCAAGATTAGAGTATGTAGCCTACTATTCAGCTATGTTTTGGAATAGGAAATAACGTGATACTTTGGCGTTTGAATAATATGCTACCCGATTAAACCCAAATAAGAAAAGCCTTCAACCACTTTGAAAGCTTTTTTAGAGTTTTAAATAGCCTATAGGCTAGTCTACGATACGAAAGCGCACATGTTTATTTAATGATAGCCTATATGAAGTTCATTGTATAGGCTAAATGCATGATTTCTGCCATCGGCTTTTATTTGTAATTTATTGGTAACTTGTTATAATTTATTAGACATGAACATCATGAATATGTTCTACATCGTAAATATTGCTTGATTGTCTCCGGTGTTGCTGGAAGGGAGCCTGATGAAGGATGAGAGTATACACACATGCAGTTTACTTTCAGCTCGAGCTGCACATGACTTTCTATCTTTCTTTTAAAGATTTAAATGGATAGTTCACCCAAAGATAAAAAAAAATCCTGTCATCATTTACTCACTATTATGTCAACATAAGAATAGCCCATATATTAAAGAATGGTGGTGACTAAACAATTTTGGTATATAATTGACCATATTCATTTGAATGGTCAAACATAACACCGAGACATTTCGCAAAGATGTCTTCTTTTCTGTTACACGGAGGATATAAAGGCATGCAGGTTTGGAACGACATAGAAGATGTTTTTTAGTCAGTTTAAGTAAAACGATTTCAACACTAATGACGCATCACACCAGCACGAAACATTAACAAATATAATTATTTTCTGTGTTGTGTTCAGTATTTCGATGATGTTAAATGTGATTACATGTATTGGGAGTATCTTTGATACAAATGATTAATCGTGTCGTTTATATTTCTCACTCACAGAACTCGTTTTCGTTTGGAAATGTGCGAAATAGCTTACTTAATATTTTAATATTTAAATATTTTATATTGTATATTTGTCGCAAGAGAAATCAATCATCCTGTCATACTTGGAGAAAAAAAACCATTCCATAAAATGAATATTGAAATTAAATAATATTATACATAGGCTAGTGTTAAATAATCACTTGTGTGTTCGACAGAAAACAGCGGATTGATTTCAAACACTTTAATATAATAATAATAATAACAACAATAATATATTATTATTATTTAATACAAATTGTGAAGTTGATGAGACTAAAAATAAGGGTTACACTGTATTTTAAGGTGACGCATACATTGTATTTAAATAGCCTATGTAATATTAATTTTCTACTTGCATAGAGTTAGGGTTTTGTTTAGGTTTATTTACTTGTAATTATGCATAATTTACTGTTACTATAGTAAGTACATGTAGTAACGTGTCACTACGTCACCTTAAAATAAAATGCTACCAAAACAAGCAAAGTTGAACTGATACGCTTCATCTTAAGAGCACACATGACACATGGTCCGAGAGGGTGTTTATTTGGACTCATTACACACATCTCAGCTGCCATGCGCTCGTTACTCTTGAAAGCATCTGACCCTCTGATAGTAATGACTTTGTACATTAAGAGTAGTTCATCTCGTTTTAAGAAGCACGCTCAAAGAATTTCAGGACTAAATCAGGAGAAGGCTGAATGTGTGAATGATTTCAATCATCTCCTCTTCTCTGTGTTCTTTAGAGACGATGCCATCAGTCAATATACAGCCGACTGTGGGGGGGGCATGATCAGCAGGTATTTCGATATTTCTAAAACGTGACGGATGAACGCAAAAGAAAATATGTGATTCTACGACGAGCATGCGCAGTATTTACCATAGCTGATAAAATTATCAAAAAGAGACATTTTTGAGCTTACTTGAGGGCTACGACTGTGTTTTGATACGGTCTTGAAAATGTATGCTTTGGGCTTCTTATTCATAAACATACGGAGCGGAAAGTGTATGGTTCGAGTCAGTGTCATCCACTCTTTAAGCATTAGACCAAAGTTGTTACTGTGTATCAAGATACCAATTGAGACTCAAAAGTGTTAAAAGCATTCGCAGCGGTCTCTCGAGAAAGCATTATTTATTCACTCGTCTCTTGTTGTGTCTGCCTGGAGCATTAGTTCGGGTGTGTGATGAAAATAGCTTTCAAAGACAGTCCAGAAATATTAAATAGCCTGCTATTTCACTAAGGGAAAATTGACATGGTTTTGCATGTTCATTTGACAAAAGCAATTGTTACAGGGCCATGTTTACAATTGCTTGGCCTTCTGAAGTTTAGAACATTCAAATGTGAGAGTTGCACAAAAACTTCCAAATATTGCTGGGAAAAAACAACGAGTTGCAATTTGCTAAACGGTCAAAAAAGAAACGCATTTTAAATCCAACAATAATGTACCATAATTTACCAAAATATTCATGTAAGTATATTTAAACCACTGATTTGAAATCACATGGCCTACTATTTCTTACGTGATTCCTTGAATCAAATTAAAACTACAATGCATTTTGTTGCATTGTCTAAACGTGACATCAAGACATTTGGTGTAGCTATTCGGGCCGACAGAAGAGTCTGATCGGTTGATTCTATTAATGGAAAGTGAAGCGAACCGTCGAGTAGCCTATGATTCCGCTAAGAATGTCCAAAACGTCGTAATATTTCATATTAAAGTTAAAGAAAGAGAAAATTATATAAAACAAGCTCTACTTTGAAGCAATAACCTTCAGTTATTTCATATGATCCGATTAACTGATGTAGCCTATAATCGTCGCTTTAAATAACATATAGGCCTACAGGGGAAAGGGATTTTGATTTGACAATATCCAATTTTATTTAGGCTAAATTTCTTATGGAAATTACTTTTTTCTTTATAAAAGAAAAGGAATTTAACCATTCCAGCTTAGTTCGTATGAATTTGTTGCAAATAATCTATTCCCCGTAAAGACAAATTATTGCGTATCTTCATAATTTGTTCCTGTTTATCATTATTGCAGCATCAATCTAATGTCATTCATAACTCATCTCATCGTAATAATTGTATGGCTTATAATTAGGTTATATGTAGCCTAATTGTGTCGTTTTAACTATTAATTCTGGTGGCAATGTTACTGCTTACATCAAAACATTGGGCTTCGGGGTCTACCGAAACATAAAAAGATATCTCGAGAGAAAAACAGATTTATCAAACTGTTAGCTATATCCCAACCGTGGTAGGACTTTCCAGATGAGTCACAACACTGAGAAAGGTAGGCCCTTTTTTCTAGCATGTCACAAGAAGCACCAACAATGCGGTTTTGAACGAATTTTTTAAAAGTGCTAAATGAAACTGGTCACATGAATTAATATAATAATAATAAAAACAAAAACAAAGTAAGATAGGCCTACATTAAACCCTCCTATTACTGGACGACCGCGGTGGTCGTATATCAAATAATCTAAAGCCTAGCTAAGACTAAAAAACAACTTAAATTAGCCTACGTATGGATAACAGTTTTATTATTCTGTCTTCTATAATGATTAGTAGTGGAGAGCTGACTGTGACAGATCAGGCGTGATTAAGTTGTTGCATAAAATATCCGCTAAACTATTATTATTATTATTTTTTACAAATAGTCTGGATTATTAGGCTAGTCAATTAACAGTTATCATTTACAGTTTGAAAGGATCTACTGATAACCATAACTTTTATCTACCAAGTGGAAATGACACAATTAAACTGCTTTGCATGTTAACACCTCTAAAAGGTTGACTGGTCCTGTAACTTAAATCCGGCAGTAATGAGGACTTTCGCAGATTAACGGGTTGTGTTTTGGGGCCAGTTCGGGATTTAGAGGGACAAACCAACTATATTTACGATGGTTTTAAGCGTCCATCACATCGACAGCTAGTTTCTTCACCTGCATTTGATTAGCATGAAATATTAGGCTACATTTCAGTAGAGTTCAATTATGTCTTTATTTTTATCAAGAACGAACTCTAAAGTTTTAATGTCATATTCCAAAATAATTCTTTATTAAGATGAATTGTACACGAGTATGGACTACTGTTAAATCCAACTGCTATAATGCTGCACACCACGCACAATCAATTTTAAATATTTTAATTTCCATCTCTTTACGTGTCTGCCATTGTAGAGAGTAAATTATGGTTTGAATTTGTTTTTCAAAGGCATGATAGTGTCATTTTGACATTCTTAAAAAAAACTAGATGTCATGCCTCGGTTTCTACTCTATTCAACTTCTGTCGCATAGAAAAAAACTTTCCAATGCAATCTCAAGATTTAATGTTCATTTCATCCTTGAGAAAATGATGGAGAAGCAGCTCCTCCTGCTGTTTACTTCTCGCTAGTACATGGCTGAGAAAAAGAGGATGCGCACACAGAGATAGGCCCACGTTTAACTTGTAGGCCTACGTTGTTTAACACATGTTCACATGCGGTCATATTATAATATATACACAAGGTTTACCAAAAACTTAAAAAACGAAAAATAACACTCAGGCCTATAAACAAACAAGCAAATGCCAAACTGAAATCTGAAATGTCCATGTCTTACCACAGGGTTATACAGAAGAAAATCTCTGACCGTAAAACACGTCGTGCGTGTTTTGATCTACAGTAGAAGATCACAAAAGAGAAGATCCCATTTCTGTTAGATGCAGTGTTTCCCAATCATGGTCCTGGAGCACCCCCAACAGGTGATTCGTTTTACCATAAACCGTAAAATGTACATGTTGAAAATGATTGGAGATAATGGGGGAAGATGCCACATTTAAGAACAATGTGCATTTACTATTCAATTGTAACACATTTAGATCAACTTTAGCATGCGCAGGATGTTGATGCATCAGCCAATGTGGTGTTATAAGAAGAAGAAACAAATAATTTTGTTGAATTATTTCAATATTATTTTTATTATTTTTATATCAATTTTAGTTGAACCAAATGTAAAATTATTTGAAGATGCCATCTTACCCGACTATGAAGACCCCCCCCCCCCCCCTCTACAGAATTCTTATTAATATTTATATATATTTTAGAGTTTCGTTAAAGTAAAATTCTGAATCAACTATTCTATTTAAATTTTTATTATGACAATTTGGTTGAATAAATTAATAACCAATGACAGACAAAGGCAAAGCAGAAAATTGATTAATTTGAAAGGAAATTTTTAGGTGTGGTATGACTTTATAACTTTTAATTGAAGATATGTCATAAAGAATGTACATTTTAAGATTTCACTCAACTAACCAGTAGGTTTTAATAAAAGTGAAGATGTCTGAAATGTAGGCTACATCTAATTCATGGAAATACTGATTATATTTAGATACTGATACAGATACTGAACAATTATTACATTTACAAATAATAACATACAACATGCCACTTGGGGCTTTCTGTGCCAATTCTGTGGGGTCATCTTACCCCGACTTACCCTGTAGTTTTTCATCTATAAAGCTAATTTACTAATAACTAATTAGCACTGTTTTTGTTTTATTGTAGTAGGCCTACGATGCGTTTTTCCATCAAACTACAATTTTTTTTTTTTTTTTTTTTTTTTTATCATTACCAAATAGAGCGCGTCCTGTTGTCTTCATGAAAGTGCGTATCTGTACCACGTATGTTATTTCTCGTGCCATTTATACGCCAAAAATAGTTTTGTGTGCATATGATATGCAGTTTCCGCGTGCATAGGCCTATGGTACGCACTTTATGGCGTGTACGCACGCACTCCCCACCCCTAATCCTAACCAAGGGTTTTCAGTGCGTAGCATATTCACGCAAAAACATTGTTTGCGTATAAATGGCACAATAAATAACATTCGTGGTATAGATACGCACTTTCATGAGATCGTGTTGGGGGGAAATGAGCGGAATTTCTTAACTTATAACTATAACTCGCTTAAAAACTGAGATCCATTGGTCTCGGGAAATTTTCCGAAGCATCCTAACTTGTTGTAGAACATTGTAGATAAGTGCTCTGAGTACAGTGTTGTGAATCTTGCTGAATCATCGTTATTTAAGGTCCACGTAAACTTTGAGGACAAGCATAAGTCATTGATGTGTTAATTCAACTCGAAAAATTCAACGAAAATGATTTGTTTTATAAATGATTTAAAGGTAGGGTTGGTAATCCTGTTCAGAAACATTTTTTATTATACTGGGTGAAATGGTCCTTCCATTCTGATAGTAGTCAATACATTATGTGTTCAGAAAAAGGAATGAAACAAATCTGACCTCTGTAGCAGCTGTAGGACAGTAAAAACTCTGACCAATCACTGCCATTCGGTGCGAATGTAAAGAACCAATCAGATGCCTTCATGTCTCGTGCCCGAGCACCACTGCGTGCACAGCAGTGATGCGCGGGTCAATGTATAAACAACCCGCACCCGACCGACGTTTTCAACTAACCCGCCCGCAACTCGGACCGCAAAAAAAAGAAAGAAAATATTGTACCCGACCCGCGTTTTTTAAAGTAGCTATAGTAAATGCTCATCGTAGCGTCATGGGCCATAGACGGAGGAACTAGGGGTGCGCATTTTTCAGAATGCTGTATGATATCGCCTAGTGTTTTGTAATAAAGGCTTGATTTATTCATTTATTTCGTTTCATTTTCTTAACAATTAAGATGCTGCATGTGTTTATCCAGTCTAATCGAAGTGTGTCTCCCCCGACTTTCCCAACAAAAATCCCCCCCGCCCCCTCTCAGCAAATAGGCTACATAAAACTGACATTACTGAGCTATATGCGTTTAAAAGTAGCCTATTAAAATGGCACAATGGCATTGCTCAGTTCAACGCGTTGGGAAATCGGGCATTTTGTCCCGCGTCAGCTTTTATTCAAAAGTTAATAACGCGCTCAACATTCAAAAGGTAAATAAGGATTTCCCACTGTCATCTGCAGACTGCTCGTGCGTCATCCTCGCGCATTCAGACAATAAAGTGTAGACCTATGTATTTCATAGAACATTGTGTCTAGTACTATATAAATTACAAAGGTAAACGACCCGACCGACCGCGACCCGAATATCATTAAAAATATTTTTGGATGACTCGTAACCGCGGGCGCAGGCACCCGCTCATTTTGGATCAACCCGCGCATCACTGGTAGGTACATGCAGCTGACTCCAAATGTGGACGCGCGTTCATGTTTGTGGGGGGGCGTAGCTTTGGACGGAGCACTGATAGGAGGGGGCGGAGCTTAGAAGAGGTGCCACTTTCAAATCTGGCTAGCTCTCCAACATTACCTACTCTAGCTTTAACCCTGGTAGCTAGGCCTACTGTTCAGGTTTCGGTCAAAAAGACGAAACACACACCGCCCACTGCACAAGAACCGACCCACTGTCTGTCAACTTGTGCACATCTCTGAAATTGTGCAACCTCATTTCCTGATGGGTGTCGAAGCAATGTTGATTTGTAAAATATAATGTCTTTGCTCACTCAAGCGCTGTAGGCAGGTGCACCTGAGTGTTCAAGAGATTATTTAAAATATGCGTAGGCTTTAATCTGAATAAAGCTGGTGAAGTAGTGTGATGCACATTTAAACTGCATGCAAATGTAAATATGTTGTTCCAGATGTGAAAGGGGAGGAGAATGTATGCTTCAGGTGTTCCAAAAAATAGGCTACATATGTATCCTCTCTCAAGTCTCATGATATGTCTACTTACTCTGTCCTTCCTGTTCGTGGTGCAGAATCCAGACCGATTATAATTTTTAATATTAACTATATTTCAGCCCCAACTGCCAGATCTGTAACAATCAAATATTTAAAGCAAGTTTTGTTTGAGACATTGTATCAAGACCTATCTACACGAGACTTACCCGTCAGTTGCAGGTGGAATCACGGAGGTCGCACAGTGACTGGACTAAAAGCGTCGCGTCACAGGTACTGTAAAAAAAATTGCTGCGATTATTTAGCACAACTTAGAATCCAACATTGTTTCAACTTTAAAAAGTATGTGTTCAAGCTTGACTTAAAATATTAAGTTTAGTTAACTTTAGTTTAGTTTGGTTAAGTTGGATATTTAAGTTATCTCAACAAATTTTAACTAATCGCAGCCACATTTTTTACAGTGATTTCACATTGAATTTAAGGCTTGTGTTCTAAGTCAGCTTCTAATATGATTCAATATTGTAGAACTTTAATTTAGTCATTGTACATACTTTACATAGCCTACAAAATTGTTTCTAAAATGAACAAAATGGCGTCCATTGTTTGTATAGGGAAACCTGTGAAACTGGGCAAACTGAAAGATTAAAAAGGTTGATGTTAATTATTCCACTCCCTTTAAGCCCTAGATTTGATCAAA
The DNA here is from genome assembly GCF_949152265.1 of Phoxinus phoxinus. NCBI lineage: Eukaryota > Metazoa > Chordata > Actinopteri > Cypriniformes > Leuciscidae > Phoxinus > Phoxinus phoxinus. Next base: position 28,658,655 of record NC_136888.1, read on the forward strand.
GTTGTCAAATCACATAAAAGCTAAACTGGTAACTGAAAAGTAGGAAGGTCCTTTAGGAGGAGGGACATGATCAATCTGAATTAGCATTTGATTGGACAAAAGACTGTAGTTCAGTAAAAGTCGTCAATATTTTTGGTCTGTTTTCACTCAAGAGCTAGAAAATACCCGAGCTATAATTGTTTTTACTGTATAATTCAGGAATGTTTAATAACTTTCAATAGCTCAACAACGCAGCATTTTCAAGCTGTTTTCATGTTGGGAGGACAAACTAAGGAGCTCTCCACCTGCTGCTGGTTTGGGAAATAGTTCAGGATGAGTCATCAATGTTTTGGTCTGTTTCTACTGAAGATCATGACTGTTTATCAAATTACCATAATTGTTTCTTCTGCACAAATCACGAGTTACTATGTCAAGACTTAATTCTAAAAGTTAGCATGAAATGGAAGTTATAGTCTATATCCCTATCGTGAAGTATAGTCTATATCCGAGTGAAACGGCTTCTCGAACAAGAAACAATATAGGTCGGGATTTGATGTTGTCCATCGGGAAATATATTGTTGACTCCTATTTTGAAAAGGAAGTCTGAACTGTTGCACTTTTGTGTTCTGACGTAGTGTGTGTGATAACTTAAGTGATGGGTAAAGAAGATGGGTAAAGATGTCTTGTGTGCTTTATTGCTGTCTAATAACTCCTGATACCATGGATTGGTGACATCGCTATTGTTGGTCCCGAAGATGGCTGTTGTTAACATGCCTTTCCCTACATGACCACTCAGTTCCTGCTATGTTCTTCATTGTGGACAAAGGGACAATTAGGCTTCATCTGTGCCAGTCTTTCAGTGAACTGTTGCGAAGTCAACTGAGATTGGATGGGCTAAAAACGTTATATCAGAGGAATTAAATCGCTTGCAAGCAGCTGGGATGATAGAATGCATCGATCGATACCTCTGCATGGGTGTTACCAATTGTTACGTGGAAAAAGTCAGTTAAAATTATGTGCGTTGATCTCAGATAACCTATAAAGCAGTGATCATGGACTCTTTTCCATTGGCACACATGGATGAACTATCTGCTCTTAAAGGTTATACTGTTTTCTTTACCATCAACCTGACAAATGCTTACTATCAAGTGCTGCTGCATGAAGGCAGTCGTGACCTCAAGTTGACTGTTCCGTTTTTTTGTTGTTTTCCATTCCTAAAGGATTGGCTTCAGTACCTGTAGAATTTCATAAGATGATCACCATCATCCTGACTGGCTTGTTAGGGGTTTGAAAATGACCTGGACAACATTATCATCCGCAGACGTGACATGTCTATGCATGACAAAGCACTTCAAGCGGTCTTACAACGACTAGAAGCTGCTGGCTTGCAGCTCAATAAAGACAAGTGTCGCTTTCAGCAAACCAGCCTGCAGTTCTTGGGTCGTACTGTTTCAGCAGAGGGTCTTCTTCCTGAAGAATCACGTGTACAGGCAATTCTCCAAAAACCTTGGATTTATGTCGTGGTACAGTACGTTTATTCCTGGTTTTGCCACTGTTGTTGTGCATATGCATGCCTACAAGATCCAAATGGATTCAGCTGGTCAAAAGAGGCTGAACATAGTTTGACCAAAGTTAAATGACTGCTAGCTAACAACCCTACTTTGGCAGTATTCAACCCCACATTACACACGATTGTCTCCACAGACGCTTCTGACTATGGTCTGGGACCCATACTTTCTCAGGTCAGCCCGGATGGCATTGAACGACCTGTGACTTTTGCATCACGTTCGCTGTCTACCGCTGAGCATAAAAAAAAGCACTGTAGAAAAGGACGTGTTAGCATGTGTGTGGACCGTTTAGGGGTGGCGTACATATCGGTGCGGCTGTTACCACTTTCTGTAGCAAGGTGGTCTGCATGTCTCGTGTAATTTTATTTATGATGTGGTTTATGCCCATGTTCTTAAAATGCTCCTGCTGGTTATCTGTCTCTTTTGACCTTACCTGCTTCTCCTGCAGATAATTCTGTTGCTCCAGCTCCCGATGAGGAGTTTGTTGCTTTTCAATCTGCCGCCCGTAATTCGCTGTCGGCTGCTGATGTTGATGCTGCATGTGCTTCTTGCCCTGCTATAACCAAACTTCGTATATATACATTTCCAATGGTCCTTCACCTGGACGTTGAGTTGTTGTTGCCTTACTATAAACTGCGACTGTGACTGTCTGTTAAGGACAACTTTGTCTTTCGGGACTCACGGCTGATTTCACCTGCTTCTCTTCGATCTGTGCTGGTTTTGTAAGTCGCGCTATTTTGGTCCAATGGGGGTTTCCAGTAGCACGGGGAAGGAAACGCGTGTTCGAGTCTCTCCAGCGTTTTAAAGGAATTTTGGTTAAATAAGACACAGGTTCTCATATGCAATTATCTCGTTTTAATCTGACTCCATGAATTAAATAAAAGTTCAATGTGCAATAAGGTTATGTTTACACTTAAATAGTTACAACATGATGTAATGAGAATTTAAATCATTTGTACCCAACATAAATGTTACCTGAGAGAGAGAGAGAAAGAGAGAGAGAGAGGGAGAGAAAGAGAAAGAGAGAGAGGGAGAGGGAGAGGGAGAGAGCCCTCTCCCCAGCTTCGCATCCAAAGACAAGAGAGTGAAGAACATTTGCCGTCCTGTTTTGTCATCTCTCCCCCGACCATCTCCCAACACCTAGGTGTGAAATATTCAAACTGACCAATCAGACCATCACAATTTCGTCCATTGTTCCCAACCTCCGGCCCACAGGCCCATATCACCGCTATGCTGGAAATGTCTTAATGAAAAGCAGTGTCTTTGTTGCATTGAAATAATCTTGGATTATTTCCAGCCTTACAGTTTCCATAGCGCATGAAGGTCACCAGGGAGAGGTAAGAACCAAAAAACGCCATTGTGATGTCTACTAGTGGCCAAGGATGGATGCTTAGGTTCATGATGCTGTCTGCCCCTACCATGTGTGTCAGCTCAACGACAAAACTGTCAAGACACGTTCTGCTCCTCTCCAGCTGGTGTCACTGCCAGATGGACCATGTCAGAGAGTGGCTGTGGATATAGACACTGCTGCATCTCATTGAAGGTTTGCGATAACATTCATTGACTGTTACAGCATATGGCCTGAGGTCTCTTTTGGTCACTACGGATTTTGTGGTTTCGTTTCTGTCATCAGTCTTTCACCGCCATGGAAATCCTTTAAGTATAGTTACTGATAATGGTGTTCAGCTTACATCTGCTGCTTTCTCTGCTTTTCTGGAAGGAAGGAATATTCGGCAGATAATGGTAGTGTAGAGAGTTTTAACCGTGTGCTCAAACACACTGTCCAAATGACCATCCAGCAACATCAACCATGGAAACCTGCGGTAACTGCCTTCTTGTAGGTGTACGTGCCACTCCACATGCTGGAACTGGTACTTCACCATTTCAGCTCTGTCTATTTTTCATCTGCTCCTGTGCAACCACCAACTGACATGACTGTTCGCCGAAGGGTTACACAGCTGCTACACAAAAAGAAAAGTACACTGATGCTAAGTGGGTGCTCATACTGCTTGTTTCCAGGAGGGGGATAAAGTGAGGGTATGGAACCCCTTGTAAGGGACACAGAAAGTTTACTGATCCTCTCACGGTTACTGAAAGACTGGGGGTGGGTACATGAGTTCTTAGTGATGGAAAGACATGGAATGCTTTACATCTCACTGCATTTCCATGTACGCCAACAACTCCAACTGAGAACACTGCTCACTACACAAACGCTCATACCACTAGACCTAAACGTTATGTTCAGAAGCCTAGTTGGTTAAAGGACTATGTCACTTAAACTGGTGTAATATTATGTTCTTTAAAAAGGGGGAAAATTTAGTTTTTTACAAGTGAATATTGTTGACTCCTATTTTAAAAATGAAGTCTGAACTGTTTTAGTGTTTATAATAAAGAAGATGGATGAAATTTACTACTCCTGTTTTGTGTGCTTTATTGCTGTTTAATAACCGCTGACAAATACCGAACTTACATCAGAGAAACAAAGTTATTTTGATTAAAGATTACGGGATACATGCATTTAAAAAAAATAATGTGCCCGGATAAATTATTTGTAACAAATACTGCAATATTTTATATTTTATATAAAAATAAGAATTGTCCATTTTTATTTTGTGGGGACTAAGCCTGAGAAGGTTAGAATACATTTTTAAAATGTAAATTTTTATTGTATTTCAATGAATTTTATTGTATTTCAAAAAATTCTCAATGTATTTATGTCTTATATTTTTAAATTGAATCTTTCTTGTGTGGGTTTTATGTTGTTTGGTTTACTTCTTTTTGGCCCGAAAATGTGAGGTGGGGTTATTGGTTATGAGTTTCAGATCGAGTTCACAGGCATGCCTTCTGGTTTTATTGTTGAGCTCTTGAGTCAAGCTCTGTGTTGCAACTTGTGGTAGGCCTACTTGATTTTAGATGCATCTACAATATTGGAGATAATTTTTGAACGTGTAAGATTATTGGATTTTCTTTGTGTGTGCACGCGCGCACGTGTATGGATGTAACAGTGGTGACACTTGATCCACATTTAAGAATACTTTTTTTTTTTTTTTATAAATAAAAAAATACTGCTATTTTTGTACTGCTCCAAAAAAAAATTATTTATAGGTGTGTGCGATCTGTATCAAGTCCGTTACACTCAATATCACAGGTGCCATTTTGTCTTGATGTAATTAGCCTATGTTCATACATCTTTGAATATTTCTTAAAGGGATAGTTCACCCAAAAATAAAAATAAATTGTCATGATTTACACTTTTTGTTGTTTTACAATTTTTCAATACAATTATCTGTATTAATCAAAGCAACCTGAGCAACAAACAATTGAGGATATTAGGATATGCTGCAATTCACAGAACAATCTCTGTTTTCTTAACAGTGTGTAAAGTGTTTTAACATACAGTATAATGGTTTTAAATAAGATCTGGTAAGAGTCTAATGTGTTTACCCACATCTATGTAAATCCCATGAAACGATCTTTTTTATTAGGCTATTGTAAATATAAAAAATGTGTATTGGTTGGTCTTCGCGCGGAAATGTTTGTTTCTGTATTTATTCTCTGTTTCCCGTTGTCTGACTCCTTGGGTTTGAGAAGTCAAACAACAAGGGTAAATATTTGACACTGGAGAGCTCTTGGGTGCTTGAGAGTGCACACTTTTCCTGAAGCATACTTCTATCCGTGGGTGTCTAATAGATTAAGGAGATACGAGAGGTCATTAGAAACTAAACTGTGTGCCTACACGGGTCTTTATTGATTCTCTGAGAGCGTGCGCCTAAATTCAAAGAGCTTGGCAAATATTTTAATTTACTTTATACAGTTTAACAACATACATAGAATGCAGCATGTCGCAGTTACTAACCGGAAAACGCTATTTAGAATTAAAGCTGATACAACGAAAATAATTATTATTAGCCTATAAAACCTTTTTTTTTTTTTTTTTAATATTCATCTCGTCCTTATTTTTTGACAATCGTAAAATTTAGGAAAATTATAAATATATATTTTTTTATCAAATAGCCTAAAATAAAATCTAATTTTTAAAAGACTTTGATTAATCAGGAGACAACTTGAAATTTGATGGAAACGAAAAGTCTTTTAATTCCGTTTGGAAACGCATAACTAATAATTCAGTTTAGACGTAAGCAGCTAGACGTGTAGCAGTAGATAGTTGCCCAGATCCCGTTCATCCCTATTCAAAACCATGACAACATGAAACAAGCTCGGATTTATTCGTGAAAGTTAAAGGACATTGTGCGGGGGCGTCAATCAAGCATTATTTCAGGACTGAACAAATGCAAAATCTTGACTGGAACAAATGCTTCCAACGGGTCTCGGACGCGGGGCTACATTTCCCTCTTTTGTTCCTGGTCGCTGGTTGGCATGTATTTGTGTTCCTTTTTTCGGCCGACCACCCAGGACGACTAGACGAGAACGGATACCCACTCTGTTTGGGAGGGTCTCTGCAGTCATCCAGAGCGCGCTCTCTCAGGAATCATCCGAACCCAGTGATGCCTCGTGCACTTTCTGGTGAGGTGAAGGAGTAAGCAATAGTCCATAACGACATTTTACAGGTTCCCTGATGTCTGGATCTTTTCCCAAATTGGAAGTTCTTCATTCCTGTGGTGGTTATCTCGGATTTTTAGGAAGAAATAACCTGTTAAGTTAAATAAAACTAATATACAATCATAAATAAGAAAATTGAACGTTGAAGATGCATGAGTAGATGCTACTTTAGAACATAAACAGCTAATTTCATATCTCAAAAATCTATTTGATGGAGACATTTTAGTTATTTTTACAGTAGCCTACACAAAGGGCAGGATAGGCCTACTTTTCCATGAGCCCACGAATATATAGATTTCATGAATTACCATGAAATATCACACTACATTTAACCCGTGTTTGTGCAATAACACCTGCAATAAACGACATTACCCCAATAAACGAATTAGGAAAACCAACTCTGGACGCTAATGGATCACTTTGTATGCAAATATCCGATATGTTATTTGAGCGGGGGGGAAGAAGGGAGGGGTCTTGTTGTCACTTGCCACCCAAGACGTGATTCAGCCTCAACAATTACCATTATCTGTTTCCCACTTTTCACGAATTCGGACGAATCAGTAATGATGAAGAGTGTTACCCTCCATCATTGTGAAAGTAACGGGCTATTCTTTGCCGAGTTCACACCTACCATTACAGGGATTTAAGTACACGAGTCATTGAGGTACTTAGAACCCATAAGTAGGAGAGGCCTGAAAGCAGCCAGCAAGTGCTGTTTATATAAACACCGCGACATCAGTGTACACATTGTCACTTGGATGCGCGACTTGAAAACGCACACATCACTTCAGCACTGCGACTGAGGATAGCTCTTCAACACCGAGAACCAGTCCTGGAACTAACAGCACTCCGGCGCTACAGATGGCTATTTCGAACAAGTTCAGTTTCACTGTGAGAAGTATTTTGGATTTGCCAGAAAACGACTCCGAAAGCATCGCGCGCCATTCTCCAGTGGACACGTTTTCCGTTTCACCTTACTCGTCTTGGACTGAAACCGACAGAGGACATATATGTAAGTTCCTAAAAAAAACACACATTTCCAAATCAATTTTAAGAAAATGTTTCAAACGTCAATTTTTTAATGTCCTATTAATTAATGTTAGTTATACGTGTTGCCACTTGGTAACTGTAAAGTGCATACAGATGTTTTTCCCCCAGAGATAAATAATGGCTAATCGATTTTTTCTTCTTCTTCTTTAGCATCAGACGAGAGCAACCTTGAGGCTTCACCAGACTCCACGGGCCAAGATGTGCTTTCAGTGGATACAGAGCATGAAAAGAGGAAGAAGCGACGCGTGTTATTCTCCAAGGCTCAGACTTATGAACTGGAGAGACGCTTTCGTCAGCAGCGGTACCTGTCCGCTCCAGAACGAGAGCAGCTCGCGCACCTGCTACGTCTCACGCCCACGCAGGTCAAGATCTGGTTCCAAAACCACAGATACAAAATGAAGAGGGCGCGGATAGAGTGCGCTCAGGACCTCAATCAGCCTCCGGTTTTGCGCAGGGTCGTGGTGCCCATTTTGGTCCGAGATGGCAAACCGTATCAGAACTGCTCAATCGATGCAGAAAAAGGAAGATGCATCGTTCCACCAACAGTGCCATCCTCATCCTTCAGCGTTCAAGGTTTCCAGTCTTTACAGCAGCAGACGCCCTTTGCGCTTTTCCCCACATACCAGCACTTTACCAACACAGCGGCCTCCCGTCACCACTTCTGTGTTTGGTGAGACTCACTTGAACTAACCACACGAACTATTTCGAGACTTACCCCACAGGACAGCGCATGGATTCAAGTTCATTCAAGTTGTTTTTAATTAAATAAAGTATTAGGTCTATTAAAGTAGAAACTTTCAGCGTTGATACATAATTAATAAATAAATGCTGTTTGCACATTATGTGATCTATTTAGTTTTGTTTTGGCCAGTTGCGTTTTGCAAATTGTTTGTGTATTAATTGATGCTGTGTATAATTGCTTAGATTGTGTATTTTTGAACAGTTTGTATTTGTTTTAAACCAAAAGTTTATATATCAGTGAGAAAAATATATATGTTTTATACAGTGAACAGTGTAGCATGATCTGGATGAAATTGGATCATCTTAAAATGTTACACGTTTTCGTTCTTTATTCTTCTATGTATATATATAAAAAAGAAAAACTGAGAATAAAAAAAAAACTTTTTTAGCAGTTCTGTTTGAATTTTCCATACAAATTGTACAGATCATAATAAATATTCTTTCAGCATGAAATCACTCCTTTTAACCATACATATTTTAAAATATATTCCCCCTTTATTGTTTGTCATTTGTTTCGTATAATTCGTTCACCTTTCTGTTAATCCTCGCGATTGTTAGATAGTGTTTGTATAAAAGATCTCAGATTGAACTGAAAAGAGTACGAGAATCAGCGCACAGCAAGAGGTGAGTGCTTTTGTAATGTTAAGACGTCCACTTTCACCCAACAGAGCAAATAACCAGCTTAAAGAAAGAATCCTTATTTAAGACTCAACAGTGAACACTGAGGAAGAAATGTAAGATGCACAATGGATTTAGATTTTTGTGTGATTCTGGGATTTGCGCATTTATTTATAGGCCTAATACCGCGTACAAGCATTTTTGTTTGTATTAAGCGGTGATTTGATTTGAGTGGTGACAAAATTATAAAATCGAAGTTGTTAAAAATGATTTCTCCAACACCCCCCCCCCCCCCCCAAAAAAAAAAAAGAAAAAGAAAAAAAAAGAGCAGCAGCGGTTTGTGACAAATTGCACTGAGACTTTAGAAAGTTCAAGCAACTCACTGCCTCCTCCATATTTTAAAAGAGGGTGATCTTTGTTGTAAGTAACATTAATGAAAGAGGCGTGCTTTCTCGTGCTTTCTCAATCCCGAGCTTGTCCCAATGAATTCAGCGACCCAGTTAGTATCATCCTTGTCACCTGGTCTTTTGTCCCCTCTCTCAGGCCACCTTGTTCTACATATGGAGGGGACTGACCGCAGCGCTCTCTTCGCTACATCTTCCCTAAAACACTTTTTTTGTGTCGTCCTCTGAAAGGACCATTGTGTGGCTTCCAAAGGGACCTAGACAAAATCCGCAGTGTCTCAATTCTCGTGATGTTTAATCAGTCCCGGGTGACAAATTTATGGGCTTTAACAAGACAATGGAGTTTTAAAAGTCGTTGGGTTTGGGGAGTGACAAAGACAGGCTTTAAGAGGTCTTCCCTGGTTTATGGCTAGACTTGGCCACATCAACTTGGTAGTAACATAGTAAAACTCAACAATTACTCTTATGGAGTTGTGTTTTTCTCTTAAATAGGACCTACTTAAATAAATCGTGTGATTTGAGTAAACATGGGTTAATGCACTAAAAGAAATTAAAATCATATACAACTGATACATTGAAATCTCTACCAAAAACTGATTCATTGAGCAGACCAGATAATCTGAACATAAACATTTGTGTTTTATTCAGTCGAAACTGTTTTGAGGGTAATTGATGACATTGTATTATGTTGAATATCAAACGTTTTTTGTGCCTTTGTTAATGAGGCATTTGTGGACACATTAATATTTTTAGATTTGTGGAGTAAAAGTTATATTCTTTATTTTAAAGTAAAAAGATCAAATAAGACTCTTGGGGCATAAGATAATTTAGCACAGAAGGCCCCAAGTGCTGCTGTTATTAATTATAAATTTGATAATTATGGTTATTATTCAGTAGCCTATTCCCATTAATTAGATGTACATTTCAGAAATATTTGCTTGCAAATAAAAACCATACTTTAGTTTAGAAATCATTGATTCTGTTGCTATTATGACATATCTTCAAATAAAATATGGAAAATTACAAATGAATAAACAGAATAATTTTACCTTTCAGATCAATCTCTTTTACTGGGGTTCTGCTTACTGTGGTTATTCAATTATTCACATTTTGATTTAGTATTTTACAATAACAGCTCTTTGAATTTAATATTTTGTGTATACATTTTACTAATTTTGCAAATGTTTCTATTTATCCTGAACGTATCTAAATGGGCCTATGTTAGGCTACAATTTAAAAGTAAATGCACATTGTTCCCCGATCTTATATGTAAGTCCAAATGCGTTTTTATGCCTCCAGTTGGTCTGTCAGACTTTACTTTTTAATAAAGTGAAACAAGGGAGGGAGAGCGTGTTGCTGCCTGGCTGTGCGCAGTGCCACTCTGCCACCTTGAGGTTCACAGCTTCCGGTGGGCCTGATCAGGGGTGCGTTCCCCGTAGGCTACGTAAATAATACCATAGTAGGCTACGATCATGTAGCCTATCAATGTATCGTTAAAGAAATCAAGTCACGACTGTTTCCCAAAACTCCACTGTCGCAAATTAGTCGTTCAACCGCGATGGTTAATGATGTCAGTAATAACTTATTTTAATGAATCCGTTTGAGATCAAATAATTGCTGGTTTGCGATAAATTACGGACATGTCATCTGAGGACCTATTCTCGGTTTCGCCAGTTATTTTGCTTTATTAGATTCAATCGTCTTTCTTACGTAGCCTAGGAGCACGTTCGCACATGCGCACTCTTCAAAAACGGTGCTTTAAATTTCTTGACAAACTAAAAGACGTACATTTATGCGAAATAAAATATGTGGATTTCACTGAATGTCAGCTTTTTTTTTCTTTTTTTCTCTCTCAAGATAATGATTTATAAAGTCCACATGTCAGGCAAACAAGACATTATGCTTCTAACCACAGGTCGAGCATAGTTCCAACCAGAGACTTTGCGATGCTGTTTTCCAATGTTCGTTTGGTTTCGGGAAACACCGACTCGTTGAACTAGCTGAACATAGTTGGCTAACGATGCTTTCGGGATAAGCACTCCTGATTTGGCTCAGAAGGAAACCAATATTCTCACACACCTCTCTCCCATGAGTGCTCTCTGTACAAACATGGCTGCTACTCTCCACTAGATGTCACAATAGCATCGTGGAGTCTAAAGTTTGCGTACTCTGCTCTGCTGTCAATATTTACTGCACCTGCAGCGTCAACAACACTCCCGTCCCACCGTAAACAAACGTTCAATAAAACACATTAGAAGAAATAAGCCAAATATATAGGCCTAATATAATAAAGGCCTAAAGGCCAAATATAATATAATCACAATAGAATAGAATAGAATAGAATAGAATAGAATAGAATAGAATAGAATAGAATAGAATATAAACGCATTTGACTTCATATTTTTATCTAGGCTATATATGCATATTGAAAACGTAAGCCACCCAGGTAGCGCTGAACAAAACTCCGGTTTGTCAATAGAAAAAGATGTTAAAAACAACACAAATCGTACCAGTAATTGCCGTTAATTGACCATGATAGCCGTACTCCAGTAGAGAGCAGCGAGCCTGATTAAGATAATTAAGAGAGCCTTTTGTAAACTGGATCAAGTAGGCCGAACACCTTGAAAGCAACGTTGGACGCTGCATAGTTTTGACACTAATTGTTATAATTGCACGCGCGATTATCATCTCTGGTGCACAAACTACGCCCACCTGGGCTAACTTCAAACTACGGAGATGCGCAGTTGTCTGCTTGTTTAAGGAGGTTCGCGTATTTTATTTCACTGAAACGACAAGCTGACTATCACGATCGTTTTCACTAAGCTTGAGCAAAGATGTGAACTGAACGCTCGCTGGATATTATGTAAACATTTGTAAGGTTGAAAAGAATGTGTTTCTCATAATCCTGTAAAAAGTTCCGAATGTGTTGGCATTATATTAAAACTATTAGCCTTACTTTGCACATTGGATTGTCTTTATTGATAGTGCTTTTTGTCTTGCCATTTGAAAATATTCTTGCTGTGACCACCAGACGACGCTGTATTCCCTCGGCTAATCCTAATAGATAGGCTATGGTTTGCTATGTTATTTTGTTTCTTTTTTTGGTCTTCTTCTTATTATGGCGTAAGAGCAATTTGACAGATCTATCAGGGATATACTATTAGGTATAGCTAGGCCTATGTATGGGATGACCAATGTGTGTTACCCTTCAGGGCAGCTCGTTATTTCAGATTTGAAACACTTGAAGTGTTCCACAAGATCGCAAAGAAACAAAGAAATGCATAGCGATTTTTTTTTTTCGAAAATGATAACATTTGAATTCAGGTAGAACGCATAATAGCAAAATAGTGCAAATTTGTATTTCCTGTTTTAACAAGGTGATTTTATACTCGTAATTATTTAATCAGAATCCGACTGATTTTTAGCATTTCTTGGTCTTAGGTTGAGCTGTTTTGGGCTCTATATATATCCAGAAATGGATATCTTAAAAAAAAAAAAAAAAAACACAGTTGTTTATGTAGCCAAAACTCTATATATATATATAAAAAAAAAAAACTTAAATCATAAACAGGGTCTCTGGTATTCCTAATTGCTGAATCCATAAGATGATCTTTCATCTAAATCTTTTTTTCTTTTTAGTTTTTTACTTGCCGATTTTGTTTAGAAGCTTGCAGCGCTGATACACTCTCGATGAACCCAAGTCTTGACAAAAACGAAAGTTTAAACCAAACATCTAAGTCTACAACAATATTAGAATCTTACCCACTCACTTGTTATTTATGTTTTGTTCAACCAAAAGACATGAACTCTTGGTGTCCCAAAAGGTGTGTTTCTCTATTGGCAGTTTTAAATTTGACACGATAAATGGGTGTAATTGTCTGTAAATTAAAGATAGATCCACATATATGAAATATGTGTTTTCATAATATATGTGAAACCCTGTAGGCTAATGGCATCCTATTATTAGTTGTAGCCTAATGTTAGACATTAGAGTAAAAGATTAGCATAAGACAACGCGTTGTTTTGAAAATAGCAACAAATTAAATTGTTATATTTGTTCAAATAGAATAGGATGAAATAGCTAATAATAACAATAAAGAATATAAAAAAAAATGAAAATAGTCTGCTTAATTTGTCAAATTAATCGATTTTGTAAAGTCTACGGTCTAATCATACATAATTTCTGTAAAATAGTTTTTCTGTCCAGAACTAGGGCGTCGGGGCGCGCTGGTAGCTATGCATTATTGAACTCACACGGAGTTACTTCAGGACTTACTCAGGTTATTTCAGCGTCGTTAAATTTACCTGAGAGCCTCTCCTCCTCCCGAGTTCATTTTCTTCAACACCGCGTGTCTGAGCCGAGTGCATGGATGGGAATTTGGACGACACGCTGCCTATGTCCAATAATATCAAACGGAAACGGGCTTAATCATTTACTTGGCCTCTTAACACGCGCATATGTATTTATTTATTTGTCAGTCAGTGTTCCTGAGTCGTCGCAAGGGCCCTTTGCATGTTTGAGTACGATGGAGCATAATACAAACACGCCTGCAATCACCAGAAGCCTCTTGTGGCCATTAAAAGTCAGTAGTTCAACTCAAGTTTTTTTTTTTTTTTTTTTTCAGAAACTGAGTGGTTCTCAAAGTCTGAAGTCCGCATATGCTCTCACATCAAGGGGCCCTTATAAACATCACTCCAACTGTCAATATTTCATCCTTTGCTGTGTTCCTTGTCGTTCTTGCAAGCACCACCGCGAAATAAACAGCCTCGCGCGCAAAATGAATTATGGACGAATTAAATTTACGCACAGGTGTTGTTACATGCGCAAATGTTTTCGGGGTTGGGGGATGGCATGGGTAGCTGAAGACCGCGTAATAGAAATTGTGCGTGGGTGCACAGATGATAGCGCTGCTTTGTATTGTTGCCCTGGCTGCTGATGCCCCGCCTCTGATGGAAGCCTTAAACCTGGCACCAAGCTAAAACAAACGAAAGTCAGCTTCGAGCTCCCACTCAAACCAATTAAGGCGGACTCCAGTGCACACTCATACGTTTCCATCCTGCTGCAGCGACGGTGAAACAACAGGAACAGAGGAGCTGGCCAAAAAAAAGAAGGAGAGATTGCCTTGCCTTCTAATTTCTCCCTTTCCAACACAGAACAATGTCGATGAGCCCTAAGCATACGACTCCTTTTTCTGTATCCGATATCTTAAGTCCTCTTGAAGAGAGCTACAAAAAAGTGAGTATGGAGGGGAACAACTTGGGGGCTCCACTTGCATCGTACAGACAACCCCAAGTCACGCAAGCGGCGATGCAGCAGCACCACATGGGCCACAATGGAACAGTACCCGCTGCCTACCACATGACTGCAGCTGGAGTTTCCCAGCTGTCACACTCAGCCATGGGGGGCTACTGTAACGGGAATTTGGGCAACATGAGCGACCTGCCGGCCTATCAAGACGGGATGAGAGGCAGCACGACGGCCACCAGCTGGTACGGGACGAATCCGGACCCGCGCTTCTCTACAAGTACGTGAGACTGAGTTGTATTTGCAAGAACTGTTTGTGGATTTGTATGAAAAAATATTTTAAAATAGCTATACTGAGTGTATTAAACATGTCAGCTATAAAATGTACAATTTTGAATTTGGTTGTAGCCGTTTAGTAAACTTTATAGTTTGAAAATGGGGCTTTTGCCAGTATTAAGGGGAAATATGTTAAGCCAACCACACTTTAAACGTGCCAGGTGCTTTATCTAAACCCAAACAAACTATATCAGTTAACAGACTCTTAACCGCAGTTTTAGTGTGTGTCCAAAGCTGGGAACAGTCTTACAAGATGCGATTGCGTAATAGTGCACAATCGCAATATTTGCTCTTTTTACTGTGCTGTTATAACTCACTGAGCTGAGCGTTTGTATTTTTTGTGGTCATTATTAATATGAATTATTGTACTGTTTGCTGTTAAATTGCAAAGCTAAATCAGACTGTTCTGTTTTTGTTTTTTTGTTTTTTTTTGCAGTCTCTCGTTTCATGGGTTCCTCGTCTGGTATGAATATGGGCAGTATGGGCACTCTGGGTTCTTTGGCGGATGTTGGTAAAAGCATGGGTCCGCTGACCAGCACACCTCGCAGGAAGAGACGGGTACTCTTCTCCCAGGCGCAGGTGTACGAGCTCGAGCGACGGTTCAAGCAGCAGAAGTACCTCTCCGCGCCGGAAAGGGAACATCTGGCCAGCATGATTCACTTGACTCCGACTCAAGTTAAAATTTGGTTTCAAAACCACCGATATAAAATGAAAAGGCAGGCCAAGGACAAAGTGTCCCAGCAGCAAATGCAACAAGACAATGGCTCCTGTCAGCAGCAGCAACAGTCTCCACGGCGGGTGGCCGTGCCAGTGTTGGTGAAAGACGGAAAGCCATGTCAAGGCAGCAGCCACACACCCAACACCGGTGTACAAAACCACCATCACCAGGGAGGAAACGTCATGATTATGTCCAATAACAGTTCTTCAATGGGTCAGCATCAAAGTCAGCAGGTAGGCAGCGCCGGCCAGTCCCCAGATCTGGGTCAACATGCTGCCAGCCCTCCATCTCTCCAAACCCAGGTATCCGGCCTGTCACACCTGAACTCTTCTGGTTCCGAGTATGGAGCGGCCTTGCCCTGCTCTGCTCTGCTTTATGGCAGGACGTGGTGACACCGGAACAGACAATGACACAATAACAAAATGACAGGTGGATGCAGATGATCTGCACACTCTGCTCAAAAAAAGACCATGCGAACAGTGGTTGCGCTCTGAAATCCTTGTCTCCTTTCTGGAGGGAGAAGTGACAAGGCTGCACGCGACACGAGGATTGCCAAATGCCAAAAGGTATCAAATCTTTTATTGTGAGGATGAGCGCCAAAACCCCATTAAGAAGATGGAATTATTTATATATACACTAGATTTTAAACGGAGACTGGTTGAAAAGCTAAAATCACAAATATACTGTCATCCTGTTGGATTTTAAAAATGAAGACGTACCCCTCACAGTTAGACTGCTAAATACCTTTCATGATTTCTTATAGATTTCACTGTAAAACGTAGCTTGTATATTTCTGTAAAAGGTTTGGACTTATTACATAGTTTTTAGCGATATGTATATTGTACAAAATTTTTATCGATATTAAGGGTCACATGTTTTTTCAGTTCCATTGTTATTTGTACGTTTAATTTTCTTGTAACTTATATAGATATTTGACTTAAACGCAGTCATACAATCATATTAATAAATTATGACAATAATAACAGTAGCCTAACAATACGTTTATTCTAGATTTTGGGTGTAAGAATCTTTCACTCGGCGGTGCTAAAAAGTGGGACCTGACTAACTGAACATTTTTCTTCAAGATGAATACAATTAAAACTAGTTTAAAAGTCAACAGACTTCCACACAATTAGCCTTACATTTAAAGGCTAGGCTACACGCTTTTGCTGCAGTCGCACATTGTTCGCAATCGTCAATTTCTACTGTTTGTAATGGATATTCCTTCAGGATTGTGGAGCTGGACAGGCCTCCTAGTAAAGTGTTCATTCTGCAAATAGTTATGTAGTTTTCTGTGTGTCGCAACACTCATGAAGTCACAGACAGTAGTAGCCTAAATATGTCGGAAGTGAATTAAATGCTGACTTTGTGCCGTGTTTTTAACATTTTAATACCTTTACATTTACGTGCAAAATGACGACGCAAAGCAATCATTAGCCTAAATATTTTTTAAATGCTTAGGCTATAAAACTTACACATTTTTTATACCAATTGGATACCGAACTCGATCCTAAGGTAATTGCATTTAGTGAATAATTAAATGAGTTGTAGCCTATGCCTTTGATAAGTAAACGAAGTTTCTCTGGAGATTTCTTTTTGTAACTCTTTGTCGTATGAAGAATGAGTCAGAGCAGGTGAGGTCTCCACTCCTTGAGAGAAACTCACATCAAACAAACGCTCCTAAAAGCTAACCTATCAATCACATCGCTGTGCAAACTACAACATTCTGCTAAACAACTTTGCAAGACGAAATAAACACACTTATCAGAGCGCCGTCCATCAATACCGTGTTTGTGAAGATCAAAATCAAATGGCCCGTGTTTACCACTGATAGAGACCGTGCACATCAGAGGCTGAGGTGAGTGTGTGCCGTGTGTTTCTCTGTGAGAGATGTAGTCTAGTCCACACAAGCAAATCATTGAATTAAATTTGATATTTCTACTTGACATTTCTTTTACACGTTTTGACCAAATAAAAATTAATTCACATAAATTGCCCACGTCAGATTCGATTGTGTATTGACATACAAAGGCCGCGGTCCATTAAAGAGTCAGACTTTTTCTTTTTCTTTCTTTCTTTCTTTCTTTCTTTCTTTCTTTCTTTCTTTCTTTCTTTCTTTCTTTCTTTCTTTCTTTCTATTTGTTTATTTCTTTCTTCTTTTTTTCTTTCCTAATTATTTATGTCTTATTTTTTTCTGAGCTGGACTTGATTGTTTTCAAACAACATTTTGGACTTCTGTGATTTAAAAACTCTATGACATGCAGATATTAATTATATAATTATCGAGTATGTTGTGCAAAACATTCATTTAACTTTTCAATTATATTTCAATCTTAAACTTCACTAGTTTCGACCATGTTATTGTTATTTCAAAGATTTTAAGAACCCCTTGATTGAATGTGCCCCCCCCCCCCAAAAAAAAACCCCTAAACAAATGTTAATATTGTAGCTTTTATGACAATTACACAATTATCTTACACTTATAATTGCACAAAATATATTTCATAAATTGATCAAAAATATTTCCAGAAGAATATCGTTGTGAGGGAATCTTTTTTTTCTTGGTCTTGACTGGTCTTTTAGTATTTATAACCCTCTGTTATATGTGGAAAAAATTGTAATAAACGATGTACTGATCAACTTGATATTTTATAGGCTATACGAACCATCAGCGATAGTCAAGTCACCTTTATTTCTATACCGCTTTATACAATGCAGATGGTTTCAAAGCAAAAGTTGTACAATAGGCCATTAGGCCGAATGGTCGGTGAGGTTCTTGTTGCTGTCCACGCCTGGGTTTTACACCTTTTATTCGCAAATAAAACCCTCTGCATGTAGTAAACCTTCAACTGATGAAGGCATTTATGTGAAGCTCTCGCGCCAGTGCGGGCAGTGGGGCGCGAGCGTTTTAATGACTCACTGATTGTAATGGCGCTCTTCTTTTCTGTGAAGGGTCGTTAAATCAACAGATCATTTTTGTCGATTATGTCCGAAATTATACTTTCGAAGGCCTACAGATGCTTCTTTTACTTGCACTGATACTCAATTATATGTAACCTACACCTAAAACTTCAAGCAATGTCCATAACGTGTCTAAAAAGATCAGATCAATGGGCGACTATGAGTATTATGATTGTTTTTTGCGATTTAAAAAAAAATCCAAAAAATGTGTAGCCTACTTTCCAGTCATGAGAGTACTCGTGTTTAAGAATTTAAATATTCGTTTGTCAGTTTCTCATGACAAGATATAAGCTCAAACGTATAGTTAATTTGGATTAAGGAGCGAAATTAAATTTTAAAAGTATAGGGCTTTATTATTACAATATTGCCTCTATTTGAGTATGTCTGCTATCACTTTCCTCGCAAGACTGCATAAATTGATTAACCAAATACATGAAATAAACGTTCATTTTATAGGCAAGTAAGATTTTCTCTTTTATCCGTTGTGCAAATTCAATCATTTTCCACAGCAATCTAGCAGCGCCGAAAGAGTCTATTAGGTTTTTCGGGGATTCGTTTTGTTAGAGCTCCTCTGAAAGACTCCAGATTACATTAACATGTCTGAGGCTCGGTGTGTGGTCTTTATGTGGAGCTTGTAGCTGTTGAAAATGACTTGTTGGAAGCGTGTATGCTCTCATCACTCTCACTCAACACACGTTGCACAACTGCGGACTGTCCTCGAGGCTTTGGGTGCAAAGGTCCCAGTCACCTCTCTGCAATTACACCCCAATCCCAATGCAATCAGGGTTTCCGAGGTCCGTTCCCTGGTTTATTCTCAAATGTCCTCTCAAATGTCCTTCGGAGAAGTGATTGATTTACACTATCTGCATTTATAGCACAAACGTTGTGCTCATCTCGACAAAAATAACCATTGGCATTAATTGTGTATCTAAGATTTTCGACATAAATAAAACTGGATTTTAAGAGCATTCCTGCAGAGATTTTTAAAGAGCAGAAAGAAAGTATAGGTTATGTAAAGTAACGTGTCAAGACAAATAGCCTAATCATGCCAGTTGATTTAACTAAAATTACCATATTTTGTTCACTGACTTTAAACATGTCCACACAAAACAAACTTGGTTTGGCCACACCTTCGAAAAGTAAGGTTATGCAATGATTTGCCACAGTGTATCTTTATTGCATTATGTAATTTGCTATGGAGCTGTCCGGGGTGCTGAAATGTCTTTCACCAGCATTGCCATGCACACTATACTTAATAATAACTTCATTTATTTTAAAAACAAATATTTGTTCAAGTAAAATATATGCAAATATAGGCTTATAACTTAAAAGCACAAACAAAAGTAGTTTTAAATGAAATGCTTAACTGGAAAATGTATAGTCCGCAACAAAGTCAGGCGAGAGTGGTCCATATAAATTACAAAATATAATCCTAATATATTTCAACATGACTCAAACTCTATTCTTAACACACCACAAGCACAGACGCAGCATGTACGTGGAATAAGAAAGCAACAACTACAAACGAAGTATCGAGAGAGGTTTAACAGACTTAAAACTGACATCAAATTTGTCTGGATCGTTTACAGTTGAGCAAAAAGGCAAATCTGTTTTTGTCGGTACTTCTGCACTGAATTACTTGAGTTTTTAAAACGTGAGAACTCTAATGAAGTAAGCCCTTGATTAAAAAGGACAGACATTTTCTTCATACCTCATCTTTCAAGTTTAATCTAAACACATTTTAAATGGGGATTGTAAAAGCAAAGTAACAAAGAAAAAAGACTGGTTTTCGTCTACGGCTTCCAACTCTTTCTTAAACCAGCTTCAGTATGTACATGACAAATGGCACAATTACACATTAACTGCAATCACCTCCTTTAGTCAATCTTATTGTCAACTAGTAGCAAAAATATATTTAATTGTCCAGTATTTATCTGCTTCTTGAGGCCATTGTGCTGCGTACGCAGACGAGGGTCATTTGCAAGAAGAAATACTTAGCATGCAGCGCGGAACACAAGATGCAGCAATACTTGACCTTTCAGTGTAATTGAGGCACCAGTGAAATGCAGCGCATTCAGCCTTATGTGAATGCAGTCTTTCTCGTCCATTGAACAAAAACTGCATTTTCATACCTTCTCGTTTCTTTACTGTTTTTATTATTTTGCTTCTCATCAAAGAAAATTACTCTTTTAATGGCAGTGTCTTTTAGAATCCCGCCGTTTAAATTGTCAAATTTACAAAGAGGCAAATTATCATAAACTGCTGAAACGTCCCGATAAGAAAACACCTCGTTTCTTCTTGGATGTAAGAAAATATTAAATCGATTTTCACGCATGTTTTGAAACAATGAATCAGCCGAGTCATGATCATTTGATTTATTTTTCATGTGTAACATTCTTGAGGACAGCCCTCATGTTACTGTATTGGGCAGTCGTAGAGTAAAACGGGGGAAGATGTCCCCTTTAAGAAAATGTGCATTTACTTTTAAATTGTAACATAGATAGAAGTATAGCATGCGCCGGATGATGATGCATCAACCAATATGTGTTGTTAAAGGAAATAAATATAAACATTTCCTAGATGTTTTAATTGAATAACCGATGACAAAGCAGAATCACAGTAAAAGAGATTGATCTGAAAGGTATAAGATTCAGGCATTTCATTATTTAAGCCATACAGCCGAATTTTAATGGAAGATATAATAACACTAATCAAATTGAATGATTTCACTCAAGTACTCTAGGCTATGTTTTAATGAAAAGTAATGATGTCTGCAATGTACATCTAATTCATGAAATTACTGAATAATAACCCAATGAATTACAATAATTCAATAAAAAAACAACACTAGTAACAACACGCCACTTTGGGTCTTCTGTGCCAATTCTGTGGGCCTTCTCTGTGCTCTAATCCTTTCACTTCAAAATAAAAAAACTATAATTTTTACTCTACAAATCTAAAAATACGAATGTGTCCACAAATTAGACCACAAGTTGCATATGCAAGGAGAGAGAAGACACGTGTTTCTAAATAATAAGCATGTTCTGAAATGTCCGGGTGGCTCGTGCGACAGACAGCGCGCGGGTCATGACTCCATAATGCAATAGTGAGCAGACAAGAGGCGCTCTATCGCGGTCTTGTACTGTACCAGCGGGAGTCCTTTGGTGATCAGCGAACCATTACTAACCGTGTTAACACTTCCTCGCCAGCTAAATAACATGTAATCACCTCACCCCACTGCTATTTTCATCAACTTTTTGTCACTTAAAGACTATCTGATTACTTAAGCGTGGTACAACAAAAACGATTAAAACTGCATCAATATTAAACATAGCGGATCCAAACCGTAAGTCTGCAGTCACCACCAGCCATCATTGTTAGGACTAAACAACCCATCTAGAAATAACTAAATGGATTAACAATAATCAGCAACAAAGGAATTATATATTAAAACCATAATAAGCTAATGCAAGTGAACATCTGAACAAGACACATGACGATGCCATGAACTAGTTTTAAAATAAGTTTTATGTCGGTAATATAGATATAACTGGATTATTCACTTTAAAAGGGTGACCCATTTCTTTCAGGGTCAAAGTTTCCACAGTGTTTGTGGAGTAGGGCCTAATTAGCATGCAATTGCAATCTAGCGTGAAGAATATAAATAAGAAGCATTCTAAATAATCTTCTACATTAAACACTATTCTAGGAGGAAAGCAACAAAATACAGTCACTAATATCTTAAAAATAAAGGTTCCAAAATGTGTGTTTTTTTCACAGCAGTGCTATAGAACCACAACTTTTGGTTCCCCAAAGAAACTTTTAGTGATCATTTATTAAAAGAACCATTTTCTTTCTTAGTGTGAAGAACATTTAAATAATCTAATAACCTTTTTTATAGAAAGAACCTTGGTTCCATGGATGTTAAAAGTTCTTCATGGAACCATCGATGCCAATAAAGAAAGTGTATATTTGGAATTTGCCTAATAATTGAGTAGAATAACCATCTTTCAATATAATTTTTTAGTAGTTGTAAGAAATGAATAAAAAAATGTGTCTCACGTATAGCCTATATCAAAATGACAACTAGCCTATAGCCTACAAGATTGTGCATAAACTATTAGCATTGCTTGTCCCAATAAATCAAATATGCCGAAAGGCAATTCTAGTGAACAATAAGAATCATTGTTATATCTCAAACCATTGCATTCTGCTATGTCAGGCCTAAATGCGGGCGACCGTGGAGTGGGCGGAACACAATAACCAGGCCTGTGAAAAATCAGCCTATAGAGGAGTGCGGTCATGGATTAAACATTAAGACCTGTTGAGATTATGGCTTTTTTTCTGTAGAACCGGAAGGAGGGATGCTATTTGCCCCTTTATAAAATATGTCATTAGGAAGAATTCATGTCACACAAAGGGACGGCAGTAAAAAATTGCCCCACCACTGTTCAGTAATTATATAGTTTGCCCAGGCTGCGAGCTGTCATGCGTCGAGGCAGGTGGCAAGTCCATCATGCAAATGGCTTGGCGGTGCCGCCATAATTAGCCAGCGCGAGTCGCCCAAATTAACAATTAGCTAACATGCAATTCTCTCTGTGAGCGCAGCGGCTCGCCGTTGTGTGACCATTGTATTACTCAGCCATTTGCACGTATGGCGTATCATTTATTATTTCTATGCTCAATTTACAATTCTATGGCAAAGAAAATCAGGGTAAACGTCTGTGACGATTATAATTTCTGTGACTGGTTGTTTAGTTTCCGGAGTAAGCTATAGGCCTATGCACAATATAAATCACATAGCTACATTAGGCCTATTTTACCAGTCTGAAAGACACCAACACTCCCCCATGCAGTCCAACTTGCCTTAGTAATCTTAGGGAATTCTTTCTTGGCTATACAGTTATTAAGTTTTATTATTAAGCTATGGAACAAAAAAGGCTAGGCTACTTAAATTTAACTGTATTGTTTACTATTGCCTTTTTATACCGAGACTACACTGTAAAAAAAAAAAAAAAATCAATGTTATATTTTTACATTGCTTTAAATCATCAAAATAAGTGAAGCCATTTTCAACTTTTTTTTTATAAGATTCAACAAAAATGTTACGTCAGTTTATTGTGATTTAAGTTAAATTGACTTAAATATCAAAGTTGATAGTAGGCCTACTTAAAAAAATAAGGCAGTAGTTTCTTCTTTTTTTTTTTTTACAGTGTATTTAGACTAAGTAGGATTTATTAGGCCTTTGGTAAATTATACATGAACAACCAACCCGATCTCACGGCAATTCGTACGTATTTTACGAGGTGGCTAATTCATTCGACCCCACTCTCGTACGAATTCGCACGATTTTTTGCTAAATCGTACAAATTGTAGGCTACGAGTTGCCCAATTCGTCTGAATGGACCCCGCCCCTAAACATTTAGACAAATCCTACGAATTCGCTACATCGTGGCTACTCACTCGTACTCATTGGTCGTTAGTGTTGACTGCTATTGCAATAGCTCTTTGCCATTACATAACTAATATTTCGTTGAAAGGTCTCGGGGAATTGCTGAATTAACAAAACTGCAGCTATTGCACCCTATATGCAGCTATAGCTATGGTGCCTTGTTGGTAGGCCTACGCGGCAACCAAAAAAAAATAAAAAAATGTTGGTACGCTGCAACCTATGCTCCACCACAGCATCATGCAGGTGTTAATGAATTTCTAACTATTTGTTTAAAGTTAATTTTATAGTGTGATATAGAGTTTGGAGTCTATCACTAATCGAGCCCGGAGCCCAAGTGATCGCTTCAGGTTGTTGGTTAAAATGGAAGAGGGACCCACGCTGTGCAGCAGTTAACAGTAATCCAGACCTAAGAGGTGCTGCTTTTTTAACCCCTCCAGTGATCTCCTTGCACCCGGCAGACTAAACGCCTCCCCAGCAGATAGCCCCAAACACAGCCCACCCACTTACTCATTATTCCGGGCTGCCCTCCGACATGACACGGGAACAAAGTAGGCGTTAAGCCACATTAGAGCCGGGATGGGAGTCATCAGTAACCCGTTATCAGTTAATGAAGGGAAACACATGCGGGGCGATACACAGTAGCCGATCAATAGCGCGCTCGGACAATGAGCGCCTGCTCTCTCTCACACACAAAAAAGAAGAAGAGAGAAATGCAAATCAATTAGAAACCTTGTTTGCTTCTGGTCCGCTCAGTCTATTCCCAGCAATTACATGCTCATTAAATCTAATTTAAACGGGATGCTGCCGCAGGGACAACAACAGTTGTTTGTTGCTCCATCGTTTTCAAAGGCAGAGAATGACAGCATAATGCGTTATAGCTTAATGGCGACTGTCCACATGGACATTTCCCATTATGTGGCTCATTCATTTCGGGAGATTTAAGCCGAAACTCTTAAAAAACCCAACTTCAAAGCAGGGTTTTTTGAAGACACGGAATGCATGCCAAAAATAGACTATCAAGATGTCAAGTTTAAATTTTCTTGCCGAAATGTCTGATCATAAGCCTTTCACTATAAACTGCTAGTGGTTATCAGTCTGGAATTACCCACTGTCTCTGTTATTGAACAGGATTGTGTTTGTAGAGGCTCCAATACCTGATTGTCATACAAAGTGTGCCATGGTTGTGCCAGATCTTCTGCTCTATCTATAGCATCAACCATTATTGAGGATGACATTGCTTTTTTACTTTCTGCATATCACTGCTGGCATGGCATCCACACATGGCACCAAACCACAGCTTCAATATGTATCCAAAACAGGGAATGGAAAGGGCTCCATGACTCGGCTAATGAAGTTCCTCTGCCCGATAAGACAACAAACACTTCAGACACCTTCAGATTCACCAGTTTGGCAGTGAACACGTGTAAGTTTGAATCAGCTCTTTCATATTATAAGAAGATCTTTGCCAAATCGACTGCCGATTGAGAGCCATTTCGAGTAAGCATACTTGACATGAGCTATGTATAGTGACACGCTGAAGTTTATCTGATGAATGGTAAATGAAAGGGGTTAAAGCTAAAATCATCCACATGATTGCACGGCTGTTCTTTCCAGGAAAAAAGTCTGCATGGGGTGGATTCATGGTGGCAACAAAATGCATTTATGAATTAGAATGACTTCAATCAGGAGGAAATATAAAAGAGCATTGATATCATAGATGTGAACGCTTTTGTTCATAAGTACGTTTTATTGTTTGAGATATTTCCATTTATTTCAGACTATCCCCCTATAGGATATTCAATTTATTGGTTAAACAGTTTCGCCTTTACACACTCTAAAAAATGCTGGGTTGTTTCAACCCAAGTTTGGGTAAAATATGGACAAACCCAGCCATTTTAACATTACATTTTTAACCCAAACTTTGGGTTTGTCCATATTTGACCCAAAATTGGGTTGAAACAACCCAGCATTTTTTAGAGTGATTATATTTAGAGTGATCAATATTGTTATATAGAAAACATTTTGTTTTTGCAAAATGTCCAAAACAGCATCGGACCACATTGACTTATAGACAAAACAATTATAGAGTGAAAGTCGTACAGGTTTAGAATGACATGAAGATGAGTTCATGAAGAATTTTAAGCAATAATGTTATGGCAAAATGTTAGCAATTTCATACACTTGGATTTTTCCTAAATGTTTTCTTAAAAGAGATCTAATTCGTGAGAACAATATCATGATGATGTGAATAGCTGTGTAATGTTATACAGTGTGTCGAAACATTATAATATCTAATAAAGCCCAACATGCTCACTTGATTTTATTTCCTACTTCATTTATATCGTTTCAGTGCTGCTTAAGAAGGAAACGCATTCGCTTGCTGGTAATGTTGACGTTGCTCTTTTTGTGCTCGATGAATGGTCACCTGGGGAAACATGTAACTTAATATTTTAAGCTTCTCATTAATCTCTCATTCACAGCCTCGTGTTTGCCATCTTGCAATTTCATCATATACAGTATTACGGCGGTGGTGTGCAAAGACTTTTTGCCACGTGATCCATAGACCCCTGCCCTCGTCTCAAGCTTTTGCCCCCCTCTCCCGAGTCGAGTTAGCTTCCTAGTGCAGGACCGTGGCATGCTGTGTTTTGGCAGAAAATCAATAAAGGGGAAAATCTGCTCTAATCATCCGCACATTTACCATCACAATCAACAATCAAAGCCAAGACCTGAGTCTTTATTTGTAGGCCTGAGCTGCCCAATTTTCCCACTGTGAAAGGCAGGCTAAATTAGAACCCTTGGTTCCTGTTAGCAGCTCTTAATGGCTCTGATTTGTGAACTGCTAAATGAGGTTATGTAAATGTATCCTGAGTGCAGGCAGGGGCCCCCAGGTGACAGGTGCAGCTTCCTGTGAGCGGGGGCCGAGGGGGAGTTATGAGACAAGGAGCGAGAAAACTTAGCAAGGCTGTAGGAGCAAATCCCCTCGATAAAAGGCACAACGGTATTAGATGGATTTTCAATTAAACTCTTTAAAAAGTACAGTTGACTTTCATTAGTCAAGGAATAATTGTAATGTTCGCTAATTGTCTGTGTGTTGACTACAAGATAATAGCTAAGACGCTTCTACAAAATTGACTCGTCACACAAGAGAGGAAAATGGCATTAAATCCCTTGTTTTTTCATGTCTTCGTTTTTTTTTTTTTTTTTGATGATGATCAAATGGTGTTTATCTACAGCACATACAGAATACCTAGTGTTGTAAAATAGTATTGAAGATGTTTCTCATAATAATGTAAATAGGTATACAGGAGCAACATTTTGTTAATGTTAAAAATGTTAAACCTGGTGGGGAACGACCCAGAAATAACATGTCTGGTATGATAAGGTTGGCAAAACCGATGATAAATTCAAAGATGCTTACTCATAATAAATAAACAAATATTAGGCCTATTAGACTTAAGGGAGGGGAAAAATATTCTAATTTTGAAGTCAAATGTTGTGTCCAGACAAACTCTGTATTTTGTCACAGATTCATCTCTTACTGGAGAAAGAAATTGGATTTTCTTTAGTTTCCTAGTAGCTCCAATACTCGAACATTGTGCTAGCCACACAATGCAATGTAAGTCTATTTGGATAAAAAAATGGTTGTCAAATGCATAAATGTTTTGAATAATCCTCTCGTTTGACAGGATGATGTTACAACATCATAACAATACAACATTAAGATATTGGTAAGATAATCTCTAAGCTGTTCTGTAAACAAGAAATTATGAAATATCAAAGCATATACAAGTTATGATTTAGTATACTGTGACTTTTTGCATCATTATAATCCAATAAATCCATCAAATAAATTCACAATAGAAACTCCGTTCTGTCACTCCTGTTTTCATTTCACATTGAGGTATTATGTCAGTAGCATTTCCATTATTTTAATAGAAAATACCAATTCTTCTGGAGAAAATACCAATTCTTCTATTTCATAAATAGAAATTATGCACAAACTGTCACACGCTTCTAGAACAACATCAGATACGTATGTTCAGTGCATTGATTCTTATAGATTTGAACGGGAAGATGTGGTGTACCTTTATATAGGTTGCTTTGAAGAAATAAAAACATGGCAAATACTTCCTTTCTACAAAATCTGATCACTATATATATTTGTACAGCAAATAGATGAAAGCACCTGAGGTCACTATTACATATTAGGTGGGTCTTAGATATTTCTAAATTGAATGGTCTTCTTCCTCTCTCTTTCAGGTTCTTTCAGACTCCCCACTGACTTCATTTTTTTCTTCATGTACTCCTTTGTGTCTCATCCTTTCTTTCCCTCTGGAGCGTAAAGGCAAAGGCATTTTACTAAGAGATGCAGTTGAACAGGAAGTAGGTGAAACAATAATGTAGATCTGCCCTTCACTCTGCTCACAGTTGCTGGGTATAGAATATAACTGGAAACTGGTGACTACTGACCTGACCACCAATAATGTTTTTCTCAAACAAGAGATCAAAATCCTGCTCCATAAACGTCATGCCTGTAATTGGTCACTTAGCATAAGAAACTTTCCATGTTTTTCCAGTGTAAATGAGACGCAGAGGAGCCGCTTATCTCATTGAATACACATTAACACAACCAGATATTTAGAGAGTATAAGAATTGTTTGTAGTATGCTTTTAAAGTACTTGGTGTTATTTGAATGTCAATAAGGGTCATTTTTGAGTGCCTTGAGAGCAATGTAAACAGTGTTGCTCACAGTGTAAAGTATGTTAAGTGAATGTTAGGCCATGATCAATGATAGAGTATTATTGAAAACAAAGGATATGAAAGAAAAAAAGCAATCGGCTGTTAATCACTTGACGAACGACATGTCTGCAGCTGAGAAGTTAAGAGATGGGTGGATAAAGTCAAATAAAGTCCCCATGTAGTCAGTCATTGTATCCTTTAAAACGCATCTTTGATCACCAAAATGACATATTTAAAAAAAATTTCCTTGAAAAAAAATTCCACTCGTCGACGATCACACATTGACGTGATTGGTTACAAGGTTTGTGACGTCAGAAACACCAGCGATTTCAAACCGCGTTTTTGAGACTTTCTTTGGTTCACTGCAGTTTTAAGGGGAAATTACTCAGCAATGATTTTGACTTATGAATTTGCACATGGTTTGTCTTAAAGCAAATTAAAAACCACATAGATGTATAAACAACATTAAAAGCTTGATTTACACCTCAGGGGGACATTAAGCGAAAGTTAGACCATGTTTAATGATAAAGTATTATAGAAACAAAAGATATAATAAAATAATTCAGCTGAGAAGTGGATGGATGGATGGATGGATGGATGGATGGATGGATGGATGGATGGATGGATGGATGGATGGATGGATGGATGGATGGATGGAGAGATTTGGTGCTCAAGAAACATTTCTTATTATTATCAATGTTGAAAACAGTTGTGCTGCTTTATGTATTTGTGGAAATGGTGGTACTTTTTTCAGGATTCTTTGAATAGATAGAAAGTTCAATGAACAACATTTATTTGCCTATTTATTAAAGCATTTATTAGGCAAAAACTGTTTTCAACATTGATAATATTAATAATGAAGGATTCTGGAGCATCAATGATTTCTGAAGGGTCATGTGACTCCAAGACTGGAGTAATGATGCTGAAAATCCAGCTGTCATCACAAGAATAAATTACATTTGTAAATGCATGAAATATATTATGTGTACAGTAGATACATTAGCAAGTTTCTACATGTATTAAACTAAAAAGCTGGCTTCTCTTAGTGGCCGACCCAAGCCACTGTCTTCATGTGTCCTGCTGCGTGGGAATATGCTCAAACAGCACAGAGTGTAAGAGGATGTCAAGTGTTACAGTTCTCTTCCAACTGGAGGAATTAAAGAGCGCCACAGAAAGGACTGGAGCTGAAAGGTTTGTCTCCAAAACCCTTCCTAAAATGATTAACCCTTCCAGAAGACATTACAGGGTTCAGCGTCGAGCACTTCTGCTTTGTCGTTGATGGCAATTGTTCTTTTTCTCAGTTGTTGCGTTCATCAGTCTCCTCATTATATGGAAAAAAAGAAGAAAAAATGGATGAATAGACGAGGGAGATTTTCCCACACTTTCTCGGGACAGAAAAGAGCTCCATTGTGAGCAGCTTCCCATCCCTGTTGCCCTTACACTATTGTTTGACAGTCAGTATTGCTATAAACGGGCAGCCTGCCTTTCAAAACGCTCCCTGGAAGAAAAACTTTGAGTGCTGAGCACAATCTGACAATATCCCCTAAAGAGTGAAACGTCTGACGTTGAATATGAGGGATACTGAACCAATGTCAAAACCCTTCAATTTGTCTTAAAGGTCACATTTTTGGCCACAATATACAAGCTCAGCCGAGTTGACACTACTTTGATTGACAGGGGATGTGATTAACAAGAAGAGTAATGTCCTTATGACTCAAAACAAACCAGACCTCGGCTACATTGACCAATAAAGAAAAGGTATATTATGAATAATATGAACTGGCTACCCAGAAAACTGTTGTCTTTACAGATGCATAATCATTAGTCATTGTACACTTAAAATATATGTGGATTGCAGTAAATGTTAATATATAGCATATATAGTTAATATATAATATACAGTAGGCTATATATAATATTTGACACTGCAAAAAAAGCAATAAAAAGTAAATTACACTATTTTAAGGTGTTTTGTTACAGTGCAATAACTCAAATAAATGGCTGTTTGAGGTCCATGTTTTTTTATTTTTTTATTTTATTAAAGGGTTATTAGTTCACCCAAAAAATTACAATTATCCCATAATTTACTCACCCTCAAGCCATCCTGTAGGTGTATAGGACTTTCTTCTTTCAGCCAAACAGAGTTCACTCTTTCGTCAGAACTAGACTCGCGTACGGCCGTTACCGGAAGCCATTGATTATAGTTTATAAAGTTATAAATAAAGTGGATATTTTTTCCTACAAAAACACAGAATGCCTTTATTAACACCCTGGAGCTGTATGGATTACTTTTATGATGGATGCATGCACTTTTTGGGGCTTCAAGATCTCAGTTACTATTCACTCCCATTATAAAGCTTGGAACAGCCATATTTTTTAAATATAACTCCGATTGTGTTTGGCTGAAAGAAGAAAGAAGAAATAATATACACCTTGGCTTGAGGGTGAGTAAATTATGGGATAATTTTCCTTTTTGGGTGAACTAATTCTAGTTTTATTGCATGAAATTGATCAAAAGTGACAGTGACTTTGCTGTCACAAGAATAAATTACGGTACATTTAAAAAAACTTTTCTTTTACATTGTTATAATATTTTACAGTACTCATTTTACTGCATTTGGTCATTTACACAAACTGAGTAATGTTACCAACATGTACTTACTAAAGTTGCTTGTAATTTGGCATAATTTAAATAAGTAGCCTACAATATTAAGTATTTAACGTGTAACAAGGACACAATAAAATAAATTGTTAGCAAATTATCATATCATATTCATATCTTACAGAATATTATAGTGTTTTGATACAGAAGAGTATACATGATAAAAATGTAGGCTACTACAGACATTTACGTGGCACTTACAAATATGCAAAAACAAAAATACAATGTAACTAAAAATACAAAGGAACTATCATAGTAGACCTACATGTTCCAAAAATAATATGGGTAATAATATGGATGAATTTTCAAATATAAAAACACAACAGAATGAAACAGAAGAATGCACAAAATAAGAGTTTTCAAACAATTTAAATGAAAGTAAAATTACCCTAGTTCTGTTTTGCTGTCGACATTTTTAAACCACGATCAGAGCGTATATTCCTGCGGCGTATTAAACCTTCTAATTTACATAAGCACATGCTCTTGGCCTGGTCCCTAATATACAAACACGACTTATCTCTGCACGGATATTACTTGAGGAACACTAAGGATACTCTCTACAAGAATAAATCACTTTTCTTTGACAACTGGTTCAAAAACAACCTATTTTTAGTTGGACAGCTTTTTAACTCACATGGCAGAATTTATAATTTGTCAGATTTTGTATAGATATATATATAATTCCTATAACTGCTAATGAACATGCTATTGTTTTCAATGCCATTCCCTCTGCAATGTATTTTCTGTTGCGAGGTTATAAACTTCCATGGCCATGTACTTATTACTCTTTAAACATAATTGCAAAATTGCACACGAGCAACAAAAAAAATAAAATCAGAGCTCTCTTCCAGAGAAAGTTAATAACAATGCCTTATGTAATACCATATTGGAATAATATTGAAGAGAATGTACCCTGCGAGAAAATATGGTCTTTGTATTATACGTATCTGCTTACCAATAAAGTAAAATAAATAACATTAAAATTAATTCACAAGTGTTACCCGACCAAAGCCTATCTTAGGAAATATACATCAGACATTGAAGTGAATTGCTGTTTTTGTCACTCTTCTTAGGATAAATTTTGCTCAGATTAGTAAATGTTTGTCCATCTTTTTTTTTCATTCAATTTTAAAGTAGTTTTCTTTGGATTGTTTGACGACTTAAATGAGAATACAGGGAATTACTACATAATTAATGTGTGTTTCATACTAACTACATTTCATGATCTAGACAAGTATATGGAAACTATCCAAAGCTCTGTTAATCCTAAAGCAGTGAAAGCAGTTAAAATATTAAAACTTATTACATTGCTGATTTTTTTTTTTTTTGCCAACACATCTGTGTCATCTTCTTGTATTTCATTATTTCTATGTCTATCTATATTTTTTGCTGTACAAATAAGAAAGAAAAGTAAATTCCTAGCGGAAGTGAGGTCATGTTATACAGGAGCGGGTTAGTCCAATCAGCGCTGCCGTCGGGAGCGGAAGTGTGATGGCGGCGGACGGAGAGAGACGCGATGCGCGTACAGAAAGTAAACAGGAGCAGCGCAGCAGCCAGATTTCACATCATGGTGGACACCGGGATGTATTCAAAGACTGCATTGGCTCTATTTTCGAGTCACTCGCTGAGCTTGGCGCAAAGGTTTGTGCAAATATGATGCAAGCGCTTTAAAACAGGGTTGGGAAAACTGGCATAGTATCACAATGTTCGAGCACATAACAGTTATTTCAATATAGCCTACTAAGTCTTATAAAATCTGTAGTTTTTTCCCCGAAGTAACCAGATCACCCATGTCGTAATATTGTATGGTTTCTCTGCAGTAAAGCACTAAAAATGAATGCATATGATAATTCTAATATTCCTGCTGAAACACCACTAACGTTAGCGTGAGGTTGTTCAATTGATGGTCTCAGTTGGTCTAGCTGATCGTTGCTGGTTTTAACACCTCTAAACCAATAAACAGACCAGCCTGACCAGACAGGGAGACTACCTAGGCTGGAGTTGTTGTTTTTTTCAGCAGGGATACCTATTAAAGGCAAATTAACAAACTAGAAACAACAATAACAAATAACTTTCTCTTGTTTTCCAGTTAAAAGTGGGTGAGAAAGTGTTGAGCATAAGTGCTAATGTCAACAATGTCTCTGAGCTTCAGCCATCTCATGTGTACACCTGTTTACAACAGCACATCTCCAAATTACAGGTAAATAGAACGCACAAAGAATAGTGCTATCATGTGCATTAAATAAAATTTCATTATATAAATAGATGGACTTTTTTAACGTAAACAAGGATGAGGGGGATAGACAATGCTTGAGTTACACTATTTTTGGTGACCGTTTCATTGTACTTTAAGTACTAAGTGATATTAATTTACTAGCCTATATGTACATACAATAGAGTTACATTTAGGGTTAGTTACTTGGAATTATGCATATTTCACTATTATTACTAAGTACATGTAGTAAGGTGTAACTTGTCACCTTAAATTTACCAATGCTTGTACTAATTGTGTTGATGCTTTAGCTGTTTACATTTGCACAACTATCCCTTACAGCCTCGTTTACAGTTTTGAAAAATTATATTTTGCCCAGAATAAGGTCCATAAGTGGAAATATGTGCAATCGTTATCACAAAATAAACCCAGAAATGGTTCTCTCCTCCAAAACTGCTTCAAGTTCAGATCACCCCGTTAGGGTTTATTTTGAGATGATGACCAGCTGACTGTACCTTATCCCATGTTTGTTTGCCTAATACATAATTCATCATTCTGAATATACATTGAAAACTGAAAGATGGCGCAAGGGACAGAAGAACTGTCTGTGTTACCACTTCACTTGTCATCAACTTTCTGATTCTTCCAGTCAGTCTCTAAAAATCTGAAGCAAATGGTGGAGTCTGAAAGTCACTCCAATCCAGGCAACAGTGACAGGAAAGAGCGAGCAGATACATCTGAGCAGATGTTGGTTGACTCGGAGCATGTGGCTCCTACATCTGACCACTGCATTGTCCTTGAGGATCGTCACAAGACTCAAGTCGATGATAATGTGCAGATCAAGGCTGCTAAATCTGAGGTAAAACCTCAAACATAACACTAAACAAAATAGTGTATATATTGCTTATTTTTTTATTACATTGTAACTATTATTTTCACAAAGAAGAGTGAGCATAGTAATAAATAAAAAACTGAAAAAAATAACCTTTGTTTTTATGCTGCCTGCAATAAAAGCATCATTTAGTATAATACTTTGTCAATTTAGTTGAACAGTTAAGCTGTTATTGGTTTTATTTGTATTTACCAATGATTATCGTTGGACCAAACATTCAAATTTTAGATGTATTCAAGCAATCTCTTCCCAATCACAATTAAAGTTGATTGTTTGACAGTCACTATTTATTATTTGCATATAATCTGCCCCAGTTGGCCAGTCATAGGGAGTGTGAATTGCTATCTGTGGACAGACAGTTGAGAATGAATGCTAGGCTCTTTCACCGCCTGCTTTCCTTCAGAGAGAAGCAAATAGCCACCCACTTTGAGAGTCCTATGAGAGGTCCTGGTCCTTGCAACGTTATGAAGTGGATGTTCATTACATGCTGAAATTGCATGTGGGCGAAGGACAAGGAGGCCCTCATTTTTATTGCTTATTTATTTACAGTCACTGTAATAAAAGGCCCAAGCAAATCACAACTATCTGAAATGGTTGCGTGTGAGAAATATTTTGATTTCTGGAATAATTGTGTCCACTGCGGTCATTTGTTAGTCATGCAGCCCATATGGCCTAGTGTTCCTCATTAAAACTAAACAGCAAAAAAAGAAGACAGTGGATTGATTTTTTTTTTCTTCTTCAATAGCTCATCAGTCTGACCCTCATTGCTCTCTCTCTCTCTCTCTCACATTTTCTCAGATTGAACGCAGGATATCTGCATTTATAGAGCGCAAACAGCTGGAGATCAATGAAAACAATGTGCGAGAGTTTTGCAACGTGATCGACTGCAATCAGGGTGAGAATGGGGGGTGGTCAGAGGAATACTGCACAGCAATTGCCAATGTTTGTAAGAGTGCTGATTTCCACGGGCGTGAGGTCAGAATACACACATCATCTATGACTCAATCCTCCAAATACAACCAGATCTTAAAAGCTCTTTATTTTTACCAAATTAGGTCATTTGCTTTGGTCATCTATGGGGTGTTTATAATTGTATATGTGCAATATATACAATTTTATATATATATATATATATATGCGTGTGTGTGTGTGTATATATAATATAATATATACTTTTTTGCAGAAACTCTACAAACTAACATTATTTTCCCATGTGATCTATAGAAGACAGCTGTGCAAGAACTGATGCAGTCTTCACACCCTATCCTGGTTTCAAGAGTCACGTCAAAGGTTAGACGCTTGTTCATTCTCATTATATGGAAACTTAAGTCCGCTGTTCAAATTTTTGGGGTCAGTAAAAATTTTTGTTTGAAATAAATAAATAATTTTATTCATGCATTCAATTAATCATAGTTACATTTACAACGTTACAAAAGATTTAAATAAATGCTGTTTAAAACAACAACAAAAAAATTCTATCAACAAAGAATCCTGAAAATTGTATCACTGTTTCCACAAAATATTAAGCAGCACAATTTTCAATGTGAAAATAATAATAATGTTTCCTGAGTAAATTAGCATATTAGAATGATTTCTGAAAGATCATGTGACACTGAAGACTGGGGCAATGGTGCTGATAAACCAGCTTTGCCATCACATGAATAAATTATATTTTAAAGTACCATATATTAAAATAGAAAAGGTTTTCAAATTGTAATAATATTTCACATGAGTGCTGTTTACTGTACACTTTGGACCAAATATATGTAGCCAGACGTGAGCGTAAGAGAATTTCACAAACATAAAAACTTAAATAAAAATCCCAATCTTTTTAACAGTTGTGTACTTTTTTACATGTACATGTTCAAAACAGGAATGTTGTTGTAGAAAAAATGGTAGTAAATACAGTATATAAATATATATATATATATATATATTTTTTTTTTTTTATTAAAATACAAAATGATTAAACACGGTGTTTAGTGTTTCATGTAGCCTACTTGCACTCACATTCTAGACTAATAATATCTGGATGATCTTTCGATTTGTGGAGCATTAATTGGTGTTTGTTTGCGATTGCAGTGACACGTGTTATAAATACATACGGACCACAAACCAGAGGGGCACATTCTGAGTTAGGAGACCAGCAGCAGGGGTCCATCAGCCGAGACTGTGGAAACCCTATCATTGAGGAGAGGCTCCGTAACATGGAATCTCACCTGAAACTTCCACCAGGTAAGTGGGATCAATAGAAGAGCTATAGGAAGTTCACTGTCTTAAAGGGGCTATATGTAAGAATTTCCATATATTAATCGCTTCATATATGAAACGAGAACTTCCCCGACTACCTAGGTTGTCTAAAAGCCTGTATACTGATTTCTTTTGTGAAGGCCGAATGTCACTTTACACGCTCCCAAAAGCCTGTCTTCCATTCTATGAAACGGGTGGTTATGTTTTAGGAAAATGCTGAAAGAGATATTCTGTACTCTCATGTCAATGTGTAATGCAAAGAAAAGGGATTAATTCAAACTAGTCTCATATAGCCAGATCTGTACAGTCTACAGTCTGAAATATTCTTTAGAATCAAACTATCACAACAGTGTAATTATAATTGCCTCATCTGTTGACATGATGCCACTGAATTGCCAGCAGGGAACATATCAACATCGCTATGATCAGATTGTTTCTTAACTGCTGTTTTCTTAACATTTTAATCTAACTGTCGCTCTCAGCAGCATGGATGCATCTGGATGTTGTTAACAATATATCGCTGGAAAGGTATTTTCAACGTATTTTTACTTCTAAGCAAAGAACGAAAAAGAACTTTGCTGTGAGTAGATATCAAGGCCTTGAATCACGTTCAATCTCTTGTACATTAGGTGTGCACAAGTGCGATCGTCAGTAATAAGTTGCTGGATGCAGTTCACTCGTCACCGGTCTCACTAATAACACGGGTTTCTGAATTCTACATATAGCCCCTTTAATGTATTAGACATTGTATTTAATTAGACTATTTTTCGTAGTCATAAGTGTGTGCTGACAGAAATGCTAGTTTGTCATGTAACTCTACTGTATCTGTCTCTTAGTAGGTCCAGTTCCTCAAAGCGTTTATCAGCGGCTAAAGAAACTTGAAGATCGAATTCTGGAGCTCGAGGGTCTTTCGCCAGAGTACTTCCACTCCACAGTAAGTGGTGGGAAGAGAGAGAGAGAGAGAATGTGTGTGTGTCCTTGTTTGTTGGAGGAGTGGATGATCAGATATTGAATTAGTTTGTTCATCTTAGTGGTTTCTTTCTACAAGTTCCATGCTCTTTGAACATCCACAGTAGCTTATGAACACAGAGAACGAGGTATTAGGTGATTTTGATTCATTGAGGGGTTTTTTTTCCCTCCTTTTTTTTTTAATGAATCACAACATCAAAGACTATATTCCACTGTCTAATCACACAGTGTGTTTGTATTCTAAAAGATTAATAGATACAATTGACCGTTTGCAAAACCCCGCCCTCGAACGGTTCTCGTCCAATCCTAGCTCAGCAACTGTAACTAAGGAGAAGGACCTCCGTCAAACATTCCGATTTCAGCAAGATAGTGAAATGATGCGCCTATGGCAGTGAGGTCTGCACGGGCTTAAAACTTGCTGTATTTTATGATTGCTTGCAACTATTATTAAAAAATAGGCTACATGTACAAACACCGTTTCACTACGGCACTGCGGCCCCCTCACCAGTCAGCAAACAAGAGAAAAAAAGAGGAAGAGCATGGACTTACTAATTACGAAACTTTGATGAGGTTTAACAGGTGCACAGTCACAAATTCCTCTGGAACTCAAACATTAAACTTCAAAACAAAGTTCGCGCAGTTGCACAACTATATACACAAATATATCCTTCTCAGTCGGCTACGAGTTATGAATGAAGAGAACAGAGAGTTGATGGTTTCAGCGCGTCCTCTGATTGCAGTGTTGTGACTGAAATAGCGCGCGCGGGAGCACAAGCGCAAAACAGTTTTGTAAAATGATATATGATCAAATTAAAATTATTGATATATAATTTTACAAAACTGTTTTGTGCATGTGCTCCCGTGCGCTATTCTGTCTATACTTTCTGTCGTGCCCTGGAGGATATGTCTGCTGCATTACTCCAAAACCAATCACTTAATGTATGGAGCTCAACCCAGCCATGGCTATGTGTCTCAATTGTTTGACGGGCGTAGTAACAATAACTAAGGGGCATGGCTTTTGCGAACAGTCAATTGTCTAACAAGAACATAAGCATGTAAAAATGCCACTGGAGTTCCTGCCTAAAATGAAATTTGTACATTTCTATTAGGGCTGGGAATAGATAAAACAAAATTAACTAATTAATTGCATTTCCCCCAAGCTTGTAATCATCAATATTTAAACGTAGAATCACCTAATTAAATAAAACACAGAAAATAGCCCTATATTAAAATAATATTATATATCAATATATTATTCTTCATTCAGTTCCTTGCAACATAGTCAGATTTAACTTTTTTTTTTTATTATTTTTTTTTTTTTACTAATTATCAAAATAAAGTATAGTCCTACAAAGCTATTATTACCAGAGCATGTGATCAGAGCAGGTAATTTTACCATTGTTGCCCAGCATGACTATACCAGCTCAGTAGGGCTATTTCAAACAGAAGTCTATTACTGAGAAATGTCACGTTATTTGAGCGGACTTTGCTTTCCAAGTGCGTGATTGGTACGTGATTGGAGCGTTTGGGCAGTGAACGACCGAGCAGAATGCGCAGCGCAAACACGGAGCGGAACATTTGAGCAGAGAGCGCAGTAGTGCGCTGACACACACATGCGGAACGGAGAGAGCGCTGCGCACACGGAGCGGAAAAGACCCGCTTGTGAAACCTGATCGCCGAACACGGAGGGGCGGCATATTTTCGGCTTATATTTTTGGCCTTTTTTATCTTTCGGCCAAAAATTCCATTTTTGAACGCTAATTATCGGCGGCCGAAAATTCGGTGCATCCAGCTTCTATGGTATTTGAAATCAGCTTTGCTAATTGTACACAGCATCTTTTTGTCAAATGCGCCATCTTTTTAAATGCAAACATTCCTCCTAAAACTCCATCCTTGTCCTTCTCCATCATGACAGGGGGATTTGCTTCGGCACACTCATAATAGCAGCAGCAACAGGAAGTCATTAAAACGAGGCAAAAAAAAGTGCTGCGTCAATTGCGTAATTTTTTTTTTTACGCGTTAAATATTTTAAATTAATCGCAAAGATTAATGCGTTAATTCCCCCAGCCCTAATTTTTATACTTAAGAATTAATCTAAAGATTAAAACTTTCACATACAAAGTGGTATTCATTCATATTATAATGATGTTTTGAGATATTAGTAAAAAATTAACTGAATTCAATAAAATCTAATTCAATTGCATAGCTTAAAAATCTTACTTCGCCGATTTTCAACCCGCTTTGTATTGCTGACGCAAGAGTGGTCTTTAATGAGCCGAAGAGAGCACACTCTCCTCATAACACACTCTACCTCTCCTCATAAAATTGCACTGGTTGCCAATTGCCGCTCACATCAAATTCAAGGCAATGATGTTTGCCTATAGAACAACCACTTGCTCTACTACACCCCTTTACCCAGACTCACTAATTCAGACCTATGTGCCCTCCAAGAGCTTGAATTCTGCAAGTGAAAGGTGCCTTGTGGTGCCATCCCAAAGAGGAACAAAATCGTTCACAGACATTTACCCTAACTGTTTCACTGCTGGTGGAATGACCTACCTAACTGAACCTGAGCTGCTGAGTCTTTAGCCATCTTCAAGAAACCACTGAAGATGCATCTTTTTCAGCAACACTTTATCCATTAATACTAACACTTACTGTTGTATATCTATTTAAAAACAACAACAACCTTGCTATGTGTACTGTGCTGGACTAACTGGGACTGGTCACAGCACTTGCATATTGTTGCCCTATTGCTTCTATTGCTCTCCTCATTTGGAAGTCGCTTTGGATAAAAGCGTCTGCTAAATGATTAAATGTATTGTTACAGTGTCGGTAGCATATAATGAACAATGTTCCCTGTTTCCTGGACCGATAAATTCATGTTTATTTGTCAGCAAAAGTCCTATTTTTTGGACTTTTTTTTTTGGCTTTTGCATTTTGTATCCTCATTAATAACAGAACAGTTATTGTAAGGGTAACTTTATCACTGAAAATTGTATTGTACTATCTCTACACTTTAAACAGCATTATTGTAGAAGAAATGGAAAACTGTCAACAGCTTTCTTACCGGTATGCAACTGTTTTGTTTAAGTTGGAACTGACAGAACAGCAGTTTCTTTTGGCCTTAAACACTGGTTTTAAGTAATAGGCCCTACAGTTTGAAAAGATGACTTGAAACATGGAGTTTTTCATATTTTCCATTACTGTGTTCTCTCCGTATTTACGATTCTTTGCCGCCTTTTTGCCACTGCCTTCAACGCGCTGGATCCTTCACTGGAAACCGAAAAGTCACTCACTCCCGCTAAACGTTTACTTTTTGATTTCATGCACCAAGGAACAATACAAGTTGACACTATTATGGCTAAAAGTTTGCTAAGAAGTATTTCCTATGGCATTTGACTGGTAAGTGCATCCATAGCAGACTGGTGGGAGTGAGTGGCCTTGGACAGCAACATGCCCAGTGCATTATGGGTGTTGAAGTTTTCCTACCTATTTGGCAAAACGGAAGACAACAGGCTATTAAAAAAATTGCCTTTCTACTGTACTGGCAACCAAGTTTTATTGAAAGCTCATTTTGCCAGTGGTGAAATTAAATATCACTTTAATTGTTGGACTCTGCTGGCATTAAGAAAATTGTCTAATGAAGTTTTCCTTTAAGGACAGCATAAAAAATCAGAACATGAATATCTATGTGACAATAATAAGAACACTACTGCACACTATTGACTTTACTCTTTTATTTTATTCAAAGCATAAAATCGCCCAGTAACTGCATGAGCATAAGAGACTTATTCAAAAACAAGTCTTACTGACTCCAAAGTAGTAGGCCAGGGGGAAAGAATGCTAAAGAAAATGACCTCCTATGACCCTTTTTTGCGCAATTAGACCGAGTTTGTCACTGGTTCCTCTGTTTGTTTTTACACTGACTATCTATGTTACGCTGAAGACTTCTCACTTATGTTTTTCCTCCTGCGCTCACGACAGTTGGCCAGAGAGTTCTTCAAAACCATTAAAAGCTGATATGAGTGATATTTTTTCCCCTCACTTCAGAATTTGTTATCCCTGTCAGATTGTAGCCCATCAAAGTTAGCTGAGTAAGTGCTCTTGAACCATTTCTACGCCTCCTCACACCAGCTTCACTTAGTTCAGTGCTGGGCTGAAAGCTAGCTGATTTCCATGTCCTTTACAATGTGTGTGTGTGTGTGTGTGTGTGTGTGTCTGTGTGTGCATATTGCCTGTAAAGTGGGACTTTGAGTGCCGTCAAATATGCTGATCTTCTTAGTTTGTAGCGCAGCTTTCAGCAAGTCGAATGAATTAATTGAACTCTGCTGACCAGGGTGAGCGGATATCATGTATCTGCCAAGTGGGTCCATATGCACACTGAAAAGTGATTAAAATGAAGATAAATTATGGGTAATAGATAAAAAGAGATGGACAGAATAAATGAAAGGGCCATTGGGTTACAGAAAGAATCCCGATGGTCCCCACTTAATACTATTAATCAGTGTAAGTCTATAGCGGCTCGGGTCTGTTGGCGGTGATTGAGTGATGCTGAAGGACATCTGTTTCATACTCTAATCATGTGCCGTTTCTGTCCACTCAATGGGTGTCCTTGGTTCAATTTATTGTTTTGGTTGCCATTAACCCCCCTCCCCCACACAATTTTTTATTTTATGGAAAAACATAAGTCTGATATTGAGATAAATGCTTTACCGTTTTGTTGAATGACGACTGATGTGCATTGTTCATATAAATCAGCATTCATTTCATGCTTTTATTTCCTTTTTCCCACAGAATTACTCGCACAAACGACCTAAAGCCTCAATGTCGCAGGTAAGTTCCATTACGGATGCATTTGTGTATTCACTGAGGGGAATATACGAAGGTCCTGCTGTTCAGCGAGCACATTTTAGCTGATGAAAACGTACTTGTTTTCACAGAACTACAGTCTCGCTGAGCTGGATGGGAAGATAAGTGCTGTCAAAGCTGCCTTGATGAAGAAAACCAGCGAGTTCCAACCCACAGACGCAGGAGACTTTCCATACTGACACGTGGACTTTTGCTTTAAATGTTTTTTACCTTCTCTTAATGAGTTATAGATCATGTATCATGTATAGATCATGTATAGATCTGTGATGGTCACAGATTTCAAAGAAAATGTAGGATTTGTCACTGAATATTTTATATCTGTAAAGATTTACATGTTTTGCTTTGTCATACATATGTGTTGTGTGTTTACTTTTTTGGACACCATTTAGGTGAATAAATGTACAAACTAAAATCTAATTTCTGCAGTTTTATTTGTGCATGTTCCTTACCTCCAGTTTTCACATACAGTCCAGTCA
The DNA here is from genome assembly GCF_949152265.1 of Phoxinus phoxinus. Taxonomy (NCBI): domain Eukaryota; kingdom Metazoa; phylum Chordata; class Actinopteri; order Cypriniformes; family Leuciscidae; genus Phoxinus; species Phoxinus phoxinus. The sequence goes on from NC_136888.1 coordinate 28,701,361, forward strand.
TTTTCTAAAAATAAAGTATAAATTCTCAGTAGATATGTATTTGGTTGTGTACAATTCATTTTAGGGGCTCGAAAAAAAAAATTCATACACAAATTGACGTTACAGTAAATGATTCTCAAGGTAGTTATAAGAGCTCACCATGTTATATTGTATAGTTTCTGTTACTATATTAATGCTCTGTACAGCTACTTGTAAGCCCAAATTATTTATCTATCAAGAAATGCTGAAAATTTGGTTGTACAAGACATTTGAAGAACAATCCTTATACAGTTATGCCAGCGAAAGACCCATGAATATGTTAACGTTAAAACCGATCTATGATTATTACGTGTGATTGAGGGTAGAGGTGACTGCTTAGAGAATATGTGAATGTGATTGCAAACGGCAGGCAGTGTGAGCAGACAGCAGTAGCTGCTATGACTCACAGCTTTCATCTCTAGCCTCTCAATGCAGTAAAGTTAACTGAATTATCTTTGATTTTAGCCTAAATTAATCAATCAAGTGGTTTATAAATTCATAACTGTTTTTTTAACTTTGAAGTGTTTGATCATAGAAAATGAAAAGTATAGTTTACCACATTTTTTTCGCTCTAAATCTGTATGATTTTCCTGTGTATATGGTGTATGTAATTAGTTACTGGACTTAGACTTAGTATAAAGGATATTAGCAACTTTTTTTCTTTACTTGACTAAATTTTTTAATTAAGTATATTTATTCTTTACTCCAATACATTTGTGATGAGTAATGCAAGAACGCATTACATTTTGCATGGCAGCTATCATTTTCTGCAGCAATTTATTTCTGCTACAAAAGAAGTGATATTGCAATCTACAGGGCATTTAAGTTACTGTATCTTGTGTGTTTTGCCCTTACCCACCCAAACTTGTCAACAAGGCTAAACTGGGAGTGCATAGCATTAGCATTAGCAGGTAGCTCATATATGAGGCGAAGACATGCAGCCGGTGATGAGGCTCAAACAGCACGTCCAGTCCAAGTAGCCTTTGACTTTTTTAAGGCTTTAATTACAGTTGACATTTCATTTATTCATTGAAGAGACTTTTTTGAAGGATATTGGTTTCCGTATGCTTTTTTTTTAGCACTTGAGCTTAACTGAGACTTGAGTGTCTGTAAACGTTTAAGAGGCTTTTGTGTCGATTGAAATATTGAGGTGTTCAGTTTCATTTTGATTTTAGAAAATAAACACGTGATTGCTCTCTACAAAAATCAACTGTTTCTTGTGTTTCACTGGCATGTCTCTTGGGTGTTGAGGACTAGTGCATCTCTGAGCCTGCATTCAGTAAAAGTAAAATAGGCCTACTGAAGTAGAGTTAAAATAAGATATTCTAAGACTTTTACTCAAGTGGTATTGAAATTGGTGACTTAACTTGTAATGGACTCATTTTCACTGTAAGGTATCTGTACTTTTCCTTAAGTATGGTGCTATTTTTTTTGTAAGTCAATGGTCAAAAACATTCTTCACACACTGTGTGTGTGTGTTCTGCAGAAGAAATGCGTACAGGTTTGGAACGACATGAAGTGATCACAGTAAATTACAATTTTCATTTTTGGGTGAACTATCCCTTTAAGGCAGTTTGCGCCACAGCACTGTACTTTTTAAAGTCGGCATAAAAATGGAAGTTGCGACAGTCTTTTCTTCCCTATTGTGACGTATATGACATGAAACGGCTTCTCAAACAAAAACAAATGTAGGGTGGGACTTGATTTTGTCCATCGGGAATTGATTGGATTGTTTGCTATTGGTCGATCTCATGTGAGTGACAGGTTGTCATCAGAGAAGAGATGTTGCTCCAAGAGGGAGGGGAAGTTATTTTGATTAAAGATAAAGTGGGCACAATAATTAAAAGTGCTCAGAAACTATTTTTTTAAATAAATACTCCAACATTCCATTGAAAAAAGAAGTGATTTGGATGAGTGTGCATGGACAAATTTTGATTGAAAGACAATTTATTTAAACTCCACATCGATAAACATATCTATGAAAATATCTAGTCCAACAGAAGAATTTTACAAATGTCACCAAAGACATGGTTGGATCTCGCTGTACTTTTATTGCACAAGCTGTACCTAGGGCTCCGGTTCCTCTCAGCTTGTACCCACATTCACAATCCCATCATGACAGGTAATTAAAACTGCCTGAGTGAAGGCTTGTCAAAACACGGGACTTGTTGGAATAATTCTCTGTGTGAGGGCTGCGATCTGTTGTAACAGTGAAGTGGGAGAAGCAAAAGCTGACTCCTCCAGGTGTTCTGCCAGACCTCGCTAATTTTTGCACTAGCTTTCTAGAGCCCGAAAAAGGCCCGCAATGCACCCTGGGAGGTGTGTACTTGAACAGTAACAAAGCAAACGGGGGGGGGGGGAGTTGTCCATTGTTACCCCTCAGCTTTTGTCTCAGGCTTGGACCCTTATGTAGCTTAAGAGAACAAATTGGCCAGACAATAACAAATGGATTATAAAAGTGAATTAAGGCCTTTGTTCTGAAGTATGGCTCAGCAGTGTTCGTTTGTCCTTCTGGTCATTAAGCTGAGAACGCAGGCAGGTGAAGTCTACATCAGTGACTGTCAGTCTCTGTCCTTTGTTGACTCGTTCTACAAATTGGTTCCTCTTTTTTTTTTTTTTTTTTTTCAAACATGAGAATTTAGTAATCTTACACTTTAATACTTTACAGCATCAATGCATTTCTCCTCGATCACCATAAATTCCAAACTAAATATTTTTTTCCTCCAGGAAGTAGAGACACACAGCATATTATACACCCAAAGAAGTCTTTAGAGCAGTCAATGGCTATATTCTCATGATTTTATAAGGGTAGAGGGGGACGTTTTGAGGCCCGCCGAAGGATTAACTCCGTTCCCCACCCCCATCCACTCCACTTCACCCAGCCATTCTGTCTGTAGCAAAAGGTACTTCCGTCCTGATTCGTTTACTGGTTTCTCTCTGTCACACGCTTTCTCGCTCTTTCGCTACCTTTTACTATCTCCTCTGTACGGCCTGTATGTGATTAAGACTTTTTGCAAAGCCAGTTAGGTTTTTCTCTTTTTCTTTGGTTCTCCTACATTGTGCGAGGGAGAGACATGGACTCATAACCATTCATAACTCCCAAACTCTTAATGGGCTTCAACCCTCCAAAAAGAAGGAAAGAAAGCTTTTATCCCCCTTCTCTCTCCTGTGACTAGTCAGCTTCAGTCTTTCTTCCCCCCATGGCTCTGTGTCAAAAAAGACTGTTGCTCGTTTGTGCGGGGAACAATGGCGAACAAGGCTGAATCTCTAGCGCTGAACAAAGGGAAGAAAACAGGTTTTTCATTCTGTGGAACATTAGATTCTGACACATTTTAGCATGGCAGTTTTTTTCGTCCTGAGTGCAGTGGCTAGGCTCTTTAAAAAGGACCACCTGTTGGCTAGCAGGCTGCTCTTCATTACGCGAGCAACTATTATCACAGAGAGAGGAGCTCCGCAGGGGAGTTCTGAAGTTAACCCTGCCGGTGTGAGCCCGCACGCTTCCTGCCATGCAGCAGGAAGTCACACACTCATTCTGGTACAATGCATGTACTTCAAGAGGTGTCTGGATGTACTTTTTGATTTTCCAAGTTTTAATGGAATGTTGGTAAATCCTCAAGGCATTTCATTAAAAGATATATTGGTAATGGGGAAATACTACAGGCAAGATTATTATTAGTTTAGATTAGATTATAAGTGTGATTATTAGATTACCATTTTTCATTCAAAAATCGTTAACTATTAAAGGGATAGTTCACCCAAAATGTTTTATTCTCATTTACTGATTCTCATGTTGTTTCAAACCTGGATGAGTTTCTTTCTTCTGTTCAACAGAAAAGACGATATTTTGAAGAATATGGCTAACCAGACCAAAACTAACCAAATTTGCAATTCAAAAATCGCAATTTTTAAATAACTAAAGTTTTTATCCAAAGCAATTAGTGTGTTCCAATGTATAGATTTAATCAGAAACCTATGGCTTTTGCTGTTGCTAGTGCTGTGCTCTACCAGCTACTGGAACAGAATGAAAAATAAATATTTAAACCAAAATAATAGAGGGGGATATAAAAGCTCATTTGTCCCCTTTCTAGACTGCAATTCAAACTGAAAGGAAAGGCAATATATTTGGAAGCCTTTGACCATATATGCACAGATGTTGCCCAAGTGGAGTCAAATATAACATCCTTCCAAACAGCCAAAGGGCTGTGTGGCAGTGTCTAGGCTTGCTGGGGTTAAAATGTGGCAGTTATATTGCCAGGATGGAGCAGCGGGAGCCGAATTCAGGCAATTACAATCAAGTCAGGGCGCAGTTAGAGCGTGGGCCTGGAACATGAGTAGGATGCTGATGAGACACTTAGCCACACAGCCTCAGCCATTGGCCCTCTCCGCTGACTGCCAACCCCCCCTGCTGGACGGCCTTAGATCCCTGCATCCCATACTTACACATACTCTCTCACGTTCAGCCAGGAGTGCATCCGTGTCATTGAAAAATCATAAATATGCAATGTAAGGACTGCTCTGGTTCACTATGTGGGGGTGGACATTTGTATATTATCCTCTCAAATGCTTGGACTGGTTGTTTTCATGTCAAACATGAAACACTTGATGACTTATGTCATGATTTACCAATTATTTACACAGTTTTCCCTATAAGAAAATGTCTTAGTCATACAGGAAACTCTCTCGAGTTTTAGGAAACTCATATTGTCATGAGTTTCTCATATTGTCTTCTTGCGAAAACATGCTGCAAGAAGTCTTTCCACCTGACAAGAAGCAAGCTTTTCAAAGTGCATATACACCTACACTCGCGCTCTAACACAAATACACTCTTGAACATCGACGCATTAGGTTTCACACCTGAGGCCTGTGCCTGCCCTGTGTGAGCTCTAATCTAGGGTCCATTCATCAGAGTAGGCCCGTCTGACACACATAGGCGAGAGGAGGGGGTGTGTTCCCCATCCTGATTACTCCAACCCATCCCAGCTTCACTCCGGCCTCCTGCAACGCCAGCATCTACACAAATCACTTCTGGTGGCAGAGTCACTGTGCATTGAGAGGAAGACACCTGAAAGCAATTAGGGGCTCAACCGTAGCTTGGAACTGGGGACTTTTCGAGAGCTTTTCAAACTTTTTTTCCCCCACTGGTTGAAGTTTTTGTCATACGAAGACACAAACCTGATTCCGAAGCACTTGAGTTGCTTTGGAGCCCAGCTGCTTTTAAACAAAACAGGATATTTTTAGTAATTGCACGAAGAAATGCGTAACTTCAATGCAACATTCTCCTAGATACCTGAAGCTTGTAGCCACTAAAATGCAAAACAGCGCATTGCAAGTTTCTCCCATGGCATGGAAACCTCATCTTGCTGCATCTAAGCTGTAATCCACATAAAATATGTTTCCGCATGTCTCATGTCTCGGCAGAGCTCTGTTTTGGGCTAGATTGCTAGTTAGTCACCTCAATTTACCCGTAGCTTTCTCTCACTTGATGTTTTGGAAGCCACTTCCCATCTGTATTGTCGACTTGGGGGTTCTGTTGTCCTGAAACACCTCTCGCCCAATTCCTCTTGTAATGGCTGTTTTTTAACAGCACTTTATCTTCCCCCCTGGATCCCAGGCGCTAGGCTTGGCGACTCCATTCTTTCAAATTATTCCATCTTTGCACAGAGAGAGAAATTGGATTGTGTTGATCCCGTTTTTGCAGCGGGGAAGGTGGCCATAGCATTATCCTCGGTTTACACTGGTGACGGAGAGGCAATCACACAGAGGCCTCACTCTGACACAAACACTCCAGCCTTTGGACGAGGAAATTACACCACAATAAGCTTGGACTCTGTGTTTCGAGGTCAGAAACTGCCTCACACACACACACACACACACACACACACACACACACACACACACACACACACACACACACACACACACACACACACACACACACACACACACACACACACACACACACACACACACACACACACACACACACACACACACACACACACACACACACACACACACACACACACGCCATAGTGTGATGTGATCATCTGCTGAAAGGCATTATCCATATCAATAGATGTCTCATTTATTTTCTCATTTTGTTCAGTCAAGTGTATTTTCTGTAGAGTGTCAGTCAATGTTGTTGAGGGAAACTTATAACATTTGTATGTTTTACCTCTATAAAGCTCTTTCAGTTTAAAAGCAACTGGTTACATTATTTTAACAAACAAAAAAAGAAAAAGAAAACTTGCTAGGGTGTTGTGGGGGGTTTCTAGGGTTCTCTGGATTTACTGGCCCAAGTCAAAAGAGTCTAGTCTTGCCCCCACATATTGTAATGTCGACTAGAGTATTCAAAATGAAGGTGGAAGAAAACCCCTGAATGACAGCATTGGTAATCCTACAAGTCTTTATGAGCAGTTCACAGATCGCAAACTCTCCTCATACATGAAAGAGATTGGGGAGAAAAATACATTGTAAACTAATGAGTCCACACCAACAGTTTATTCTAAAGTAGGATAGATTTTGATTGGCTATCAATGTTTTTAGCATTTACCAGGGGGGGAAAAAGACTTTTAAAGTTCATTCCGCTGTTATCCACTTATTCACCTATCATTCATTTCCCTCTGATTTTAGGGATAAGAGTGGTGTAATAACCCTTAACCCTTGTTAAACCGTGCCTAAACTTGATAATAACTATAAACATATCCCTCAAATCTGATTGGTTATTTGGAAGGTTGTTCCAGGATCAACAAGAATGTTGATCCAGGAACATGTTCTACTTGGTGAAATCACCTTCACCATTTTGATAGCACACATTTAAGCTCAGCTTTTAAAAACATACAATGTACACTACAGTCTCTCTGGCTTCACGGAATCCAAACTTAACACCCGGTTATAGTTGTGATATGGACTCCACTATTCTCTTATTGTTTGAACAATTTTTAAAAGGTAGCCTAAATGGTTATAGAGTTATTGCTCTAAATGTCAATTGGCCTTAAGCTTGAACAACAGTTATGTTCGTCTCAATGATGTTAGTGTTTTAGTACTTGAGTCCAGACAAGACCATCCATCTAAAGTCAGAGATCAAGACCATATTTTCAGGTGATTTGGACTCGGCCTTGACGCAGACTCGAATAAGCTAGTTTCGACTATTCGTAGAAAATATGATTTTTGGACTCGCATTTAAGACTTTGTCCGGACTCAAGTACTACAACACTGCGTACCACTAGTAATTTGCTGTATGGCCATGTAAAAGTATCAACTCAAACAACAGACATTTTGGAATATTTTGTAGAATGAAAGTCATAGATTATAGACTATCTTTGCCTTATATAGAGCATTACATATTCAGTGCAACACATTGCACATTGAAAACAGTATAAGGAAATGCCGCTGGAGCTATTACACAAATGAAGACAAGCAGATGAACGTGTCCTGCCCCATAAAAAACAATCCATTAACATTCATTGTGTCAACCACCGAGTTGAATCTGGGGATCAGGTGAAGCTCTTTGTGCAAGAGCTCTGACCCCCTACTATTTACACACAGAGAGACGGCCCAGCTGTTACCACCCCAACAGCACTACCTTACACATACAGACCTGTCATTACCACCCCGCCTTCTCTCTCCACACAGCACAGCCACCCATTTCCACAAGAGACCTTAATCTCTCCTCCAATAGGCAACTCCTGTTAAACTCCTTGACATGCCGAGCTGTGCAGGAGACACACAGGACCCATGAATAATCAATAGCACGCTATTTACGCCGAGGCCGAGACAAGCATGTGCCACAACAGGTCATTTCTGTTCGCGATTGCTTGCAGATTAGAGTTGAGATTAGAATTTTAGAGTCGAACGGGTCGGAGGGGGTCTCTGCGCAAGATGGAGGGAAAACAAGGGCTGCAGAGGAGAAGAAATTAGAATGGAGACACAGAGACACATGTGGGCTTCTAGATAGTTAATTAGCTGGCTTTCATTTTCCTTGCTAAAGAAATGCTCCTGAGCATGGGAAAAAACACATCAAGCTTTCCTTTGTACGCCGAGCGCGCACACGTCACGCACTCACATGCGAGCGCACACCTACGGATACGAGGACCGAACCCAATTTCATCTGCAAGGGGCAGAAATCAATCTCATATCTCTCTAGTTAATCCGCAATGGCTCTCCACAGATCCTGACACTAATAAGGTATTGAGCAGGTGAGGCCAAGGGATGCAGGGAAACAGGCAGCTTGGAGGAGGAGGGGGGCCAAGTCTGGCTCTATTCCAGTTCAATTATGTGACTTGTGTACAGGAGAGTGGAGTGCAGGAGACAGAAGAGAATGAGAGAGAGAAAGAGAGAGAGAGAGAGAGAGAGAGAGAGAGAGAGAGAGAGAGAGAGAGAGAGAGAGAGAGGGAGGAGAGGGGAGCATAGAGAAGAAGGGCCACGAGATGAGAGGCAGAGGAGGAGAGCTAGGTGAAAGACTTTAGAGAAGGGGGTTGAGAAAGGCATGTAAGGTTGGTGGAGAAGGAGAGAAAGAATGAGAGCGACCCAGAGAACAGGGGGGTTAAAATCGATCCCATCTGTGGTATGATGGTTAATTAAAGCAGCTCTCGAGTAGACTAAGGATGAGAGGTTTGGCTGGGATCCTGCAGGCAGGGCTCTGATTGCTCCGAGAATGGCTGCTTTCTCGGCTCTGAGAGCGGGAGGGCTGCCGCTGGCATCCACAGAGCTTTGGCCATACTCTCCAACGGAAACGGGCAAATGCTTGTTTGAACAAATACAGGCATACAGACAGCCGCAAATCAAAGTTCACCCAAGGATGCTGTTTGACAGATTTCAATATGCATGAGAGGTGCATCCTCAAGAAAATCATTGATCTCTGCCATGGCTGTTGTGATTTGTTTTGTTGTATTCTTCTTTCACGGCTTGACATTTTTATGGCGATTCACTGTAAAAAAGTAGATAGATAGAAACCAAGTAGATACTACATTACAGTTCTCAAGGATAGTAATAAAAAGACAAGGTATTTTGGTCACAAGGAAGTCTACTGTTTTTGTACTGTTCTACTTTTGTCTTGCTGTGTGACATTACAATTGTAATCATTATTTCATCATTTAAATTGTGTTAATTAAGAGACTAAATTAGATATTTGTGCTTTTAAACATTGACTGGACCTTTTAAAATGCAAAAATTGTGAAAACCCTCATAGAAATGCGAGTCATATTTTTCTTCTAAACACACATAAATGTATCTAACATTTGGTGTTAATAACAGTCAGTCACTGCACGTGTTGAGTGTCAAATACAAAATATGATGTAAATATTCAGATTTAATTGAATTGAATTATTAGCACTTAGCATAATTTAAGCACATTAAAGTATTTCACTTTTTTTCTGAAAAGCATCAAACTCCCCTATGTGTATTTCAGAGTATGTTGTTTTGAGATGCATTTCCTTTACAAATCGATGAGTTTTGTAAGCTGCCCTTTCAGCACTGTTAATGTTATTTGAATGCACAAAAGCCTGACTGTCCATGAGGTGCCTACAAGTACAACAAAAGACATGATTAGCATTATCATGTCAAGATTAGCCAACCAATATACATCCAATCCACACCAGCACAGACAAAAGCAAGATTTAGCGGTTTAAGTTAGAGCATGTCTACTGCTTAATCTACTTATTCATTAACTTTCTACTATTGAAGTGACAGGCGAGCTGGTTAACACTGTAGCCAGTGTGCTACTACCATCTGTGCACCCAAAGTTCTGACATAATTTACTCACCCTCACCACCCATTTAACTTTCTTTCCCTAAAGAAGAAATTCTGAAAAATGTCTTGGTCGATCTTTTCCAAAATTAATGGAGCTTTCAAGCATAAACAAGGGATACAAAACCTCCATAAAAGTATTATGAAAGTGAACTGTATGACTTAACTTTTGGTCTTTTCCAAACACAAAGCTATTTTATGACTTCAGATGACCCGAAAAACAAGTCATATGGACTACTATCTATGGTCATTTTCAATCTTTTTGAAACTTTGAAAGCTTGATATCCTCCATTAAAACTTCTCCCTATTTCAAATTTGAGCACTAAAGCTAAAATAGGTGTCCCACACAAATCAGGGAAGACTTAAAATAGAGCCTCCTGCCCAAATGAGTGAAAGTGCATATAATTCAAAACTGCTGAGTGAATCCCAAGAAACTAAAAAAGAGGACTATTTTCTTATGAAGTGACGGCAAACCATGCAGATTAATCTGTAATCATACTCTTCATGTTGCAGAAGTGTGGAAATAGAGCACATCCCTTCACAGGTGTATGAATTATGTATGATTTGATGGGTGTGAAAGAGAGCGTGTCTGATTGAAATCCTGTATTTCGCGCATTACGGCGTCTCCTCGCTCCCTCCGCGTGCAACGTCGGGGTCAGAGCCCTACGCTAATTTGCGAAGGGCCAACTGCTTGTGAGGGAAATGAGAAAATTATACATTCCAGCAGGAATCAGCTGTGGTTCTTCAGGATCCGTGCACTATGCCGTCTGCAGCCGGCTTTATGTGGCAGACACCTGCCAGCTTCTCAATGGCGTGAATCGACGTGCCTGAAACTCATATACAAACACGCCCACACCTAGAAGTACATCAAGAGAAATTACCACATCAAAAGCCTGAGCTGAGAAATGTGATGTATCTCAACACTTACACGCAGAAGCATGTAACAGAGGCTGTGGAATCGTATGTTTTAAATTGAGAATACATGGGCTTAATGTTGAATATTTCGTGAGCATTTTATATTTATTTAGGGTTGTGTAAAACAACATGTTTTCAAAATTGCTAGTCAGTTTAAATAGCGAGTTGATTCATTGTTATTAAGGAAGCCTTGAGTAATTAGGCAGGTTCACCTGAAGATGACCTATATAAGGGGCTGTTAACACCGTTTTCAACTAAAAACGTAAAACTTTATGCGTTTTGGCTGTTCGTTTACACGACAACTGCGTTTTTGGGTGCCTGAAAACGGTGTAAACAGCAAAAACGTGAATCTCTGAAGACGATGACGTCGTGCACATGCGTATTATGTGTTCAGTCTATAGCGTTTCATCGCTATCTAATGGCCTGGCGGCAGAATACAAAGTTTTGAGTCGTTTTCGTGGATCCGTGTGAATGGGGATCGTTTTGACAATGGTGCCGTAGGCTATGTGGAAAACTCAAAGGAAAAACTTGTCGTGTTAACGTACCCCAAGTATTGCATTTAAAAACAGCTGGACAGAGTGTGAATAGAACAAAAATATTTTTGAATATGAATATTTAAAAAAAAGTTGTAATATTTTGAACTTGACATCTTTCTCTCTCTCTCTCTCTCTCTCTCTCTCTCTCGATAATTAATACAAATAAACGCTAAAATTCATTCATTCAAATGAATGTAATCTTATGCACTACGCAAGAATGCAGCATGCTAGATCTAACTAGAAATAACTGACGAAAATAACCCTCAGTTTTACTCTTCTGGCCAAATATTACGCTGCAAACATGAATAAGAGCTTTAAGTTGTCAATGTTGGCAAATGACCATGGTATAAGCGGGATAATCCACGGCTAGCTGTCCATTAAACAACTTTGTGGAGGCGTGCATTAAATTGTTTAATGCACAGCTAGTCAGGGATTATCCCTCACTTAAAAAAAATGTCATAAGCTTTAAATACTTTTAGCGTGAAGGCAGATCATATCAATATTGCTTTTTCATGTTGTGTTATTACAAAATTTTATTTTGTGCTTTGTTTTCTCACAATTTCAACATACATTGCACAGTTGCGTGTGCTTTTGAGCTTCGTGCCATTAGCTGACTAGTCGACAAATCAACCATTGTGATCCATCCCTAGTAACTAGCAGCATTGCTGGGAATCCTCTTTTGCAGTTACGATCGGCTACTTGCACATCATCTACTGCCACTTATGTAGGGTACCAGACATCGAAAACTTTACCTTTAGTAAAAGGCTGAGAGTAGAAACATGTTTTTGACCCAAAGGAAGGTTTAGTTTAGAGGTCATAACAAGCTTTAACTCTGGCAAAGATTAACTCTTCCTTATATGCTTGAGATAAGTTCCCTCTTGAGTTGCCGCTTTTGAGCACCAGCCATGTCTGTCTACAGTATGCGAGTGGAGAAAAGAACATGCAACGCCATTTCACCAAGTGGAAGAGTGGAGAGGTCTTCAGGGAGGATTTTAATAGGAGAAAAGTGCTAAGTCGAGCATGGGGTGAGCGTTGAGCATGCTCGAAAGGGCATAGCACTCTATTTGCTCACTCACAATATTAATTGTCACTTCCATTGCTTTTAATTGCCGAGTTTTTCACCCTTGCATGCCATTCAACCCAGCGCACTGATCCCTCCTTTAGATACTTAGAGGTTGCTAAGACAACGAAGGATCGGAGCGACTCTGCATTCTGGCTTTCCTTTAGCTCTCGTCCAAAAACAAATAAACACTTGTGCACAATTTGGCCCTCAATTTCGGTTTCACACAGTTCACTGTGTGATATTTCTCATGGGGCTTCTCTTTAATCAAAAGCACTTTACAAATATAAAACACGACTTTTAAAAACATATTCAGTCTTCAATCACCTTCAAGCATTACCTCTTGGTGAACTAAACTACCACAAAAAAACTGGCGAATAATTCACCTAAAGGTGACATTCCTTCTGGCCACAGTCACACCCTACAAACATACAACAAAGCCTTGCCCCCTTTTTCTTTCTACCTCTGACTGGTTTTCTGCAGGGAGGCTGATAATCTTGAGCAAACATCATTAACTGTTTGCTCCTATCGGCCACAGAGAGTGTGGCAGTGACTCTATTGTGCTGCTATCAGGAGTTTAAAGAGGTTTTGTACCATAATGGGGTTGGTCAGCAGTGCCAGTCCTTTCAAGTGGAGATTCACCCTGAACACTGAACTCCCCTGCACATGGATCAGAAATTAGACTTAGCCTATATAAAGTATGAGCCTCTAAACACTGTTGAGATTAGAAAGTATATCCACGGACCATGGGAAGTCACAGAGTTCAGTATCCCGTCCAGCTCCAGAGTAACAGGAATGAGGGTTGATTTGTGGAGAGAAGATGTACTCTATGTTTGGCCTGAGCTAACATAGGTCAGAGGAGCCCACGGCCGAGATTAAAGGAGGTGATTTAATAGAGATTCGACCTGTCTCGCTTCCTGCACTATGCTTGATGGGGTTGACATCAACGCACACACATACACACTCACTCAACTCAACACAAAAGGAAAAACCCATTTAAATGTAAACAGAAATGTTGCAAGTAATCCCCTACATTTGACAAATACAGTAGCTTGGTTTCAAAACCAAGTGAGCTGCCTGAATATGCACTGCCTACATAAGCAAGCTGCCTTTTAAGTGAAATGGAACCTCATAAGTGTTGTATTTGGAACACACTATTTAGTGTTCTAAAGCTCGACAGTTGATTGCAATGGAGTCTGATGTTAGCATGTTAGCATGATGTTAGCGGCAGTGGCTCAGTGGTTCATGTAGATTGTCTACAAACCAGAAGGTTGGTGGTTCAATCCCCGGTTCCACTTGACCAAGTATCGAGGTGTCCATGAGCAAGACACCTAACCCCAGCTGCTCCCGACAAGCTGGATGGCGCCTTGCATGGCTGACACCGCCGTCGGTGTATGAATGGGTGAATGTGAGGCTAAATGTAAAGTGCTTTGGTGGCCATTGGGTCTGTGAAAGCGCTATATAAATGCAGTCCATTTACCATGTTGCTAAGATAACGGCATGAAAATCAGACCTCAACAGGGAATCTGCCGGAATGTTCTAAATGGATTTAAAGATAATACAATATGTTAAAAGGAGACTTACATTGTTAAGTCTTGTTAAAGACTTTTTATTGGTAGAATTGTAATTTGCTAAAATAATAAACAAACACGGATTGAGATGTATAGCATTGTGAATGACGGATGTTTATCCACCTTACTTTTAACGTAAGAGTGGACGCAGCCATTTGTAACTTGAATGCGAGTCTTCCGGTGTTGTCCGCCTCCAGTTATTTTGCAATAACAGCATGTTATGCAAACTGGCATTTGTTATGTCACGTCTGGTTTGTATTTTGGTTAATGTCTTTTATTTTGTAATTCTCACAGACAGTCACGTTTCCTGTTTTTCATGCGTTTCCCTTGCCATCGTGTGATCATGTCTTGGCTTCCCCTGTTTATGTGTCACTTTCTGACTGATTCTTTGTTTGATTTTTCAAAGGTGTTCCTTGTTGTCATTATTCTTTGAGTATTTAAGCCCTCGTGTTTGCCATGTTATACTTTGTCGTGTATTGAAGTTTGAATGCTGTTCAGTGTTCCAAGATTATGGTTTCTAGTTCATGTTTATTTTGCATTTCATGCTTCGGATTAACTCAGGTTTATGTTTCACGTTTTTTGGATTATCAACATTATAATAAACGGCACTTGGGTCCTTTTCCTAAATCATTGTTTTCATCTGCTTCCATGTCAGCATCGTTACGTTATCACATTATTTTAACTTCTTATCAAAGGCTAATCATAAACACATTGGTTTGTCACGCAAATAGTTTTACCGTTTACTGTACCTAATGATTTTTTTCTATATATAACACTAAAAAATATTTTAAAAATCAGAATAAGAAAATGAGTAAATAGATGTAATATAATAGCTATAATAGATCCAGCATAATGCCTACTTTTTTGAACAGCCTTTGTATTGCAGCTCATTCTCCTGCAATGCCTCAAAATGTGTTTTAGGTTGGCACTTTTTTGGGGGTTTTGGAATATAACCTGTACTTTATAATAACCTGTACTTTATGGTAACGTGCACATGCTTACATATCCTTGCGTCAATAATAACCCAATTTTCTGCCTCTGACCTGACCTCCATCAAAAAGGTCAAAGAGAAGTATACATCTGAAATGTCCCTCACAGACACCACAGCAAAGAGAAAAAGACCCAGCGACAGACCGAGAGAAAGGGTTAGAGGAAGCATGTAGACTGATCACAACCCCTACAGTGGTGAGTAAATACAGTCTAATGGCCACTGATTAATTCTTCATTGCTCTCATCGGCCCCGTAAAGAGAGATGTAATGACCCGTCTGTGTCTGTCATTCTGTTCTTCTCCCTCTCCCTCCCAACTCCCTCTCCCGCTCAATTTTTGATTATAAATTAAAAGGGATTGTAAATGGTGTAATGCTGGTTTGAGGTTCCTGATTGCTGTATTTGATTAGAGAATGTCAGTGCACGCATTTCCCCCTCTCTCTTGCACTTCAATAGCTGCCACACTCAGCAATGCACAAAGAACACAATGGACCAACTGCTTAACACTACCAACTAAACCATAACTAGCACTAGCTGCAATCAAACACATTCTTTCAGCCTCCCTTTTCTCTTTCGGCTCGTTTTCTCTCAGTGTGGCTCTTTGGTGACTTTTCGGAGTTTGTTTCAGGTGTGCAAAACACCAACAAGTGAAAATCACCAGCAATTAAAAAGCATTCACGCATGCAGGTATGAGGAATGTACGACCCTTTGTCTCTCTTCATTATGGTGGCGTGTTGTCTCTCCCAGCATACAATGTCAGGTGTTTTATGATAATAGGTTTTCAGAAAGTATTCAGAGAGGAGGGTGATGATGATAGATGTAGTGACAGCCTAAATTATTGTTTAAAAAGAAAATGTTAGTACTTTTTAGTTTGAAATATGGTAATTCCTTTCAGGGACAAAGGAAATAATTATTTTGAACAAATTGGTATTTTGAAATAAAATTAAAAGTTGTGAAATGTTCTACTATGTATTTAGAATGAATATAAAATTGGATTATAGGAGATATACATATTTATTTATACATACATACACACACACACACACACACACACACACACACACACACACACACACACACACACACACACACACACATATATATATATATGCAAGGTTGCATTAAATTAATCAAAAGTGACAGTAAATACATTTATAACGTTGCAAAAGATTTCAGTTTTAAATAAATGTTGATCTTTTGAACTTTCTATTCATCAAAGAACAAGATATCACAGTTTCCAAAACAATATTAAGCAGCACAACTGTTTTATACACTGCACCATGGTACCAAATCCATGTTAGAATGATTTCAGAAGGATCATGTGAAAAGTTATGAATTTAGGAAATTGTTCATAAAGAGATTGTAAAACTAATGCATATGAATTGAGCGGTTTAGTCCAAATTTTCTGAAGAGACACGATCACTTTATATGATGAACGGATTGAATTTAGGCTTTTATTCACATATAAACATTCATCAACTCACACATCAGTTGTGGTAAATGGAAACGAAAGCATGTTCGCTTGGTGTTACGCAGCATGTATGAGCTTCCGCAAGAACCAATGAGGTTTGTTATTGCGCGTCAAGCAGGTTCGGTTGAGCTTCTGTTTATGTTTGCTGATCAATGTTTACATGTGAATAAAAGCTTAAATTAAATCTCTTCATCATATAAAGCGATCAAGTCTCTTCAGAAATTTTTTATTAAACTGCTCAATTTATATGGATTTGTTTTACAATCTCTTTATGAACTTTTTGAAGAGTCAAAGTGGTAGTTGCGTAGCTGTCAACGGAGGGAGAGAAAGCTCTCAGATTTCATCAAAAAGATTTTCATTTGTGTTTTTCGAAGATGAACGAAGGTCTTACAGGTTTGGAACGACATGAGGGCGAGTAATGACAGAATTTTTATTTTAACTACTTAAAATGTAACTAATTACCAAATATAAAAAAAAAATTGGAAGCTGCATTCAAAATCCATTTGGCTCAGAAAACAGACGGAGGCACGTTTAAATGAGCCTATTTTTTTGGTTCTCAGACCCAAAATCTGTGAACTTCCCCTCAGCCATGTTAGTACGCTCCGTACACACACTCCTCTCTCTTTCCGTCTCTCTCTCCCCTCTGCCCTCAGTCTCATCCGTCCATTGGAGGGTGGAAAAAGAATTTCTGTTCCTTTCTTTCCATTGCATTTATCCGTGGCCGGGGTCATTCCACTGCGCCGTATAGTGAGGTGGGGGGAGAACACACTGGTAATGGGACCATCAGCACCAACCAAGACACACACACACAGATATGCTCACCGCCTGCCACAGGGTCAGATCAAGTGTGTACCAACGTAAATCAATTCTCCTGTCCAACTTGCAGATGGAAAAAAAAAAAAGATCCTTGTGTGTTTTTTCCCCATCTGCAAGTAGGCACAAAGAACAGGTAAAGAAAGACACAGGACAGGAAGTAAAAAGTCCTGATAAGAAAAATAAAATAAAGGTGGCTCGATCAGAGCTGATGATTGTAGGTAGGAATGGAAGGAGCACAAGACGAGGTGCTTTCTCCCACCAGTGAGACTCAAGAAACCTCTCTACAACTTCACAGGATGAAAAAAGCTCTCGACGGAGCACAAGGTTACGCGAGGATGGGACTGAAGAGGATGGGAAAAGGGAAGCTCAAGGTGAGGATGTAGGAGAAGGAGTGAGGGAGGGTGTTAATGAGAAAAAGGGGGTCCTGTTGTTGGGAGATGCTTTGTGTCAGACCTCTTGCATTATGTTGTTGACTCTCTCCCTCGGAAGGGCTGGATAATGGGCCTCAGGGTGCAGGGCAGGAAAAATGCCCCGCTGAAGAAAGTCAGGAGAGGGTAGAAGGTAAAAGGGCGAGTTTGAGCAGCTCATTCTCACAAGATTCCTGATATCAATGGCTGCATTTTTCAGTGTTTTCCTCAACCCCCTTATTTTTTCTTCTCACCGGTCCCCTTAACCCTACGCCTCATCAAGCCTCTTACGTGTGTCAGTCATTCTGTGAGAGACAGCCAAGCTTTTAGCTGGAAAACAGGAACAGATGGGCAGCCCAAAAAGTACTCTGTGCAAGTGTGTGAATACAAAATTGCTAACTCAAATACATTTATTCAGCAAGGATGCATTAAATTGATCAAAAGTGACAGTAAAGACATTTATATAAAATATTTATATTTCAAAATGAATACTGTTTTTTTTTTTTACTTTCTACTCAATAGCTGAGATGCAAGATGGCATTAGTTGAATTTATGAAACGAGAGGGGGTCTGTCGTGATACAAGCGAGTTGAAAATAGCACCAGTGTAATGCACAAATGCATTCGGTCAAATTTGCGGATAGCTATTTTGTCAAATGATTATCAGTTTTTAAACTGTGTTAGTCTGTACACCTGTAGCCTGTAATTGTGCCGTACAACAGATGATCATTATATGGGCAATATTAAAATTGTACTGTATTTGTATGTTCATTCCGAATGATAATATGGTATATGGTAATATGAGATTTAATGAGCTATAGCAGGCTAACAGGCTAACAGGCTACCCATATTCTAAGCTAGTATGCTGAATGGTTAAAGAAAAATAAATGAATTCCAAAATATGTAAAGGTGTGCAATTATTTTAGGGATTATTTTAGGGAAACCATTACAGTTCCATATCACTTCACCAAGTTATTTCAAAGGTCTTTACAGCCTACAGAACCAAAACTACACAAATACACTGGCAAGGAAAATAAATATAAACAATAGGATAAAAACAACAAATTATTTTATTACGTTTTTTGCCAGTCTCTCTCTCCCACTCAAACGCACACAAATACAGTACGGACACACACACGCGTGTTGTCAGCGCTGCTCTGACGATTTTATCAATAAAATAGTTCAGCAACTTAAAAGCTATGACGTTTCTCACTAGCGAGGTGCAGATAAATGTAGTTTCGCTATTAGTACACGCTGGTGCCGAACACTGTTGAGAGACGCACAGACTGAGGTAATTCACACACGCTAACTATCTCTCTCTCTCTCTCTCTCTCTCTCTCTCTCTCTCTCTCTCTCTCTCTCTCTCTCTCTAATAACTGCATTTTGAACTGCATTAGTCTGCTATCAATGGCTCAAGCCTCCGTTACTAGCTTTAAAATTACGTTTTGGAATTAGCAACGGAGGCTTGGTATGAGATGCATAAGAAATTAGTCCCACACACAAAAGCGTTTTAAGTGCAAAAACCTAACAAACGTCTCGAAATACATCATCTGAACAATGTTTTGAGGTGTGGTAACCAAAGTATAAGCGGAATAATTGATTCTAGGCCTTTGAATTATCCGAAAGATAATGCACACCCGAGGTGTAACGGCCACTCCACATTGCTAGATGACAGTGAATGTTAGGTAATACCTGACTGCTAAATCCTATGATCGACCAATAGGTATTAAAAAAGCCATGTAATGAAATAACACGTGCAATTGTTGATATCGTTCCTTACACCGTTCCTTAAGAAGTTAATGAGAGCATTCAACATACATATTCAGTTGTCAAACATAAGGATAAGTCTCGCACCTTCCCGCATGCAAACGCATCCCTTTCCAACCCCGCTGCACCCCATCCCTAAAAGTATAACCATAAACAAAATCAGAGGATACAGTAAGGTCTCTAATCAAGGCAATCAGTGCTGTTTTCAAACGTGCACCGTGCACTAACAGCGAGCTGGGCTCATCTTTGTCTGCGGTTTAATTACTTGTTTTTGCATTCTGATGGAGGGGGGTGATTGTGCCTTGTCACCTATTTCTGAAGATAAAGGACTAGCCAATTACTTTGTTTGGATGCTAATGATTGGGTTTCATTAGTGGCCGCTCTTAGCCCCCCTCACCCGGTAAATGAATGAATATGCTATGATTTCAATTATTGGAATTATGAAAATTGCTTTTAAAAAGACGACACGGGTATCATCAACTCTCCGCTGTGACATAATGTCATTTTAATTTCCATAATAGTTTTAATTGTCGGTGGCCCTGTTGCGCGTTAATCATTTAATTGTATTGTCTTTTTCCGTCGGCAACACCCACATCCATCCGCCCCTCAGCCACACCAAATCACAATCAGAATTAGCTGAGGACTTGGCAAAGGCCAGTTGAAGGTGCATTTTAAAAGTTTCAGAGATGGTTTTGACACCATCCGTGGCCTGAGTCAATGACGGCACGAACTGAAATACTGAAGGTGGTGAAGTGTAACCTCTGAACTCCAAGAATGATCGTTAAAACAACTTTTGCATCAAATAAAATGACATCTGGACTCCCACAAGTGTCGTACATTACATCTCGTGTGCCGGCAATAAAAATGTAGATTCGGGTTGATTCAGGGGGTTAATTGGTACTTGAATCCTTAAGCTAAGACTAAACTGTACATCCACGTACACTCAAAGAAGCCTTGTTTTTGCAGGCTCTTATGGGGACTTGTTTTCTACGGGCTCCTGAAGGAATGCAGCCTTTTCTTTCTCCAAGCATTCATGAAAAAGCATGTGGTGATGAAGCTGAGGTGTGAAAAGAAGACAAATTACCAGCCTACACGGACCAGCACAATGAAAAAAAACATGGACATGTAAACCATTCAATTCCTGAACCGTGTGGCTGGAGCACAATCAACAGTAAATTACCTCAGAACCCAGGTCTGTTATCATCAGTGCGATGAAGACTGGTGGAAAAATAAAAGCCTTTACCCAAACAAAGGACAAGGATACCTAATGGGTCAAGGCCTAGAAAGGCCTTTGACAAGTGACAAAAAAGAATCATTGCGGATTGCTCTCCAAGGTCAGTGTTTCTATAGATTTAAATTAAAGATTTAGTTTTTTGTGCCATGAAGGTTACCTGGCCACATCAGACAGAGATTTACAGCATAATGTACACAAAACATAAGATCCATTAGTGAGGAAGTATTTGCATGGTACATAGAATCAATTAAAGGACAGATTTCAGGCAAGGCCAGGTAGGTTTTTTTTTGTGCTCTGCAGAAACCCGAATTTTTCCTTCATCTCCATGGAGATGGAGTCTGCCAGAACAAACGGTCACGATCAAAGGGCACCGCAGAGGACGAGACCTCATTCACAGCCGAGCCAAGAACAACGAGGACGGATTTGAGGAAAAACGAATCAACCGTCAGAATCTAAAAGCGCACTGCAATGAAAATGACTAAATATTTAAATGACAAAGACTGGTGACATGTTTTCACAGTTACTAACATTGTTTTTAAAAAAACATGTACATTTTATATATATATTCTTATATATTGTGATTAAATGACAAAAAAAAAACGATTTAACACTGCTGCGTGAGTGTTTTTAATACAAAGACTGAGATAGTGATGGCAAATTTTTTCTCCTCTGACCAACATGATCAATCTCTCTATATATATTTTTCATCTTTTTTTGTGTGTTGTTTTTTTCTTGCCAATGGGGTAATATTGGCAAATGAGAATGCAAAAATGTAATTTGTTGTATTCCCATTCACCACTATAGAAATTTACTCAAGTCTGATGTCTTACGCTTCTGAGAACCCCAGAAATGCAAAAAGGGTCCATTGTTTAGCATTCAAAAGTAAACAAAAATGAACATAGAAATGTAGCATTACATTATCAATATTAGTAATAATTATCATTACGTATTATGTAATAATAATACAATAATTAATAATTTTATTATATTAATAATTGACTAAAACACACTGGGGCACAAATGTTTTTTAATGTAGTCTAGGCTGTATATATTTTTAACTTGCATTATTTATTTTTTAAGATGATGACATCATGCAACCTGTCCATGTCGCTATCTGCTCACTTTTTCAAGCTTTTACTTTTAGCTTGTCAACAACATGTGACATGGGAAGTGTTTCGCCTATATTTTAAAGATTGATTTTGTTATCCTAACTATGCAGCATTATATCAGTCAGACATACACATATTATTATTTGCACATATTAAGCATGTTGCAGTCCGTGACAATATGAGTACAGGTCTGCGCTTCATTTTTGGGTTGCAACCCACCACTGTATTATGGTCATGCGTTGAGCAGTTCAAGAAGCAGTTCGGTTGACTCCCAATAGGCTCCAATGGAGTCAGCGAGTGTGTGACTGACAGCTTTAAGCAGCTCTCTAACCTCTCTCCTCCATCTCTCAGTGTGCCAGAAAGGGGCGGTCAAGTGAGCCCCTCAAAACTGGAAAAAAGGGACATTCAGATGCAACCATGCAGAACACCTCAGTGCCATTCCTCCTCAAGCAGAGACGTTTCTCTTGAATGCAAGTCAGAATATGAGAGGACGTGAATATGGGTTAGGGTGGGGGTTGAGAGTAAAGAGAAGCTCCGAGAGCCTTTTCCCTAAAGTCTTTGAACCATCTTGAAGTCTCCTCCAGTAATTGACGAAGGATAAAACGTCTCGGCAGCACAAACACACCCACCGATGTTTGAATTTACGACTGACGTTGTCAGTGCAGTGCTGGAAATGACATTCAGGAATGTCAGCGTGTAAATCCTGTTCCATAGTTTAGAAACAGATGTGCTTTCTCTTCCCTTTGAACGACACTTCATGATTGGAGTAGAAAGATCGAAAGACTGCAAGAGAGAGAACGAGAGAGAGAGACGTATGCTAACTGTACAACTTCTGGAGAGTAGACAGGTTGAGGATACTTGTGGTTCCCATGTAGGACTCAAAAAGAGTGGTAGAAAGGACACAGAAGGGGGGGAGGGGCATTTTGTCCTCTGTGCTTGTGCAAGTATGCCACCTGCTGGATCGTAAGCGAACTGCAACTCGAGCAACTGCCAAGAAACCCACTTCTGCATGGTTTCTTGAAATGAAACAGTAGTCATGGAATCATAGGTTTCATATCTCTCTCTCTCTCTCTCTCTCTCTCGCACACACAGTCACACACACACACACACACCTTGCATTTGGTTTGCCTCAGGGAGAAGGCCTCTATCAGGCTCCATTGTGTTTTGAGCACTGAGAGGCCCTTCTGGCAGGCTAAGGTAGAGAGAGAGGGTTAGAGGCCATACTAGAGAAGAGGGATGAGAGCGATTCAATCGCTCAACAAATGGACCAGGCTAATAGAGGCAGCCTCTGATCCTATCCGACGCACAGCTGGGGGCCTTCTAATAAGAAAGGGCTGAAGAGGAGAGACGAGAGAAAGCGAGAGAGAGAGAGAGAGAGAGAGAGAGAGATGGAAGAGGAAAGGGTAAACAGGGACTGCTCTATTGGCCTAATTATGAAGCAGATATAATATTAAGGGTATAAGCTGATGTGCTATTTAGAAACTAAAGCTTAGGATGGTCTTGAGTGGAGAAGCCCTTTTACATGCATGTTTCATGTAGGAGCAAATCTAAAGAGAATGGATTACCATGGTCATTTATTTTCTTTCAATGGATGCTTTAATAAGCTGTGATAACTTGGTAACAGCCACTGTCATAAAAAAAATAAAAAAACCTACTGTATGTTTGGAATAGCATACACTAACATTTTTTTTAATACAGAAAAAGACTAAGCATGATTTATAACATTAAATGGTTAACTGTAGGTTATGGTTTAACATTGCATTATACATAACTTTACTGAAAAAAACTGTCAAATGTATGGCTTTTGGAAGGATAATTTACTAGGAAAATCAATTAAAAAAAAACGTTTCCAGATATCTCTGCATAATGTTTTATTTAAATAGTTTTATTATTGTAGTAGCATTCATTATTTTGTTACTATGTGTTACATTTTATGTTCTTTGGTTAATGTTGATTGCATTATAATAGTGTTGTGTGTTCCTCTCATGGTGTTTTGTCTTTGTGTGCATGCATCCTGTCCATCTATACACGAGTCTGGATCTATGCAATGCTCAGATTGACTATTCATTTCTCGTGACTAATTAACCATAAGTAATATCTGGTGTTTAAAAATACTATTTTAACTGTGTTTTAGTTACTTTCCTTTCTTTTTCTTTACTCAAATTTTAAAGGTGCTTCTAAGAGTTAAATCAAGATTTTAAATCACTTTTTTTTTTTTTTTATGTGGGTGTTGGGAGAAAAAAAAACTAGTTAGGAGGAAAAATAGTAAGTCAATGCTTTTGCGTTCTCTGGGGAGCGCCAACAATTTGCGAGAGAATGCAAAATAATAAAAATTTAAATAAAAATCCTCCCATCTCATATTTTTTTCCATCACCATGTCCCTTTAGTCCCTTTAATCTGTAAATTTGTATAATGATAATAATGAATAATTAGTCATAGATTTAACTTACATAAAATGAGGGAACGAATGAATACAACGTGTGCACAATAACTAAAATAAGAAAATTAATTAATAAAATGTGGCCACAAATGAATAATGCGGGGAGACATTTTTTCCCACATAACGTGGATTATCTGTTTGTGCCTTTTTCATTTTTTTTTTTATAAACTGCTTACATTTGGATTATTGCCTTTTCTCATCCCTTATCACGTTACAGATACATTTTTGGGGAAATACAAGCGTAATTGTAAATTTTAAACTATCGAATCACTAAATAGTTTGCTTTAAATTGCAACACTGTATTCAAATGAAATAAAATGTGTATTGAGGCGACAATAGATATTTGCATACTTTTTACATCCAGACTGACAAAAAGGAAAATGTCATGGACAATAGCACAGAGTGCCATACTACCTTCTAATCTCTCAGATGTCCACTGGAAAGTGATACAACCATTTTCTCTTGTACAGTCACAGTGGCGGCTTTAGTATGCAGCGTCTAGTGTGTGGGAGATGTGGATGGACGGAGGATATCCCTACTCTTAACACACACAAAGAGCTACTTAACATCCACACAGCAGGAAAGCTTCAGGGAAGGAGAGGGAGGGGCTTATAACCCATCCAAAGCTGGCATCATCACGATGTCACTATAACTTTGTTTATATATATGTTCATAATGCCAGCAATTAATCTCCCAGAGGTGAGCGCAACCGCAGTAATGATCAAATACACGGGCAGAACATTAAATAATTCCTCCGAGACACACACAGAAAGTCCGTCCCTCCCACTGTGTTTCCTTTGTGTTGGCCATTGTAACAGTTTTGTCTGGACATATGGAGTGGTTTAGACCGCCGGGACCCCCAACGGTCCTGGCTTTGTGCCGGGGTCACAAAGGTTGCTGGGATTGTGTTCCAAACTAATTCCCCCTTTCACTGACTCCAGATCAGAGTCTATAATGATCTGGGAGGTGCTGTAGCGGGGTTAGATTATGGTTGTGACACCCACAGGGTGGGAAGCGAGAGAGCAAGAGAGAGACGGACCCCCACGAGGGCAGCAAGTCTTTAAAGGAAACATTCTTGTGTTTTGCACTTGGCATCTCTAGACTCTCTCTTTAACTTGTGGTATCAATGGCTGGGATACACACATTCACTCCCACTGTTATAGCCACACACACACACACACACACACACACACATCATTTTCCACCTCATTTCCCAATTGCAGCCTGAGCAAACATTATAAAGAGGGGAGAGTGTGGGCACTGAAGAGAGCTAGTGTAATTGTAACAATAATGAAAGAGTTGAAGAGAGGCTCTTACTTCCTATGGCCCCTGCATACATCCACAGATCTCCACACACTCACGCAGGGCCGAAGCCAGCTTTATGACTGTGTCCTCCTCACCCCAACATTTCTTCAGATTCATCTGAGAAATATGATGCCAATATGAAACATTAAATCAGAATTGACCCTATTTATTTTCTTAATACATCTGATCTTACCTTATATAATTCATAAGTGCATTGTCAAATAAAATAATTTGCGTATAATTAAAAATGTATTGTAATCTTGCAACAAGAAGTAATAGTTGTTCTGCCTCTGAAATTACTTTTCTTTTATGCTGACATCACCAAGAATTAAGACCTGCCATTCATTTCTATTGTTATTAAACATCCCGTTTCACTCATTTTTCATCATATTAGTAATACAAGTAAAATAGGTTGCAAATACCATTTCATGTTTGACTTTAAAAGTACACATTGTTTCACATTAAACTATGTTTAAAATGATGTACTCACAATAAGATGAAGTATCGGGTCAGTATCAGTGGTCTTAAAAAGTTGTCCTGTCTTACATTGGGGAAAACTCACCTCACAGTGACAACCATGTTGAGATCACATGACTAGCCAAAAAGTTACTCTTTAAACAACCTATTAATAATTTTTTGGGTGGATTTTTTTATTTTTATTATCATAAGTGTAACATACCTGTAAATAAGTTATTAGATTACAATAGCATCAGTAGCCAAAATCTTTGGCGTAATACTGCATCCACACCAATAGGTGTCAGTATACATTTAAAAAAACACATCTGTCAGTGAAACAGTGGAAAACAAATACTAAGGCTGTGAAATGGCATACTCTCTTCTTTTACTTTGCAATGTTAAAAAAGTAGTATGCGTGTAGTATGAATGTAATCTGGATGTAGCCTACTATCGTCATTGTCACGTGACCTTACAGCGTCAGCACTTCACTGCCGCTTACAACTCCTCTCCTGTGGCCTCTTGGGAATGGAATAGTAAAGTGTCCATTGGATCCACACCAAAGACTTTAGATATACAAAGACAGTGGACTCATATTACTCATGAATAAGAGAAAGTGCAACACACAAAATGGCGGAAATGTCCCACCTTCTAATTAAAAGAGCTAATCACCAATTGGTGAAGTCACTGCAGCTGCGCTACAGCCATAGAAATAGTCAGTGTCCTGAAACGCCCGCTTTGGACTACATATGCACATTGGCTGGTCCAGCCTGAAATATATGAGCTTTTTTAATGTTATTTGAGCATGGGACATTTCGTGTGAGATTTTGTTGCTGTTTTAAATATGTTATAGTGTGGCAAGCATTCATTTCAGGATTTTCCCATTCAAGTAGATAGGACTTGGTCTTGGATGCCCTAGTGAACAGATATTCATTGAAAGAGACTTTGATCCACATTTGGAAAGTCACCAGAAGTATCATCTGCTTTTTGCTTACTGTTTTATGAATTCTGTGAATTTGGACATATTATCACATACACAGGGAAGTATGTGTATAATTGAATGGAACCTAAGAGCACATTTAATGTTTCCTGCATTTTACAAACATATATCAGAGATTATAATCAATTATTAATGTATTTTACAAAACAAGAACTTTGTCTTCCAGCTGTGATGATAATAGCCAATAAATCACCTTTAACAAACATATAGCCAACATCAGCAAACAAAGAGTTAACAAATCACTGTTTTGTTGATTGTGAGTGGTTATGTATACCAAACACTGTGACAGGACATCCCTTAAAGCCAAAGAACAAGAGTTTTAGCAAAAGCAGCATGAAGCGCATTGAGCCATTAACCTTCAGCTGGAGTGTCGTGGCAGTCTCTAATTCTGATGAGCAGAAGTAAATGGAGATATTTCCACTGCTGATATCACAAAGCCATTCTGACAGATATGCACATATGCGTCATATTCCCTACAATATCCACGAGTGTTCTCCACTCGGCGAGAGCTGGAGCAATCACTCACGGAGACACTTATAGCCTGCATGGGAGCGGGGCTGAGTGACTGAGAGAATGAGGACTAAATTAAGAGCTCTCTCTATTTGCTATTGTTAAAACAGCATTCTGCTGATGAGCTCAACTCGCACGCTTTTAAAAATCATACTTTTCGGTGTTTTGTTTTTCCGATATTATATATTCATACTGACATCTTTGCTTTTTTTACTGCGCCGTTCTCGGTTTCTCTCGCTGACTGTCATTCAAATTCATGTTCTCAAGGACCCAGTGCACACAAGGCCTGGGGAATAATAGGCAAACCCATTTATCAGCTGCCTTTGTTTTTTATTCCTCTTTCCCCCTTTGGGAAATTCTGAGAGGCCATGTTCCATGTAAGATGGCAGCTGTCTCCTGACCATTAGCATTGCAAATGAGGTCAGAAGAGAGAGACCCTCAGCCCAGCATTTAGGGGCCAGAGACTGGGTCTCAACAAGCCCCATAGACAGGCGTTGAGCGCCGTCCAGTTTTGTCAAAGTGAAGAGTGACTGTTCAAGAGAGTAATTGGTCATTTGCAAAAAATGCAAGGCATTTATTACATGACTCAAAAAGAGGTCTGAACAGAAACAAGCGTTGAGGGGGACTTCAGGGGTGTTGCGTTTCATTTCTGCTGGTTTTCTGATGTAAATATATTATGGAAAGTGTTTGTGAATTGTGAATAGTGCTGTGCAAATAAAAAAAAATGTGATCCAAATGGTTCTGTTTACAATCTAAGATTCCATGGTCATTCGTACAATAATTAGCTTGTTGTAACGAGGCTCCTTCGTTTCGAAAAAATACATATAGTATAGTGGCACAATTGTTCTCAAAGGCTGCACAGACCTCAGCGACCAGCACAGCGGCTCGCAGGTGATTGTTCTCCGAACCCTCAGCGAGCGCTATTGTCATGGTAACCGGAAAGTACTTCAGATCACAGAGGACACACACACACACACACTCACAATAAACAAACTCCAGCGAAGTTTGGCGAGCCCCAGACACTCTAACTAATCAAAGTTGATTAACTTTTCCTCTTAATTACACTTAAAAGGGATAGTTCACCTAAAAATGAAAAATTCTGTCATTATTTACTCACCCTCATGTTGTTCCAAACTTGACTTTCTTCTGTGAAAGATGATATTTTGAAGAATATTGATAAACAAGCAGTTTTGGTTCCCATTGACATATATATGGACAAAAAAACAAAAACAAAAAAACAATGGAAGTCAATGGGAACCAAAACTGCTTGTCAAAAAGTATTTGTGTTCAGCATGAGCAAGCATGAGAGTGAATAAATGAGAACAGAATTTTAATTTTTGGGTGGACTATCCCTTAAAGACTCTCAAATGGTCAAATGTGTTGCACAAACATTGTAGTGAATACTGTAAGCACAAGCCATCTTTGAATGCATATAATAATCTATAATAATATTTTTAGATTTGGCTGCCATGTGCTCCAGAGGGCCAGATTCCTTAAAACAACACTCGAGTCCACACAAATGACTTTCATTCAAATGCATGGCATGGATCAGTGAAATGGTTGACCTCAAATTACACAGCTAATATATTCTAATTGGGTAGACACTCAAATCCACATGCACAGAGACATAAAGAGAAGGTGAAGGAGCAAAAGATTTACACTGCTCTGAAAAGTCAAACACATGCACACAAAGAGCAATGGGCTAAATTTGATTAAAGATTTTGTTGATATTTATCTATAGTAAGGAAAGAGAAAGCAGTATCAGAATTTATAGATGCTTTTAGAGCTGTTGCTGTGTTTGTCTGCATGAGAGCAGGCTTTGTGCTGAAGTCACAGGGGGGTTGTGGTGACCAGGCCTGGGTCAGCTTTGTCTGTCCAGCTTTCCATCAACCACATGATGGATCTGTACGGTGGACAGAGACGACGGACTCAAAACATCTACAAACTTCACTTTCTTCATGAGCAATATCCACGTGGAACTACTGTGCAGTTCCATGATATAAGATTAACGTATTCCCATTATCCACGGTATATATAAACTTTTTTTTAAATATATTCTCTTCTCTAGCTGGTTCCTATAATATAGTTGCCTAATTAACCAGGCATTGTGCACAACAACGATTGTTGGCTCTTTGATGAATGCTTTGTTCCTCTTTTACAAGTAGTTTTGGATAAAAGCATCTAATATAAGTCTCAAAAAATTATGTAAAGTTTTTAAGTGTTTTTGAAAGAATTCTCTTATGTTCACCAAAGCTGCATTTATTTGATCAAAAATACAGTAAAAAGTCATATTCTGAAATGTTTTTACAATTTAAAATGTTTTTATATTTGAATATGTTTTAAAGTGTAATATTCCTGTGATGACAGGTGTCAAGTGTCACATGATCCCTCAGAATTTCTGGTTTGGTGCTCAAGAAAATGTTCCTAATATTATAATGTTGAAAAAGTTGTGCTGTTTAAACGGTTTTGTTGAAACCATGACACTTTTTTTTAAGAATTCTCTGATAAAAATGTCTTTAGTGTCAATTTTGATCTATTTAATTTGTCCTTGCTGAATAAAAGGACTAATTTTTTTTAAATAAATCTTACTGAACCCAAACATTTGAATGGTAGTGTGTGTATAATTTATACAATAAAAAAAAATCTTTGAACCTTCATTTGTTTTGAAAGTAGCCATGCAATAAGTGGGATAATATACAGTCCCTTTCTCACAAAATAAGGGATTCGGGATGAATATGGCCAGTCGTCCCTTACATGTAATTACATAGTACTCAAATCTTCAAAGAATATCATGGCATATAGGCCTAAAATGTTGATACCATATACACGTATAATGATCACTGATTGAACTGTACGATTTCCCTGCAAAGCTCCATTATCAAAACACAATTTTTTATATATTTGATATATTTATTTTCTGTGTTAGAAATGGGATCATTAGCTGGTCATTATCATAACATCTGACAGAGTGGACTCACAAATCTGTGATATTATCCATTACATATAGGTAAAAGGTACAGAAATGCATAGTCCTCAGTTTCTATGAGCTCTATGAACTCTTGCTGAGCGGCGTTTCACCTCGCTCCTCACCCTGCGACCCACGTTTGTGTGTGTGGGATTGCCATGGGGACAGCTGGGTGTGGGAAGCTAGAGCAAACATGGCAAGGCCTGGACGGTGACTCCGACCGACTCACAAGGAGACAATAGAGGCTCCCGTCGGAGCTAATGGGGACACATGTAATGGGATTACGGCTCTGGTCACTGATGGTAAAGGTTGGGGAGGGGGGAGACCACATTGGTAGCTACTACACTTCTACACACCTCCCCCTCGTCTGCCCCCCCTACCGTACCCTGAGAAGTTCCCACTCAATCACATCCCACTGACACACTCAGCCACAGCAGGCCCATTCAGAGCCTCCAGGAGCACTCCAACCTGAACGGGCCTTTCCCACAGCCCGCTCCACCAAAACCTCTGCTGCTTCTTTTCAAATCCCACTTGCCATATACAAGGAAGGTTAATGACAGCAGCTGTCTCATTCCTTTAAGGTTGATAGTCAAAATCAGTGCATGTAGAAAACCAAAACTATTGTAAAGCGAGCCTCACTATAGGGTTAGGGTTTTGGACAACAATAAGAAATAGCATTAAGAGGTGTTTTGACATGTTCAGTGTACAGATTAATCATGGAAATAGTTTAATGGTCTGGATCTACTACTTTATTCAAAAATGCATTAACAAATGCAATTCATACAATGATTTGAATACACCTTTCCTATGATGAGCATGTTCTTAATTTCTAAGTAAATTCAGGGAGGGGGGGGGGGGGGCAGAAAATGCAAAGCAATACAACTGATACACACACGACCGTTCAAAATTTTGGGGTTGGGAGATTTAAAAAAAAAAATTTAAACCATTTTTATGCTCACCGAGGCTGCATTTATTTGATCAAAAATATTGTAAAAACAGTGATATTGTGAAAAATTATTACAATATATATATATATTTAAGTATATTTCAAAGTGTAATTTATTCCTGAACGTTCTGCATCATTACTCCAGTCTTCAGTGTCACATGATCCTTCAGAAATCATTCTAATGTGTTGATTTGGTGCTCAAGAAACATTACTTATTATTATCAATGTTGAAAACAGTTGTGCTGCTTAATATTCTAGTGGAAAGTACTTTCAGGAGTATTTAAACAATTAAAAGCTCAAAAGAACAGCATCTTATTCTGAAATCTTTTGAGCAGTTTAAATCTTACTAACCCCAAACTTTTGAATGACAATGTACAGATATCACAATGAAGAAAATTGTTTCATTAAAATAATCATTCAAATTCATGAAAATTAGTAGTTTGCCATTATCTTTCATAATTATATTTTTTTAAAAACATACAGTGAAGCAATTTTTGTAAAAAATATTATGACCATTTGAAAAGCAAAATTTAAAGAAATGTTGCAATCAACATGCAGAAACACACAGGAAATCCTTAAACGTTTGTTGGAATATTTGATTTTATGAATGAATGGATATAAAGACTTGTTAAGCAACCGCTTAACAAAGCACCAATCTAGCAACCACTCAGAACCCTTTAGCAACACCCTAGCAACCATCCACAGCACTAGTATTGTGGCATTGACTTCCTAGCACTGCTTCCATTTTTTTTCTCAGAAAATGTAAATATCTAGTTGACATTTATGATTGAGTAGGAGGTCCAGGCTAAGCTGCGAGGCAGTCCTTCCTCTCCTTTTTCTCCCGCAGCCAAATTCCTACACTCCTTCCAAGACACCCAGTCAATTAATAAGACATCGTCTCCTCCCCTTTGCAGCCCCCTGCACAAGAGGCCACCCAAGAGCGAGCAGCCCGTCTCTAAAGCAGCTTCTCTGGTGGCCCAGTGGAATGCCGGGCGAGACAGGAGGACTGAGGTGGAGAAGAAAAGAAAGAGTCCCATCACTGCTCGCCAGGGCAGCCTGGTCAAAATTTAAGGGAGACAAAAGGCGACGTGGGTCCCGTGCAGAAATCCCTTATTTCCCGCCATTGACTCCTCAACACCTCCCACTTTAGACCACACCAATACAGATACACCAATCTGTGCTCAAATCTACACATAAAATTATGGACCTGTGCGTCAGTGGTTTGAATCGTGTAAAATTGGGATACTTTTTTTTTTTTTTTTTTTTTGATATATTGATCTTGAGTTTTTTTTCAAGAGTTTCTTGTTGGAGGAAACAATATTAATGCCATGGTCTGATTATTTAACATACTTTTATGTGCGTATATATACAGTTGCAATCAAAATGATTCAACCAAATATGGCCAAGTAAAAAGAGATCTCACAAAAGCTATAGAGAACAAATTGTTTTATTTAAAGTCTATGGCTATTAGAAGATTACCAAAACACTACAAGTTCCTAGAGACACAGCTGGGAGCATTATTCATAAGTTTAAACATTTGTTGTATTGTTGACGGTTTTGAAGAAAAAGCACAATATCATTAAGGGGAATAACATGTTTGATCAGAGCAACTGAGAAAACCTCTCAATTTACTCCGAGACCTGCAAGGTAATCTGATGAAAAGAGGAAAAAACATTTCAATGTATGAAGAACACTGGACAAGCATGGCCTTCATTGTGGGACATCTTGCCGGATGCCACTCTTGACCAAGAACATAAAAGGCTGACTTGAATATGCTAATATTCCTTTGGATAGACCTGTGGAGTTCTGGAAGAATGTTTTATGGAGTGATGTGACCAAACTGGAACTTTTTGGACTCATGGATCATATCTGGTCCAAAAAAAAGGCAAAGCTTATAAGCAGAAGAACACCGTCGGTCAAACATGGAGGTGCTCCAGTCTTCTTATAGGGGTGCTTTACTGTTGAAAGAAACGGAGATCTTGACTGTTTGAAGGATATCTGGAAGATTTTTTAAGCGAGGAATGGGCCGAGATTGCAGTAGAGAGGTGACTAAAGCTTCTAAGCTCTTACAGGCATTGGCGCTTATAAAAGAAAATGTTCTGCACAAAATTTGACATTTGGGGGTTAAATAAATTAACACAAATGTTTAGATCCAATTCGGGTTTTTTTAAATCAACTTTACCTTCTCATAATCACTCAAATGTTTATTTATAAACTTTCGATAATGGTTTACTGATGACTTTGTTGAATTGTTTTCATAAAATGTCCTCCTATCATCGGCTAATCTTGCAGGTCTTCGGCAGTAAATTGAGGGTTTTTCTCAGTTGCTCTCAAACATTTGATTCCCCTTAATGATATTGTGCTTTTTGATTGCAACTGTGGTGTGTGTGTGTGTGTGTGTGTGTGTGTGTGTGTGTGTGTGTGTGTGTGTGTGTGTGTGTGTGTGTGTGTGTGTGTGTGTGTGTGAATGACGTCACTCTGGTATGGCTTAATGAAATGTATCATAACTTTTTGAGGGGCATTTATTCCCCCAAAGGTCAGCATTTTAGAAGGATAATCTCAACATCCAAAATCTTACTACTCAGACATACAAAAAAATATAATAATAGTAATATATATACATATATATATATAAATAGCAACAAATATTTCAGGCAAATTTCATGTTGTCCTTTTGATAAATGTAATTATTTTTTGTGCTGTAGATATATATTAAAAACATAATTTTGACCCCCCCAAACTAATATACACCATATATATAGGCATATTTATATATATATATATATATTTTATATATATTTATATAAAAAAAGTCGTTTTTTTTTTTTTAGGCTATTTCATATATAATAATCTGAGTAAACAAAGAGTTTGGGGATATCAAGATTATATTTTAACGAATATCCCAAAATTACAATAATTATTCAACATTAACACATTATTCAGAAAATATGAAACATGAATTTTGCTTTCTTTTTGCCATTTCTTACATTTTCACAAAATTGTCAATTTACTTACAACTAAATCAAACGCTTAATAAATTCAATACTAAAAAATTATCAATTAAAAGCTGCACGCATTGGATAATAATGAGTATGAATATTGCCAACACTGAGAACATAATACAAAACATATAGTAAAATATTTGTTTCTACAAAAACAAATCAGAATAAATACACACGCATTTGTGAATTTAGAGGTTTTATTCCATTTTGTGACAATTTAAATTACTCTTTGTTCAATAAAACTTTAAGCCCTTATTTTTTAACAACCACCTCAAACATATTTTGAATCACAAAACAAATGGGAAAACAGTTGCTAACAAGACCAGTTAATAAAAGGAGCACACTTTCTGACATCAGTCAGAAACATGAGTTGATTCAACTCATCTGAGACTAAAACACTCATGCAAGACACTCCAACTCGCATTTGTATCAACATAATGGACTAATATAACCACACAATCGTTGAAAATATGACCTTTTCATGTATATTGTGTCCTCTTATTTCAAAAGTATATCATCTTAAAAACAAAGCACTGGACACGTCAACAGGTTTCAGTGTCATGTGTGGTGAAGTATATGGCTTATCACTTACAAAACACATTACAAATCACTATAAACAGGACTATGTTGGTGCTTTTAATCATTATAGTTTAATAATAATTCAATTTAAATAAATTAATGAGAGTAAAACTAGTTAGCCCAGCTAGTTAGCTAAAAAAAAATGCTGTGATAAGCCATTCAGGTCTCATGTTCAAATCGGTCTTCATGCCTAAACATTAAACATCTTGCACATTG
This sequence comes from Phoxinus phoxinus, assembly GCF_949152265.1. Taxonomy (NCBI): domain Eukaryota; kingdom Metazoa; phylum Chordata; class Actinopteri; order Cypriniformes; family Leuciscidae; genus Phoxinus; species Phoxinus phoxinus. The sequence goes on from NC_136888.1 coordinate 28,736,414, forward strand.
AAGACTAGTACAGAGTTTAAAGACAGGAAAGCTCACCTATACATCCCATAATAAAAAATGTCTTTCCTCAGAAACGGCCATCGATGCAAACAGGCAAATCTAAATCTGTGTAAACAGCGCCGCTTGCTGGCAGCGTTTGGTTGTACACTAGTAGGAAAACAGCCTGTGAAAAATCTATTTAATTCTATTTACTCAAAATTTCAAGATTTAATGCAGCTTGTGCTGCAACAACTGGACAATAAACAGCAAAAATACATATTTTACAAATGAGCATCTTTGCAAAACATTAGCCTACATTTTTAGATCATCACGCTCACAATATCTGAATTTGCTGCGACAACAAATATCGGCAGTTATACTATTAAACACATAAGCCCATAAACAGCAGGAACGTATGATGTACAATTTGTATTATGCTTTTTGGTTGCACTATTTGGTGGCTTTGTGGAAAGTGCAATGAAAGTACAGTAAGCCTACCGGGTCCATTTCTACGTCAGACGGGGGAAAAAAAAGTCTGGAGGGATTGTGCAACTTATCTAAGATGCTTCTTAAAATGACTCTTATAACAAACATAATTTATAAATGTGTTTCACAGCAGGAAATGCTGGAGGAAGGAAGCACATGGACAAGAACCTATAACAAACCAACAGATTTTTAAAGACTTTACAACAAAGAAAATTAAAGCTCAGTGTATGTTGAAAAAAATGTCACTGCTACAAATCATGTCTTTGGTAAAAATAAAACGGATATGTAAATTATAAACCACCTTGTCTATAGATTCAGGAGCGGAGACAGGGCATTGACATGCACAGAAGCTTTTAGAATAGAAAAACACAGGCTACAGGAAAATGGCCGGAGCAATACATCAAAACAGTGTATACAGTCTGTGTTTATTTCATTTTCACATAATCCATTTTCAATGTTAAACTGTTAAAGGATTTCCAATATTGAATAAATGCCTGTGATTTAATGTAACTTCAATGTTTTAGAATAAAAGCTTTGTGTCAAGACCAACAAACTATCATGAAATTGTTTGTCTGGTCACATTAGCCAAAAAGACAATAATACTGCATACACTACCGTTCAAAAGTCTAGGGTCACTTTTTTTTATTTAAAGAAATCTCTTATCCTCACCAAAGTTGCATTTGGTCAAAAATAAAGCAAAAAATAAATAAAAATAAATAAATACTGTAATGCTGTGAAATATTGTTACAATTCAAAATAACTTTTGTATTTTAAAGCTGCAGTCTGTAACTTTGTGTTTAAAATTTACATAAAATATATAATGAGCGAGTAGCTACATCATAATTCCATTTTCCAAAGAGCGTTTTTGTCTTATCCTGAATAGGTAGCAGCTACACCTATAATAAGTGTTTATATTCGGACCATTTAGACTGGGTCGGATCGTACCCCTGCGGAGTAGCCCAGTACCTTACAGTCTACACACAAACAGAGAAAAGTAGATCCGGCTACAATTATTCCGCAAGACGCATGCAGTTCTGTTTATTAACCGCTAGAGCGCCAACAGTTACGGACTGCATGCTTTAAAGGGACTATTTTATAAGAGTTTTCATGTATTAATTGCTTTTGTATTGCCAATGTGTGAACAGCTTGTAACGAAACTTTAAAAAATAATAATAATAATAAAAAACGAGATATTCCACAGACTTGTCTACGAAAGCCTTTTTTTGTGAAGGACTCGGGACGTTTTTTAAAATTAAAAGGATGTGATGTGTTTAAGCGCGTTCAAGAGAGCCTCTCTTCCGTTAAACGACAGATGAAATATATGTTCAAGATAATGCAGAGAGCCATTTTGTACGTGTCATGCAAAGAAAAGTGATTACTTCAAACTAAAGTCTCACATAGTCACCTGACAGGTCTATAGAATCGTCTCAAATATAACGTTACTTTATAATCGAGCTATCATAGCGGTGTAAATTGAATTAACGTTAGGCCTACCTCATCTGTTGACATGATCCCGATGAATTGCAAACTAGTGTAAACAAATCCACATCGCTATGATCAGAAGTTTTCTGAACTGCTGTTTTCTCACTGCTGTCATTTTTGTTGTTTATTTTGTTATTGAGAGGAAAGCGCGCCGCACATTTATATTTTCATCTACCGTTAACGTTAACCGTCGCTCTCAGCAGCGTGGAGTGGACACGTCTGGATGTTGTTAACAGTATATCCTGCAAAGGTATTTCCAACTTCTTCTTTACTTCTAAGTGAAGAACGATATTCGTGAGCAGATATCGAGGGCGAGGCCTTGAATCACGTTCAGTCTCTTGTACGTTAGTTTCATAGACTGTAAAAAAATAGGTTAGTTTACGTTACGTGTGTGCACGAGACGAGTGCGAGCACGAGCAATAAGTTGTTGGCTGCAATTCACTTAACAGCCACCGGTGTCGCTAATAACAATCTGAATTTCTACATAAAGCCCCTTTAAAATATTAAAAAATATAATTTATTCCTGTGATGGTAAAGCTGGATTTTCAGAATCATTACTTCAGTCTTCAGTGTCACATGATCCTTCAGAAATCATTATAATATACTGATTTGGAACGTTAATAATAATGTCGTATTATCATCAATGTTGAAAAGAGTTGTGCTGGTTAAAATTTTTGTAGAAAGCATAATTTCAGGATTCTTTGATAGACACAATGTAGCATTATAAATGCTTTACTTTCACTTTTGATCATTTAATGCATCCTTGCTGAATAAAAGTATTTCTTAAAAAAAAAATATATATTTAACCCAACTGGTAGTGTGTCAGAAAGAATGTAAAAAAAAGTTGTATTTGGGTGGCTTAAATTACATTTCAAGAATTTTTACAGCAAAAGCATAGCTACCTCTAAAACAAGGTAATTCTACTAAAGATATCATGAAGAAGAGTGGGAACAAGTTTCCATGCAATTAAAAAAAATCGATTTCCATTCCAGCATCAACTCTTCAAATCCACAACCTCTTAAAAAACAAGGTGGAGTTTCAAAAGTCAAATCACCCCACCTCCACGGGCAGATGAGCCGCCCACAACCGCCGCTATCACAGATACAAGCGCACAGGGTTACATTTCACAACACAATTTACAAGAACCCAAGAGCACTAAAATAGAGCAACAAAAAACGAAGTGCTCAGATCAAAGGAGTGAGGTTCAGTTTAAGGGCCAATGCTCACAACATGCTCACTACGCTTTTAGATACACTAAACGAAAAACCACGTCTGGCCTTTAATCGCATAACAGCTAAAACAAGCTAAAACAAAAAACCCTAAAAACGTATCAGACCGTAAAGCAAGCTCCATGTTTGTGCAATTGAACGCAGAGAGCCGGTGGGACAAACAGCAGCACAGCAAATCATCTAATAAAGCTTCACTCCCAGAGGAGAGTTCAATGTAGGACTCTCTCGGCCTCCCATCATTCTTGTTCTATTAATACACCCAAACAAAAAGAGGAGGCAGTAATGAGGGAGCTTCAGGGAGAACAGTGATGGGGAAGAGGCCAAATGTGGCGGCTTTCAGCCACATGAAAGTGAGCCGAGCTCATGCTGTTCTTATTGCTCTTGTCCTTTGCCCGGGTTCGAGTGGGCAGGAGCACCAGTTTGTGTGTGTTTGAATGTGTGCGTGCATGAATGCGTACAGCCACTGGGTCCTGATCCAGCCCTCGCCATTTAAATGCTGATGTCTTGTCTCGGTTAGTGCACAAGAAGTGGAATGCATGATTTACTTAGAGACCGGAGCCTTACGACTGTCCCTAAAGATGGCAGGTATGTTCGCCCTGATGATGAGGCACCGTTTATATTCATTATTTTCTAATGCTAAAGGTCTTTCAGGATATGAACAGAAACAAACATAAGAAAGGAAGAAAATAACTTTGCATAGCAATGTAGAGTTCAAGTGCCTTTCAAATCGTTTTGTAGTGCTAGCAAGATGAATTATAGAATAATGCTCTGAATAATACAGATGGTCCTTTTGGGCCAAAGATAAAATCATTCCTTTTCAACTATAGAACGCCACCACTGAATAGAAAATACAATCTACACAAACTCAGAGAACCATATACTGTAATCAGCTCAACAGTGTTGTACACACTGCATTCGAAGATCGATTGCATCACAGCGGCACGCCAAAGTTCGAAGACTCCTTCGTATGTGACCTCGAAATGAGTCCTTCTTTTCACGAGCAATGAAGGATACAACACATGAATCCTTTGCTGCCTAGCCTACATCAGAATTAATTGCGTGCTGGTAACAACAGGATTTTTTGGAGAGAAATTTCCGGATTACATACTGTTAAATGCAAGTATTGGGTTTCAACTTACTCAAATACAAATGTTAAAATACCCAAAAATATATAAAGCAGTTCAAATGGTACATCTAAGATGCGATTTTATATAGTTTCACTCTTTATTATGTTCAGAAATGGACCACGGTGAACATATTTAGACAGGTTTTGAACCTTGCTTTGTTTTCAGACAGTTAAATATAACTTTCAAAAAAGTCCAGAACAAACGTTACTGCCGCTCTTCAACGGCAGCTGTCACAGTTGTTAGGTGACAAGAAATATCCTACGTAGGCTAGACCGTCTCATTTAAAAACGCTCAGTCGGACCTTTGCGGGCTTCGAAGGAGTGGCCTTTGAAGTCTGTGTTCTTTGAAGGATGCAGCCTCTCAATTGGGACACAGCTTTAAAAGTAAAGGTTCTTTGTTGGTATCCATGGTTCAATGAAGAACCTTTAACATCCTTAGAAACTTTCCATTGTACAAGTTCTTTATAGTGGAAAAAGGTTCTTCATACTTTTCCACCGGTTCCGGTGCGGGTTCCCGGCCATTGTCCATTCTTGAACCATTCCATTCAATATTGGTTCAACTCCGGGCCTAACAACTTGCTGGTCTCGAACAGAGCCGGGGAGCCGTGGCGAAGAATAGCTGTCACTCTCTATGGCAATCTCGTTGAGCAATGTAATAATTGGACTACATTGGTCTTTATATCTAAATAAATAAAACTGTGCACGCAAGAGAGATCGAGAGTGAATCATTTCAATATATCTCCAAAAAGGACAGATGATAGTACCAGGAATTTATGCAAGCTGCCAATAGACTAAAAGCACTCCCGGTACTGTGAACAGCAAAACAGAAGTGCCGCACTGCCTGTACAAACATCAGGATGCACACTGTTTGATTTTAGACTGTTTAAAGTCAGGTAAACAACAAGTAGCAGCATTACATCACTGTTTGTTCCTCAGGTCTGTGGAAACACGTGGCCAGTTTGTTATAGGCTCCAGTTCGCCTAGCCGAGAAAAGGCTCTGGCTCAGAGAACGCAAACTATTCTGGTGAAAAAGAGCTATGAACGGTTCTTTAGGGAACCCAAAATGGTTCTTCTATGGCATTGCTGCGAAAAATCCCTTTTGGAACTTATTTTTAAGAGTCTCACACTCAAATCCAAGACCATATTTTCTATGACTAGTCAAGACCAGCTCATTCGAGTCCAAGTCCAGGCTGTTCAAATGCTCCTGAAATAATCTGATCTTGTCCAGACTTGAGTACTATAAGATTTCAGCTCAGTGTCACAAAAACTCCACGGCTTGTGAAACAGACGATGCAAAGATGTAAAAACGCAAGCGCATCGTTTTAAACACCACAGGCTCTACCGCAACCTGTTTTGAAGCATCAGTCAACTAACACAGGGCCAAAAAACACAACGTGCCACCATCAAACAGGAAGCCACAGATGTCTTCTGTCATATCACTTCATTTCAGGCTAAAATGTGGCCTGCAGTCATGGTTATCTTATATACGATAAGCGTATCATTAGACTTTGCAGACGCATAGTTTAAAGTCTACGTGAATTGCAACCCATTGTACTTCCTCTAATATAACGCATTTTCAAGAAATTTGATTATCCATCTGGAATTGATTGGATCATGAAAAGTAGGCAGTGATACAAACCAGAATCAAAAGTGAGTTTGAGGTTAGAGTTATCCAATAGCCTGGGTAACCTAAGTGATGTTACTGGAATAGAAAAGTCATTGCAGAGGAAGCAAAGAGTTATTACATTTTTATTCAACTATAAAAAAACTTTTTTTCTTTGTAATAACATGCACCAAAGAATCGTTCACAATAGAACCAGGTGCATTAATAATTTAAAATGGGTCTATTCTGAATTCATGTAGACTTTAAGCATCCATCAGCAGATTCATGCTCAGACTAATCTTATACTCAAGCATAAAACCTTGAGTAACGAAATTCAATGTCCAAGTCAACACCTCTAGCGTTTTCTCTTTTAAGGCGCGGTCACATTAACGAAATTTCAGCAAAAAATCTTGTTCCATTGTCCACTGTCAATAGTGTATTGATGCACAAAGAAATGCTCATACAGAAGTCACTTTCAAACCAAGCAGTTTCTTGTTGGTCAATGCTGAAAATCTGTGTGAAAGCTTAAACCAAATACAAAATTAGATTTCAGCGACACAATTTCACAGAGCAAGGGTAAATGTGACCGCACCTTCAGCCAGTGGCTTTGTCTTCAAATCTTTAGAAATGAGCTCAAGTTTATAAGAACAAATAAATAACCTGAGGAAGGTATCTCAACAGAAAATTCAAATAACACGTAAATGTGACACAAACGGTCTCTTTTATCTTGCCCATAAACAAGAGTTTTACACAGAACACGAAAACTATTACACCTAGTTGTTGCTACTTCAGTAAAATCTTTTGGAAGAAGTCAATGATTGAAGTTAAATATGTGAATCAACACCATAAAGCTCCCAAAACAAATGGAGCTGTTATATTTGGTATAAAGCAGTTTGTCAAATATACCAAATATCTATATACCAAATTTGCGAGAAGTCAATATAACAATAAATCTCCTTTTAAATAAATTCTATTCATATATTTATTTAAAATACATATTCCTTATCTTTTTTGCCTAAAGCAAAGCGCCTGGTCTGTCAGGACACTGCACAAGCCGGCTTTTCTTCTTTCTCCATCAGTGGAAGGTCTTGATGCTCCTCAAAGTGAACTTCTCTTCTCTGGAAGCAGTGATATTCAGCCATGCAGAACTTGAGCCAGAAGTTCATTCCAGCTTGGTCTTCAGCGCTCATGGTGTGCATCTATTGCTAATGATGGATTTGAGTTGGTCCCCACATGCAAATTCTGGAGTAGTACAGCCTTGCCAGAGTGTGAGGAGAAAGAATGAGACAGTGGGAAAGTTATGTGCTATCACTCTGTAAACTGGAGTTCGCCCTGAGAAGGCTCATCGTCAGGGCCCAGAGTGAGAGGCGTGCTCACGGAGGCCTGGGGAATGATGGCCGTCTCTCCGCCCTGTGGCGTCTTATCCTGAGACTGGGAGGAAGAGGAAGAGGATTGCGTGCTCTCGCTAGAGCTGCTGCGGGTCTCTGTGCTAGTGCTGGTCTTCTTCATCTTCCTGCGTTTGGCCAAAGGAGCCTTGTCAACTGTCTGAAGTCGGAATCCCTCCCGCTTACACTTATTAAAGGCCTGGGGAAGACATAACCGTATTACACCTCAAAACTAGGGATTAAAAAATGGATGACCATATCAGTGACTGACAAAATTACAGTTATGATATACAAAGCTTACTGAATTATTTATAATAATAATTTATTATTATTTTATTACTTTTTCTAATTAAAACAGGTCATTTATTAAACAGTAAAAAAATATATAATGTAAAATTAAGATTCAAGCTTTATTCTGAACACTATTTATTTCCCCAAACAAAATGACCAAATATATTTTTTGATGTATGCCTAAACAAATTATGTATTTATCATTAACATTTATCCACACCCATCAACTTTTATATTACGTTGTAATCTTTATTTTCTAGTCTCCTTAAATTTTTCCTTACATTGAAGGTGGCTTTGAAACAAGAGTGCACTGATCTGGTAGAAGATCCCAGGATGTCAGGGGTCATAAGAGGGTTGGAGGAGAGCTGACTGTCGTCCTGTAGCCAGGCATTATAACGCAGGCCGCACATCTTGATCCGCTTGTTAGGGTCCACCGTCAGCAGCTCTGTACCATGAGTAAGCCCCACATTAACATTTTAGTTTTAACAAATGCATTCCTATTTACACTACCCAATGGTCTCTAAAAATCTCCAGCTGTGTCTCACCTTGTATGAGATCCTTGGCATGGTTGGACACATTCCTCCAGGCTTCACCTTCAAAAGAGAAGTCTCCTTGTTTGATTTTCCTCATGATCTCCTCTGCACTGGTGTGCGCTAGACTCTTCTCCTGACACTGAAATGGGACCTGGCCAGATAGCATGGTGTACTGCAACAAAAAGCATACAAGAGCAACTAAATGTGAGGTACCTCAAGGTTCTATCTTAGGACCCATTTTAATTTTCTTCATATATGCTTCTCTTTGGCTTAATTAAAATCTTCACAGTTATGCTGCTGATGATACTGAGCTGTATCTAACTTTTCAAGTAAACATGAAATGAAAAAAGTGACCTAATTTATTTTCCAAATACCAACTGTTGATATGGAGAGAATAATCCTCCACAAGTGATTGTAAACACTATTCTTTATCCAATAAATTACTGATGCATAAAATCAAGTCATTTAATTTTTTTCACTAGTAAATGTGTAAATTATAGCAGTAAAAGGGATTGTTAAACTTGCTACCTATTGACTTAAAACTATCAATGATTACCCTTTTAAATCCTTTTAAATTGAAAAAATAAAGTTTTTGTAGTTCCTGGACAGCACACATCATCGTCATCTATAACCAACAGGTTTTGTTTGATTAAGCCCTTTAATTTGACAAGCATATTAAAGTTGTTTCAAAGAGTTGCTTCTTCCAGCTTAGAGCTATTACCAATCTGAAATCCTACATAAAGGTCTCTTAAATGTGCCAACTAGCTACCCCTCACTCACTGGTGGCACTTAGTGTTTAAAGGTAATGTGCCTTCTGTGTTGAGTCATAAAATAGCCTATCGCAGTCTGTTGGGTCCTCCCCCATCATCAACATGTTTAAAATGTGACATTTGTTTTTGCTAGACATTGCAAAAGTCATTGTATGCTGGACAGATGTAATGTGCGTTCCTCCATTTGTCTGTATTTGAGTACAGCACAGCACTTATAAAAACAACAGAAGTTGATCAGTATGCGCTATAATTATATTGACATTAATAAGATTTTATTGTTATGATAGTAAAATAAAATGGAGAACATGTACACAGCTAAATAAGCTCTCGTCTCTCGACGTGCTGCGCAAAGCTCCAGGGTCTTTCAGCTCACAGCCTGTCAGAGATCATCATGTCAAACTCTGCTGCGCTACTCTGTTCTCCCCCCCAGTCAGGTCCTGCTCTTCAATACAGAGCGAGACAGAAATGGACCCACAAAAATAACTCCGCTATGGACATCTCCCCCCAGGCTCATCTCGCTATCTCCTCTCATCTTTCTCTCAATGAAGTTCTGGCTGAACACTTCTGCTTAAGGGTAGCTGCGGTGACTCCAATCAGCAATGCTAAGCTGTTTGGAAAAGGGCTTGATAGTTTGTTTATTTTGGTTGGTGTTCAACTGAATAAGTGTCAGAAACAGCAAGACAAGCATTCATATCCAAAATGAGTAAGTAATCTACATGAAGCAGGATAAAAGCTTGAGTGTACAGAAGCACTCGTATATCTTCACCATTCAATATTTTATTTCCATTAAAAAGCCTGAACAAGTAGATACTTCCAAAAGACCTAAAGCAGAGTGGTGTGGGTCACATTTATTACTTGCCCCAGGGATTACTTGCCCTTGCTGCAGGGATGAACGCAGAAATGGGTCAGTTTTTTAGCAAATACCTGAAAAAAAGTCTGTTTTAAACACAAGCTTCTACAATATAAAATATATCAGTAATACCCCCTTGTTTTGTTTTTTTACTTGTCTTGAAAAAGGCAGATGCTAACAAGTGGCCAATTGGAACTTGAGAACAGGTAAACTCATCTCCTCACTAGTCCACTTTTACAGACGTTTTGTTCATTAGTGAAGATTATCATGATGAACAAGATGTGTAAGAATCATAAACGTTTGTTGGTCACAGAACTTTCTTCATTAATCTAAAAGCCAATGGAAAAATCCTACTGGGTATTTGGTAAGGGAACCAGGGTGATGCAAAATCCTGTGTTGGCCAACAAAAATACGTCAGAAGCACTCTATAGAGAACACAGCTGTTTCAAACCCTAGCGTGCTTCCTTGCTGTTACCTGTCTACACATCTGTTCCTAAAGCCCATACATTACATACTATACCAGCATGACAATTACAATGTGAAAACTGGCCTTACCAAAATGACTCCTAAACTCCAGAGGTCACAGGACTCATCGTAACCATCGTACTTCAGGATTTCTGGTGCGGCGTACTGAAGAGTGAAGCAGGGAGTCTTCAGGAGCTGATTGTCGGGGGGTTTGAGTCGTGCAAAGCCAAAGTCAATAACTTTTATCTCTGAATTCTCAGTGTCGTCAGTGAAGAGCAAGTTCTACCAAGAGAAAAGAGAGACTGAAGAACATCTCCATTACACAGTCAGAAAAATAAAGTTTACCAATATAAACATTTACTAATTCACTGTTCACCAAACTGAAACACAAGCAATATTAAGGAGCATAAACTTAAAAATGCAGAAGTTTCTTGAAAACATATCCTTTTAATTAAGCAAGACTTATGAAGTATGAGGCCTAACTACTATGTAAACTGCACTTTGGGGCCCATCGGCCTAGAATGCGCTGTGACATGTGGGTTGTATATCTACGATAATGACAGTGGATGTGTTGTGGCGTGCTGTACCTCTGGTTTGAGGTCCCTGTGCACCACGCCAACATCATGCATGTGGCTGACGGCAGACACCAGTCTGCGCATGATACGACTGGCCTCCGTCTCGCTGAAGTGCTGCTTCCTTCTGATCCTCTCCAGCAGCTCTCCACCTCGCAAGAGCTCAAGAACAAGATATGCGTGTAGCTATACAAACACATAAACAATAATTCACCATATTAGAGAGCTCAAGTAATTAGCCATGCTGCCGTGATTTATCCATGTGCTCCAAAACGTTTAATCCTTGGTGCTCATGTGAGCAATAAGGTTAGAGTCTGGCCTCAAACACATCCTGATCACATTTCTCCTCCCCTTCCAACAGTTTCCTGACACTTTCTACCAGGGTTGGAAATTAAGGGGGGCTTGCCACCAAAATTAACATTAAACATTATAACCATATTAACATTATAAGCATTATAACCAATCACACACATTTCTGTTGAGCGTATGAATGCAACGGCCAGTCAGATGCATTTAGATTGGGCACCAGTAAACAAGAAATCCACTGAAAACACCTGAGTTTTGTTCAGTGCATGATCACTAACTGAATTCTGCACTCATATCATAATCATAAACAACAAAGAGCAGAATGTAAACGAGATTTACTTCGCAGTGTAGATAGCTTTGGTGATTATAAATGGGAGTTATAACTTACGCTAGACTGAAGTCATAGACCGCTTCATTGATGGGGAAAGCTTTCTGATAGCTTTCTGTATATAAATTATTCCTAATTTGAATAACTTTTCATGCTATTAAAATAACCAATTGGAAGTCTTGGTTTTCTTATACATATGTTTTTAACTCTGGCCCTCAAAGTTTCTTGCAGAGTTTTGCTCCAACCCTTATCTAACACCTGAACAGGCTAATCAAGAGGTGTGTTCGACTTGAAGTGGCGTTGCGCAGACAGATCGTGTTTGACATTAAATATCGCAAGAGCGATTCAAAATCATACGTGTCCTCTCTAATCGCTCTAGCTGTACTTTAATGTCATAAACAGATAGGTCTGCGCACCGCCACTTCAAATCGAACACACCTTAAGTCTTTAGAAATACTAGAAAATTATAAGCAGGTAAGTTTGAACAAGACTGGAGCTAAGTTGATAACCTTAGCCTATATTATAAATAGAAAAAATTGGTTTATTGAAAAAAAACTTGTTAAATATAAGTATTTGACATAAAAAAACAGACACATTCAATGAGGTAATCATAGAAACTACCCTTACAAAGGTAAAAAATGACCGAAATCAAGTTGCCCCTTAATATAAAAGTTAATTTCTGACCCTGCTTTCTAATATCATTCTGCCTAAGAGACTGCTAGATGCTAGAGTCCAAATATAAAATTAGAGAGCACGGGTAAACACAACATTTGCAAAAATAACCACATGAAATGGTATATGATTGCAATTACACAAAACTGACAGATAGATATTATTAAGTGCAAAATCTTATATCCTGGCACAGATGTACATTTAATGACAGATAGTCACAGGGAATAATGCCTTTGACGGACTGGAAAAATCGTTTGGCAAAGGTTCAGATTTAAGATGATTTTTAAAATGGGCTTCAGTCTCATTATAAACTGAATGAGTGTGAATAAGTGAATGACAGAACAAGTGTTTGGGTGCTGTATGGGGGTGGGATGAGATAGAAAAGAGTGTATGAGTGTGCAAGTGTGTGTGCACAGAAGAAAAAAAGAGAGGCAAATGAAAAAGAGCAAGCTAATGCCTCTCATTATCTCTGGTATAGAGGAACAAAGACCCTGACCGGGCAGGGCGGCTCTGCTTTTCATCTGGGGCACGGCACTGGGTACAGAACGTGGGGGTTGATAACCTCCAATTGGCAAGTGGGCACGCACACACATACACACTTTCACAGATCTAAAGAGGAGCCCAACTGACTCTATATTATCATACTAATGAATAGAACCATGGATCAGGATGTCTGGCACACACACACACATTAAACACCTAAAGGCCTAATTAGCCCCCAGCAACAGTGATGATAAATATAAATAAATTATTTGCTTTTAAATACATTAATACTTTTATTCAGCAATAATGCATTAAATTGATCAAAAGTGACAGTAAAGACTAATAACATTACAAAAGTTTTCAAATTAAAAATATATTTATATAATAAATGCTGTTTATTTGAACCTTCTCTTCTCCAGAAAATCCTAAAAAAAAATGATCATGCTTTTACCAAAATATTAAGCAGCACAACGGTTTACAACATTAATAAAAATGTTTCTTGAGCACCAAATAAGTACATTAGAATGATTTCTGAAGGATCATGTGACACTGAAGACTGGAGTAATGATGCAAAAAATTCAGATTTCCCATCACAAGAAAAAAATTTATATATATATATAAATATATATACCATATGTAAAATATATATATATATATATATATATATATATATATATATATATATATTATATATTGTATATAGTATTCTTTTCATTTTAAGCATTAGAAATCGAATTCATAATACGAGGTCATATTAATTTTTACATAATGAATTCTGATTTGTCTTCTATCTCGCTTAGATTGGCATATTGTATTGTAATCTGCCTTTTTTTTCCCCATTTGTTTAATCTATCAAACACAGCTGTCACAACAATGAGAAAACAGATTCCATTGGTTTGCTGCCTTGTGAGGACTCGTACTTCCTTTAGAAAATGTAAATCTGTTTTGTTTTTTTAGGAAAAGAGACCGAGTACGCATATTAAAAAGTAAATAGGATAACTTTTTGTTGTGTAATGAAATCCTACCAAGGTGTTATTCTTCCAGACCTGAGTTTCTCAAAAGCATTGTGAGCTAAGATGATTGTAGAGACCATTGGTCCCCAATGCTTTTAGTTAGTTTTAAACTTCTTTTGTGCTGCATCTGATAAAGAATGAATGGTAATTAAGATTAAGTACAATGAAAAGCAAGAGGAGAGTTTATGAACAGGAAGGAATTAAATCTGGGGCAGGTGTGAGGACAAAGAGGGTTCAAACTTATTCAGACTAGCCCAGTTCTTTGAATGAATGAGGCTATGATGTGTACAGGAGCTCTAGGTTTCAGTCTCAAACACTGTCATACCTGGTCATGGTAGATTTCATGTAGTTTGACTATGTTGGGGTGTCCGTCACACAGTTTTAGAGCGGCAATCTCTTTCTGCGTCTGTGCCTCCATTCTGCAGAACAATAAATGAGCACAACAAATCACTTCCATGACTATTATATAATACAACTGAACTTTAAATACATCAAAAATACTCTATTGTCAGGCTGCATAGCAGGTACCTTTTACTGACAATCTTTACAGCATATTTTTGTCCGGTCTTCTTATGAGTGCATTGTCTGCAGATGGAGAAGCTCCCCTCTCCCAGAGCGTTCTCTCTCAGGTCCATCTCATAGTTCATGTAGAACGGAGAGTCCTATGGTCAGTTTGTCAGAAGTTTAGAGGTCAAGGAAAAGAGATGACATTATTTACTTAAAGGGACCATATTTACACCACATTTGTCAAACTCTGCTCCTGGGGGCCTGCAGATTTTATCTCCAACCAGCTCCAAAACACCTGTGAGTTTGCAGTAACCCTGAAGACCTTGATTACCAGGTTCAGTTGTTTAATTAGGGTTGCAGCTCAACCCTGCAGGACAGTAGCCCTCCAGGAACTGAGTTTGACACCCCTGTTCTACACTTTTGTAGCATTTTATTTTATTAGCCCAAAAATCAGCTTATAATGTTAATCAGGGTTTCTTGCACCAAAACAATTGTAATATACTTTCACATCACTCTATGTCTGCCCCTTAGAATTAGACAGTTTTTTTTCTTAGCGTACCTTTAACATTTATGTATGTAAATGACCTCTGTTTTGATTGGCTAGCCTCCTTACTATATGCGGGTGAATTTCAAGTCAAGTAACCGTTCATGCGTAACTGTTTTAAATGCAGGCGGTCATGTGTTGATGTGCTTGTGGTTCTGATGTCACAACCACAATGATTTCTGAACGACCCATTTTGCAGCTTTATTGTGATAAATGGTCTGGGACTAGGGCCCTGACACCTGATATTAAGATGCGTTTTGGTTGATCGGATCACAAGTTGACGAGGGAGACACATTCACGTTTACACCTGGTGTTGTAATCAGTCTCTTTTGTCCACTTTCAACCACTTTTGTCCTGATTTCTTCAAAGGAAGGGTCTATGGGTGGTACATGTTTGTCTGTGGGGTTTTTTCAGATATTTTGATCTAATGGACGAAATGAGCTCACACAATATACTTTTATTAACATGATCTGTTAATAAAACTTTTGGACACTGACCCTGATGAATAGAATGAACGTAAAGCCTTCAAGCTAACACACGACGTACCAGATACATAATGTATTAGTTCTTTTTGATAATTTCATGACTTAATAATTGACAACATTAGCACGACGTTGCATGCTCATAATTTGACTTGCTCTTTAAAGTGAAGTGATATACAGTGTGCGAAAGTAAAGAGTATAATAGTATAACATCTGACAGGACAGGATAGTTTGTTTTTTCTGAAGTTAGAGACTTTTTATTTAGTAACAAGTTATGAAAATAATGTTAAAATAATGACACTGACATATAGCCTGACAACATCTCATCTCAAAGCAGCTACTGAAGAATCAGCACAATGTGTTTTTCTCCAGCACTGGGTCTGACAGAAGAGTGAACAGGTTTCATGCGTGCCTTTCAAAATAAAAGTCTTGCATCAGAAAAACAATTATGTTTTTTTGTTGTTGTCGTTTCATTGACTACACACACCGCGACCCACTCAAAAGTCTTGCCATCCGCCAGTTGTGAAATGCTAATGTATTAGTCTATCACTACCTAAAACAATTTTGCTGGTTTTATCACTAGTGTTTTTGTAAAAATAATGAATGTTTCAAACCGGTTTCCCAAACATTTCACCCATTTTCCATTGGTTGGACTTTGTCTCGTTGGACAAGCAGAGTAATGTTTACACTTTTTGGTGATATCAACCAACAAATTGCTAACTTAGTCTCTGCATATTAAATGGGGATGGGATGAAGTAATAAAAAATAAAAAAATGTTTTTCTTCACTTCAGCTTTAAATGTTGTAATGTTTTTACAACACAGCAATATGAAGACTAACCTTCATCATAGCGCTACGGGCAACAGCAGCAGAGCCCGGCCTCTCTGACCCACCGCACAGCAGAGCCGAGTCGTCCATCACCGCATTCCTCTTAAAAAGGATGGAGGGAGCCATGAAGGAATAGCCCTGGAGATACAAACATCTATAAACACACTCACTGACAGAAGAGGGAACTAATGCAGAGGAAGTTTCAGGGTCACTGAAGGAATTCTAAAAACAGCCTTTTGCATTTCTGCAAATCCTACATACTGGAGTCCCTCAGTCACATTGTTTGCGACGACTGCATCATGTGCACCCATCTAAATAAAGCCTCCGCCAGCCCATGTCCCACTTACGCGGCCAGACTGCAGCTGTGTGCTACATGGGCGGAAGAGTGGCTGGCTGGACGGAAGGATGAGGAGATGAATGGTTGAAATGCTTTTAATTGCTAAGCCAAGGTATTTGATTGCCCTGCTTTTCAAATTATCACAGTCCTCTAATGCAGCTTAATTTCAGTTTGTGAGGAGTTGGAGGGGGTGGCTGGGTTTATAAGCGGCTATGCATGTGTGTGCGTGGTGGAGCGTTTCGAAAGTTATCATTGCAGACGTCGCTGCAAATTGTACCGCCCGAGAATTATGAAGGATCAAAATTCCAGCGCACATGAAAGGCGAACGCTCAGAAAAGCCAAGATGAAGTTGGTAATCAAAGGTTGAAGGAGTAATTGAGCCAGACATGGTTGTTCTCGCAGACGCCGACCTTTTATTCCATGACAGAGCCGTTTAATGGCGGCATTGATCCGCCAGACTGAAGGATTCAGAAGGCAATCATAGACACCATCTCTTTCGCAGCCTCCCATTTCAGCTGGCATCATGCTATAGGCAACGTTATGGATCAAGCCGCATCAAAAATAGTCATTCACATCTGATGCTTGAAACCATCTCCATATCACCATAATTACATCTCCAAAAAGCTCTCTAATTCATCTGAATACCAACACAGACAGCCGGGCTCACGTTGTATAAGTGATCATTATAAAGGCTGGCTTGCCCATTTCCTCTTCAGTACATCCTGCTTACTAATAATGAAGGGTTAACTGAACAATTATATCCTAACGCAACATCAAATGTCCACTCGTGTGCAGAAATGTATTCTCAGTGTCATAAATAAATGCTCAATGTGAATCAACATCGGTTTAGGTAGATCACACATTGGCCAACATTAGTGTTTTCTGATGTATTGGCTTGGCAAAGGAATCAGCTGACATTTTGGGATTATTCTGCTCGAATGCAGAAATATTTTGAGTGAAATTTGAGTATATTTGCAAAAGCTTGGTGACGGTAAGAAATTAATGAAATATGTAAGCATGCACTAAATTGATTTAAAAAAATATTTATGATGTTACAACAAAATTCAGTTTCAAATAAATGCTGTTCTCTTTTGAACGTTTCTATTCATCAAAGAATCCAAACAAAAATGTATCATGGTTTCCACAAAAACATTAAGAACCACAACTGCTTTCAACATTGATGATAATAATAAGAAATGTTTCCTGAGCAGCAAATCAGCATCTTCAGAATGATCTCCGAAAGATCATGTGACTCTGAAGACTGGAGTAAAGACTAAAGGAAATTCAGCTTTGTCTATGAATAAATTATATTTTTTTATTAAACGTTTTTTAATTCACGTTTACGCATAATTTCAGACCCAATCTGAAAAGACCAAAAATATCTGCCATTACAGAGTAGTTATTAATTCCACTACCTGGAAGATGCGGTCACAGTTGTTTGGAAGTGCCGCTGGAGAGTAGGTCGGGTCCATCTCTGTAAACTCCTCCGCAAAGTTGCTCACATCCAGCTCATCGCGAATTACAGGTTTAAAAGGAGCTGGAACCTTCTTAGCAGCTAAATCCTCCCAATTCATTTTCTGAAGCAACAAAAGTCAAACATTTTTGATGTTGGTCCCTCAAAGCCTGAATGAACTTTTAACAAGCCAACGAAATGACAAGGGAAATAGTTATACTTCTCTTTTAAAATTATTTTTTGTGAAAACAAGTCTTGCCTGGTAAAATGGATGGCTTTTCACATTCTGGGCCCCTGAGGGGCCAGAGCCCAGTCTCTTCTTTGGGTCTTTAATTAGCAGTCGCTGAATAATGTCTTTGGCCAGAGGCCCCATGTCTTTGGAGAATGGAGGATCCTTTTTCATAATTCTCCTGTTGGGCAAAGAGAGATAATTCATCAAAACCATACCCTTCATGCAGATTCGTATTTGAATTGTAATAAAAAAACAAGTGCAGCGTTAAGTCGCATTCCTGTAGCTCAGTGGTAAGAGCATTGCGTTAACAATGCAAGTTTGTGGGTTCGATCCCAGGGGATTGCACATACCTATGTATAAATGTATAGGATAATGCAATGTAAGTCGCTTTGGATAAAAAAGCGTAAATGTAAAGTAAGTAATTTGATGCTATTTTGTAAACATGCTGATGCTACCAAATATTCAACTCATGATGACAAGATGGACTTCTAGATAATAAAAGGAAACTGGTGTTTAACCACATAAAGGCGTACAGAGAACAAGAACCAAGAAAAAGTTTTCATTCAGAGCAAGTTCCACAAAAAAGTGACCATTTAAAAACGTTAATTTTCAGATCCGTTTAAGATCCATGTGCTTTCAGATCCATTTAAGTCTGATTCTTGAATAAATGACTCTTATCAGTCTTCAAATTTCATCATGTCCAATTCGAAATTAACAACAACAACAAAAAAAAGAAATTTCTGTATGTAGGGCTCATGATACTTAAATTTCTTATATGCCAGTGAGATACAAATTATGATTTTTGTTGTATTTTAGTATGTGGTATTTTATAAAAAATATATATATATTAAATAAGTATAATATTTAATTTAGTTAAATAAAGAACTTAAAGAATTATTAATTAAACCAGAGTTGCTTAGAAGTTTAGTCAACCCAAAAATGAAAATTCTGTCATTTACCGTACTCACCCTCAAGTTGTTCCAACCCCGTATTAATTTTTTCCTTCTGCTGAACACAAAAGAAGATATTTTGAAGAATATGGGTAAACAAAAAGATGATGGACCCCATTGACTTCCATAGTATGTGTTCAGCAGAAGAAATAAATTCATACAGGTTTGGAACAACTTGAAGGTGACTAAATTATGACAGAATTTTCATTTTTGGGCTAACTATCCGTTTAAATTCCTTACAATTCTCATCCCATCATGTATTGGTGTACGTATGCGCTGGTCTTACTCTGCAATGTCAGAATGAGAGTTCTCATTGCCATCGACAGTGAAAGGAGAGCCTCCGGTCAACAGCTCATACATCAGAACTCCCATGCTCCACCAGTCCACCGCCTGCAGGAGAACGTTGGTACATCACACTGGTTATATTCCCAACAGCACATTCAAATGTATGCTGGATCATTTAAATAAACGAATGAATGAATCACAGTTCAATAAAGTCAAACTTAAAGCTGCTGTGTATAATTTAAGAAAGTTACTCATGTAATTAAAATGTGGTGAATGGATTGATGAGCAGTTCTCTTTACCTTGTCATGTCCTGACTCTCCTCCCGCTACAATCTCAGGAGCCATGTACTCAATAGTGCCGCAGATGGAATAAGTCCTCTCCACCTACAAGACAAAAAAAGTGTTTATTTTACTGTTTGTAAAAACCTGTATGTATATATAAAAAATATATATATACTGTTTCTTCTACAGTTTCAGTTTTCACAGTTGCCTTTTTATTTTTTGTAGGAAGTGTAGATATAAAAGAATGTGCTGTTTAGGGCTGGGTATCAGCAATTACACCATGTTACACCATTACAGCAAGTCATGACTCAATACATCATAAATTCAAAATTCTCATTCATCTACCATAAGCCAGTTGTCTTCTACAGTGGAAGTGAAATCTCACAATGTTCACTAACTATGGACCAATAAGTTTTAAAATCAAGGCAAAATTCACACAGAAAGAGAGAGAATTTCTTTGTTTACTACTTTTTCAAAACTGGCATCACTTTAAATGAGGTATCTTTAACTACAATAAACTAACAACTAACATATGCACTTACATACATCTTTTTACATTGTACTTATATTTAAAGAACACCTGCATATAATTGCATCCCACCTCAATAGCAGCACAAGTTTTGAAATACAACATGGACACAATAAGTACATTGTACATATTTTTTATGCAAGTAGTTAAAGACACCTAATATAAAGTGTGACCAAAAAAAACTTACAAGTATAAATTATTTTTTCACATGAGTTTGGTCATGAGCTGGCATTGCTGTGACGGTCACAATTGTGTTCAGTTAGTTCCTGTTTTCACAAACTTTTAGTTTGTATTCATTAGTTCCTATTGTCCTTTGTTCTATTTTCCGCCACTATTTTGTTGTCATGGTAATTCATTTAATCAGCACAGGTGTTTGTCCGGACATGTTGGAGTCGAGTATGTTTGCTGCTATCGTTTGGACTATTTTCCTGTGGATTATTATTAAAGTATGTCTTCTGTCTGTGCATACACTGCTGACAGTAACGGTCAGAAGTTATTTCAATATTTACACTACCATTCAAAAGTTTAGGGTTGGCAAGATTTTTAAATGTTGAAAGAAGTCTCTTATGCTCACCAAGGCTGCATTTATTTGATCAAAAACAAAGTAAAAACATTGTGAAACAATATTACAATTTAAAATAATTGTTTTCTATTTGAATATATTTAAAAATGTGATTTATTCCTGTAATGGCAAAGCTGAATTTCCAGCATTACTAGTGTCACATCACATGATCATTCAGAAATCATTTTAATTATGCTAATTTAATGCTCAAGAAACATCATTATTTATAATATCAATGTTGAAAACAGTTCTGTTTAAGATTTCTGTGGAAATCTTTAATGACTAGAAAGTTCAAACAAACAGCATTCCTTTAAAACAGTAACAATATAAATATATTTACTGTCACATTTGATCAATTAAATGTGTCCATGCTGAATAAAAGTATTAAATTCTTACAAAAAGAAAATCTTCCTGACCCCAAACTTTTGAGTGTATCATTTCATATTAGTCAGTTTCCTAGTACACTTCAATTGCACCATACAGTAGTCTTTCAAAAGTTAAAAATACAATTAAATGTAAACCTACACATCGAAACAAGATCCTTCAGTCTATGATTAATTACTGCACTCAGATGGCGTTGTGGCTAAGACTAAACACACCATCTGTGCTTTCTAAATTGGGCAAAACTGCTTTCTGAATTATGCGGTATTATGGAATGAAATACATGAAAACATCTGGAACAATCTTCTTTAATATCCTATGAGCATTTAACATTCTTGCCACATTTGAATACTGATAAAAGCACATGGCTTTTATAATTAAAAGTTCCTGAGTACATTTATTAATTGCTTTTATTTTTATGCATCTCATAATCAGGATATATTTCTGCCGGATGAATTTACTCGTTTTATGTGTGCTGGTTTATATGTACGCTATAAAGTCTTAATAGTCGCAGGCGTGTTTTCAAACCACACTCATAAAAAGAAATTCTGGCTGAAATGGGTTGTTAGCTGGTACAACAAAGGTCAAACTGAGAAAAACAAAAAGTTAATATAATCTTTTAAAATAAAGAGCACAATCAAAACATGCATGATAAGCGATTACAGCATTGAGTAAACAGCTTTGTGCTATAATTGCATCCATGGGACGGCGGAAGGTTCATTGTGAACTACTGAAACAGAACATCTCTGACAGCCAGGACCAGCATGTGCAGGATATTGGGTGGTCCCTGGGAATAAACAATCATGTTTTAGCTAAGAAATACCTAAGTTAGCTCTTCTCATGGATGAATGTCAAAACCCTAGACAACGATGCAACAAGAACTCTCTCAATACAGATTTGTAAACATTTGCCTCATACACCCATAACACAAAGTCTGGGCGTTTTCTAATAAGGAACAGTTTAAAGGGACATTTTAAAGGTACACTATTGAAATAATGAGTCAATATATCATCAATCCTTCTTCCAAAACGTGTCTTTGTCTAACTCTGATTTACAATGTTAAGCCTGTTATACGTGTTTGTATTTTAGACCTGACGGGATGGTTTTCAAGGGAAATTGCATGCATGCATAAAAAGAGAAAAGTTGCTCCGGCTACTCTGACATGGTGTGGGAGTACCATAGTTGTCACAATGAGCGAGAAAGGTCGACATGGAGCAGCTAAACCTCCAACCTCCAGGGAATCTCACGTTTGGGAGAATTCACGCTGGAATTCATTTTCAAGGAAGTACCGTGTCTATTCATGGGTAAAGCTACAGTAACGTCATCAGCTAGTCAGCTTCAGATCCTTTCCATCTAAACTGGTAATATCTCTTAAGCCTAGTAGTGAATGTTTTATGAGTAGTAATATAATTTCTCTCTTTTTTTAGTTATGAGAAAGAACCATATTCATCCGCACAGTCAAGCAGAGCCAAAGCACAACCAAAACAATATTCTTTCACAAAATACATGCATAGTTACATAGTGTAGCCCACCTTTAATGTTTTAATAGAACCACTCTTTTCAAGCATACATAAAAGCCATGAAAGTTTGAGTACTGAGATGTTCCAAATATCATGATAACAACAGCTGTGAAATATTAAACACTTGTTGGCCTTGTCTAGTTAAATAACTTGCTTTCACCCTCCCAGTAGTTCTCAAACTAGCATGTCACTCTAACACAATGTTCCAGTAAAAAACTTTATTTTTGGACAAGTCCAGGTGGCCAACCATCTGAGCAGAAACACCCCATGCAACCAGTTCAATGGGTCATTCTTAACAAAGAAACACAATTTCTTTATTATGCCATTACAGTTTTAGAGGTTTGAGGTCATTACATTTTTACAGTAACTAAAAAAAAGCTATATATTTATATTTACAAATATATGTACTGTAAATATACATTACTGTTGTAAAAATGAAAAAAAAAATTGGGGTCAGTAAGATTTTTCTTTTTCCGAAGATTTCGGTTTCAAATAAATGCTGTTCTATTCAACTTTCTATTTAAAGAATCCTGAAAAAAAATGCATCACCATTTCCAAAATAAATATTAGGCAGCAAAAACTGTTATAGCAATTTCGAGCACCTAATCAGCATGTTAGAATGGGTCATGTGACGCTGAAGACTGGAGTAATGTTGCTGAAAATTCAGCTTTGCAATCACAGGAATAAACAATTTAAATATATTAAAATAGAAAACAGTTATTTTAAATAGCAGTAATATTTCACAATAGGCTTTATACTTATTATATAATATTTAGGCTAACTGTGTCAGGATGGTAGTTCTTGAACCAGTGGGTGAAATCAGTGCTTGTCTTTTTTTTCTGTGGCTGTGCACAAAAGATAACCTTTCAAGAATGTGATACACTTTTACTTATAAAGCTTGTTTGGCATTTTTGTCCTTGGCTGGACAGCAACTTATCTGATGGCTCCCACATATGTTTGTTTGCACAGGGTGAGCACATGGTTTTGTGGCAGATCCACCTAACAAGCAGTTTTGCACACCGCACGGCACTTATCTGTATCTGTGATGCTCTGCCCTGAGCATGCTCAGCATAGAACAGCATTTATTTGAAACCGAAATCTTCGGAAAAAGAAAAATCTTACTGACCCCAATTTTTTTTATTACATTTTTACAACAGTAATGTATATTTAAATATATTTGTAAATATAAATATAAAGCTTTTTTTAGTTACTGTAAAAATGTAATTACCGGTACCTCAAACCTCTAAAACTGAAATGGCATAATAAAGAAATTGAGTTTCTTTATCTGTGTCTGTTATGTTCTGCCCTGAGCATGCTCAGCATAGAACAGCATTTATTTGAAACCGAAATCTTCGGAAAAAGAAAAATCTTACTGACCCCAATTTTTTTTATTACATTTTTACAACAGTAATGTATATTTAAATATATTTGTAAATATAAATATAAAGCTTTTTTTAGTTACTGTAAAAATGTAATTACCGGTACCTCAAACCTCTAAAACTGAAATGGCATAATAAAGAAATTGAGTTTCTTTATCTGTGTCTGTTATGTTCTGCCCTGAGCATGCTTTTCAATAACCAGAATTATAAGTGATTTGATCCAGAATTGTATGAAAAATAATCCTAATCCAGTTACTATGAACTAGGAAGACTGTGCTAGGATGCAGTCTTTATCTCATGAATGAATCAGCACTGTGTATTTCTGCACATTATTTCTCTCAGTTTCACTTCCATACTGAAAATTAGTGCACACATGCAGACAGACTCTAGTTGAAACGTTGAAAACGGTTTTATCTCCCTTCAAGTGAAGTTTAGAGGGAACATTGTACTTTAGAGATGCACAATATATTGATACACAGTTTATTGGAAGGTTATTACCAGTTACTCTGTGTGAGTGATTTTTTTAAAAACTTCTACCTTTGCCATTACCTAATGCCCATTTAAATGTAATCTTTAAAAACACTAATAATCTATTTTAATGACACTACTAAATGTCAATTTTTAACAAATACAGAACATTATAATGCTGTTATGCCTAAAATCACCTGTAGCATTGACATTTATTTCAGTTGTTTTTAGTAATGTTTTATTTTTAAGACAATATTGTATAGATTTATAATATTTTACATATATTGGTTATTGGCCATAACGTGACAATCATTATCAGCTTATCAATACCTGACAGAATTTTACTCTTTTTTTTCATAATGTTTTTGAACAAACACAGAGATTTTGATAATTTATGTTTTGATAAAGTTTGGAGAACTGGCAAGAATGCAAAATGAGTTTCTGAAAAGAGAAAAATAAACAAAGATAAACTCACCTCATGAAATTCCTTACTAAGGCCAAAATCCGTCAGCACAATGTGACCGGTTGAATCAAGAAGTATATTCTCAAGTTTTAGATCTCTGTAGACGATTCCAAGCTGAAAAACAAACAGAACCGAATAAGGTCTTATGTTTAGATGTGAGACCAAATACTTCAATTTCATGTCATCATTCATTCCTCTTCTCTTTTGTTTTGTCTTTGCGAAAATTACTTGTTCAATTGCTGAGTTTACAACCTCAACTTGTCTGGGGTCATAAAATGCAGCCATTCACCTGGAAAATGTACTGCTACTTTAATAAATAATAAATGGCAACATAATAGGAAATGACAAAAAATGAGACTGAACCAAAACAAAGTTAATCTCACTGTCAAGGTCCTTTCTACAAACTCTGTAATGGCCCCCGGGCAACTCTCTTCTCTCTGAATAATGGCTGCTGTGCACAGAACAAGCATGCATTTAAAACACTTCTCTTCCTCTTTCTGTAAACACAGCATTCGAGACATTTTGAGCACTGCAGATACACGCGGCCTGGCCTGGTTATCTGAGTGAGGAATTGATCTGAGTAGGCAGGAGAGAGAAGTACCTCCTCCTGAGTAAAGGAAGGAACTTCTTTCACTGCTCTCTCGAAATGAGGCACCGTTCAGTCAGATTGCAAAGGAAATGAAGAGTGAAAATAAGTGTGCAATTTTACCTTATGCAAGTGCTCCAGTGCTAGTACAATCTCCCCGCTGTACAAGGTAACCTCTTGCTCTTTAAAGCGAACCCTTTGGACCAAGTGTGTGAAAAGCTCACCTCCATTCACATAGTCTGCGATTTAAGATATAGAAAACAAAATGGCAACTGGTTAATGATACCTTTATATTTCAAATGCACCTGGTATTGTGCAGGTCCTGCAAAATCCTGCTTTCATGCCAACATCGGTTCCAAGCAATACCACAAAAGCCAAGAGTTTCTATAGTGGTATACAGTGGTGCTTTTCATTATTATAGCAAATAAACGGTGTTACAATTCACAGGGTCGCAGGGTGTTCACTGTTATCTACACACTCAGTTTAGATAGAAGTTCAGTTTATTTGGAAAGCCCTTCAACTCATCAAACGACACTTGAGTCACACAGATAGGGGTTTCAAGTTTGATTAAATAAATTTTTTCACTCAAATAATGAATTAAAATAAATGTAAATAAATTAAATAGTGCCATTCAAATGTTTGGGGTCAGTCAGGTTTTTTTTTTTTTTTCAGGATCATGTGACCCTGAAGGCGGGAGTAATGATGCTGAAAATTCAGCTTTGCCTTCACAAGAATAAATTACATTAAAAAAAAAGGAAAAATGTATATTTTTAATTGTAATAACATTTCACAATATACACAATATTATTGTTTTTAGCTATTTTTGATCAAATAAATGCAGCTTTGGTGAACACAGACACTTCTTTAAAAAAGCATAATTTTTTTTACTGATTTAAAATGTTTGTACAGTAGTGTATGTGTATTATTTATATAAAAATATAAAGATTATATTATATATAACTTGAATCCCCTGAATTTTGTAAAATAAATAAATAAATTAATTAATTAATAAAATACTGTGCGATGTTAATAATATTTTTAATATGTATATATTCTTAACTGTTGTAACAGATGGACATGGTAATAATGGTTTTATAACGGTCACATATCTGGTGCACTTTATACCCTCCCTCGTATTGCTAAGTAAACCACTTCTGAGGTTAATTAAGCTGAATAAAAATGCCTGAGGTTATGCACAATGACTGATGGGTAAATTTCCCTGCCCACTTCCTGTGAAGTGAGATATCAGTGTACACTTGCTCACTAAGCTATTTGCAATCAGACTGACCTAAATGCTTCTAATGACTAAATCACACTTGATGGCCATATAAAGTCCACTTCGTAGAGCACTATTAGACACTGGAACGTATAGTTCAATGTAACAATACTGGTGAGCAATGCAGAGAAAAAGTTCTGCTGCACAGATTGCACTCTTTTAAATGCAAAAGTACAATTGAAGCATAACATGCAATTCACATTTTTACAATCCCCACAGGAGAGAGGAGAGAGAGAGAGAGCGTCAACGTACCTAGAATGAGATGCAGTTTGGTGTCTGTCTGGAAGGCATAATGGAGTGTAACCAGGAAAGGAGACTGTCTGATATGCTCGAGGACCTGTCTCTCCGTGCGTGTGTGTTCTGCCGTCTTCGCCTTCTGCACAATAGTGGCTTTTTTCAGCACCTTCATGGCATACAGTTTACACGAATCATGGCCGCTCACCTTGCGAACCAAGAACACCTTGCCGTAGGCTGCTCGGAGGAGGAGAACAGTTTGTTAGTGGAGTAGGAACAAAGAAAAGGAGAGAACACAGGGTTCACATACTTGAACTACCACTGACCTCCTGTTCCCAGCACTTTCAGCAGCTCAAAGTTCTCAATGCCCACACGCTCCACGTGACCAGTCAGATTGGCTGGGGAAAGATTTAAACGCATCCATCAGGTCACGCAGCCAAGAAATCGTGTTTTTCACTTGGATATCATACAAGAAAACCTCCCGTAAACCTTCACAACTTCAGTTACTTGAACCCTTGCCACTTTCTCACAGCAGCGAGAAAAGAAAAAATGTTGAAAATGGCCAACTCTTGGGACGAGCCTGCAGCTGTTTGTAAATACAGTATGTTGCTTATAAACAGGTCCAGATGGAATCTGCAGACTTTATGCATTTTCTGCACTGAATTTAAATATTTAAACATGGTAAAATATGACGCGGCAGCTGAAAGCATTATGAAATTAGGCAAACAGCAAACACAATGTAATACACTACTATGGGCTCAATAAGACTTTTTAGTTACACTTTATTTTAAGGTGTCCATGTAATAGTGTAATTATAAATTTTAAGTACTGAGCAATAATAATTAACTTCATGTACTTACTTTAGGGTTGGGGTTAGCATTAGGGTTTGGTTTAGGGTTAGTTGCATGTAATTATGCATAGTTTATACAGTTATTACTATAGTAACTATATGAAACGTGCAACAAGGACACAGTAAAATAAAGTGTTACTGATTTTTTAAAACAAAATAATACTTTTATTCTGCAAGGGTTCATTAAATGTATGTAAAGTGACAGTAAAGCTTTTTTTAAACTTTCTATTAATCAAGAAATCCTGAAAAAAATGCATTACAGTTTCCAAAAAAAATTTAAGCAGCACAACTATTATCAACAACATTGATAATAATAAGAAATGTTTCTTAAGCAGCAAATCAGCATATTAGAATGATTTCTGTATCATGTGACACTGAAGATGCTGAAAATTCAGCTTTGCATCACAGGAATAAATCACATTTTAAAATATATTCAAATAGAACACATTTATATTAAATTGTAATAATATTTCACAATATAACTATATTTTTAATCAAATAAACGCAGATTTAGAGAGACCGACGCCAACCTTTTGAATGGTAATGTAAATAAACAAGAGCCAGAACTATGAATTAAAGGCACTTGAATTCTGCAGAAATCTGAGTTTTGCAGGCACTGATTCTTTGTGGGCCTGCTCATAAATAAAGAAGAGCTTGATGATTCAGAGGAAACAAAACAGCCTTCATGAATGAGCATGGAAGAACGTGAGCATGTGCGTGGGATATGTTTACACGTTAGCTGGGGCTGAAGTGAGGTCGCTTGTTTTATGCAGTAGATTGCCCAGCGAGGTGAACGCATTCCTGCTGTTATCCTCACTCACAGCAGCACAGCATCTCACGCAAAACTGACATCTTTCTCTGTCTTTGCAAATTATCTGATTTTAGATGAAAAAAAAAACATATACCATTACCACATCCTCTGACTGGATATCAAGCAGCATCTTCAAGGTGTGTGTGTGTGTGTGTGTGTAGCCCCCTTTGAAAACACCCCAGAGGCCCATGGGAACTACAATGTTTATTAATAAGCTTCCAGACCCTGACTTTCTCCACTCAGGATCCCAAGGCTTTAATGGAGAGAATTTGGTCCCCATTGGGCTCTTATGAGACTTATCAGATGACCGACTTCTTGTCTTTAGCCCTTCACTCTAATGTTACACAGTCTGTTAACCATAACAAGTCAGAAACAATAAAGTGCCTGTAAACTGATCATCTGCATTATACAGTACAGTATACAGATACAGTAGTGATACAGTAATGCACTATAAAGTCTAAGATCTGGATCTTGATTAGTGGATTAAATTACTGTTAATCTGCACAGTTATGGGCCAACAACAATCTGAAAATACTGACTGATCTTTCGGCCTGCCTGATACATCAATAGTTGAAAACCCCATTTTTATGATGTTATATAGAAGTCAAAACAGACCTTTAGAAATGAGATCTTCAGTGTCGGGGTGGCATTTGTGCTCAAATGATAGTTACTGGTGATCTCTATAGGGTACAAATTTGGAACAAAAAAGGACGTTCTTAACCTTCAGAAAACACTGATCGTTAACCTCATCGGGTTAAACTAAATGTGTGTTATGCTGAAGTATAAGACAAAAAAAAATTCATAGGGGTCAAATTTAAGACATGTTGTATTTTCTGTAACTGCGGTAACAGGGTTGTGCTGAAAATGTGGACCAAAGATAAATCTTGGTGTTTTTTTTTTGTCATTAAAATTAGTTAAGAGTAAAAGAATGTACCACAATTAATTGTTATATCAATTCAATAGAATGTTAAAAAGATATTACTTTGAATTATAATACACTGCCCGGCCAAAAAAAAGTCGCTGTTTGGATTTAAATAGGCAAATGCTTAAGAGTCTATGATTAGATCATTATTGCAGTGATTAGCATGTTATATGATGAAAATAACATCATAACATGTATTTCAATCAACAGGTGCATACATTTTTGGTCAAGATCTTGTATTGACAATGCAAGAGTCCAGTACTCTGTAAAGTCTCCTCCAGCACATCCAATGACTTTCAATGAATTTAAGGTCTGGTGCCAAATTCAATTTATGTGTGAAAATGATTCTTCATGCTTTATGCATCATTCTTTCACAATTTGAGCCTGATGAATCTCGACATTGTCATCCTGGAATATGGCCATGATGTGTCTTCCTACGGTTGTAAAGCTACACACTCCATCAATTAGGGTCAGAGGAACTGTTGCCAAACATATAACATGCTAGAAACATAATAATCACTGCAATAATGACCCAGTCACAGTCTCTAAAGCATTTGCCTATTTCAATTCAAACAGCGATTTTGTTTTTTATAGATTTGTTTTGCCAAGGCAGTGTGTAAACATACATTAAAAAGTTTAACTTTTTGTTACAAAAATGTGGAACATGTCAAAATACAGTTTAACAAATATTTGGTTGCTAATTTTTTCTTATAATAACTTTTTGTTTGAATTGTTTGAATGCAGTCAAAAAAAAATTAATGGAATGAGATTACAGTGCCTGTAAAAAGTAACGAGACAACAAAGTAGCCTACCGTACTATACCATACTGAATCTGATATCATATGCCTGCAAAGCATTTGTACCACTAACACAGGCAAGTGAGTACACACACCTGGTCACTTCATTTACTATACAAAGACATCATCAGGGCCCTAGAGATTAAATTAGCTCCAGTAATTGGGTTGCTTTGGACTCAAATCCTTCTCATGACTGAGACACTAATTAAAGCGCTGACACATAATAAATGCAATTCATTCCATGCAATACAATACTTCCCTTCTAATGTCAATCTAATTTCTTACTAATGTTTCTCAGCTTCAAACACGACACGCACTGAAAATGCAAGTGCACTTCTGCGGTTGTGAATGTGAAATATGAAATTGCACATGTAGAACATCCTCCAACCTCAAAGCACCACATTTGTGATGATACAGATATCAGTATAATAATATAGGCTGCTAATAGCACTTAATGCATTTACACTAGCCGACCAGCTAACATTAAAGCTGTCTCTTCCATTATATAACGAAAACACTATCAGTCCAAGATATAAGTTATAAGCGCTGTTTCTTAAAAACAAGCGTAGGACGGACTGGCAAGCGTTCATTTACCGTTTCTGAGTTCGTGTTTGACGGTAAACAGGTCACCTTCCTCCGACGAGCCCTCCATCGTAGACGGCATTACTCGCGTGAACGGAGCGCACACTCTTTCCTCTGCTCGCTGCGCGACACTAATGCAAAATACTACAGCACAGACTATCACAGCAGGATTATATAAACGGAGTTGCTGCAGTAAAACAACCTTTGGGAAAATAATGTAAATGACAATAACTGCATTCTCGTGGGAAGGACAGTGGGGCTGTAAATACTACAGCTACACTAACAGACAGATACACACACCACACGCCGAGCACCATTAGACACGCCCACTGGAGCTGTCGGGAGAAATACTTCTGCTCTATTGGACCGCCCGACTGTCACTCACCGCCCATCGTACAGTTCTACTTTAATATTTATTACAACAATGTAACAGATAAATTACATGTTACATTGTTAAAGAATAAATATTAATAAAGAAATATATACAAATATATTAGATATATTAAAACAAATTAAATTAAATTAATAATAATTATCATTATTATAATGATTAAAATAAAATAAGGCCCGGTTTCACAGAGAGGGCTTAGATTAAACCAGGATTAGGCCTTATTTCAATTAAGTAGCTTTTATAAAGATGCCTTCAAAAGAAAAGAAAAACATTACTTTTTTTACAGTCTATGCTTGAGACAAAACAATGGCACTGATATTGATGGAAAAGTTGCTTTCAGTGCTTTCAACTCAATCATGCATTTTCGTCTGGAACTAGGCTTAAACCTTGTCCGTGAATATATAAGGAATATTATCCAAACCATTACCCTATTGGTAGAAGTTACTGGGAGGACTGCAGTCTTTAGAGTTATTGCAGAATATGCTTATTTATCTTTATGCCTTAAGTATCTTTTCCCTTTTACAGTGTATTATTAAATAATATATATTTTTTAATAATATATATATTTTTCCCGGGCAGTTTAGTAGTGTATTAGCTACAGAATGTTGTGATATAATGAGCACTTAAATTGACCTATTTCTACTCTGTTGTGTGTGCGTGAGCTCAAAGTATTTTGTTTTATTTTTATTTATTTATTTATTTATTTAGTTATTGTGCATACACTGTGATTGGTAAAGGGCGCCTGAGGCTTAGGCTGTACTGAGAGAAAAGTGCAGGTTTATAATTTCTCAGGGGGGAAGGGAAGCCTGTGTCCTCATTTGGACAAGCAAAGGCCTGTACAGCACTTCTATTATGTGGACCTTTAAGTTAATGGCGTGTCCAATCCTATGGGAAACACCCAGTGTACTTCCAGTATTTGTTGTAAACTGCCCACACACGTTATAGATAGTTTGAAATGTAAATATTCCCTAAACATATTGATTTAGATGTTTACACAATGTACGGATAAGAACCTGTGCAGTGCAAACAAGCAAAGCTTGTGTATTCTTATGACTATTCTTAATGTTTGTTCATTGTCTACATCAGAGATAATGGTTCAATTATTGGTTTCCAGTTTTCCATATGACAATAATTGTCTCCTACACAAGTTGTTCCTTTTGGTTACATGTTGCCAATAGGTAACAGCATTCTTCTGTTATATTTAATCCAGCACAGAACTGTTCTGTTTATAGTCATAAAACCCAGAAGATAATTTTTTTTTTCACTTTTGAGAAATGAAAAAAATTACTGTTTATAGGTTTTTATAGCAGCATTTTTTGACTTATGAGTAAAATAACATGAACTTGAAGAAAATGTTAACATTAAGAGACGGTCAGGTCTTCTACAACTTGCTAAGGTTTGTTTAAGATAATTTACAGTGTTAAACTGCAATGTTAACCTCAGATCTGGTTTTACTAAGGAATCCATGGCGAATTAGTCTTCTGGTTTGGCTTGTACAAATCATAACTTAACATCTCAATTGTTCCAAATACAGTGATTTAATAGATCTTTTTAAGGGTAAACAGTAAACACTATAATCAATTTTCTGCAAAAGAAAATGAGGCTAGACGTACAGGTTGTTCAAGGTTGTTATAAAACATCTGTTTGTCATAATGATAGACATCCAGGTACAAAACAGGTGTGTGGAATAATTAAATATGGCCCTGAAGGTCTGTAGGGCACAGTTGCCTAAAAAAATAAATAAAAACACATAATGCCTTTTTCCTCATTAGATGCCAGCAAAGCTCCACTGATACACGTTTGGTTGGATTTGTGATTTGCAGTATTGTTTTTATCTCTCAAAAATTACATGCACGCACACACAAAGAAATTTATATTACACACATACAAACCATACTCTGACATCCATACCAACACACCCACATAATATAGCTGCATAATTTATCCAATTGGCTCTATAATATCCAGATACCAAAAAACAAAAACAAAAAAAAAAACAGAAATAAAGCGAGTATTTGCTTTATAGGCCAAACCTGAGTAAACGACACCATCTGGTAAAATAGTAAAAATTTACATTTTGTCAACAGAATGAAAGCCTGCATCATTTTATAGTTAAAATGTAAATGGACAAGGGATTAAAATTTTAGATATATTAAAGGAAATGGGGGTGAAATAGTAACACAGTAGTAATACAAAAGTGTGCCTAAATGTATGCAGTTGACATTAACACAGGCAAAATGATAATAAAAATAAAAAAAACGGAAAAACAAAATAAACCCATAAGGACACAAGGGTTAGAAGAGTTACAAAATTAAGTTTGACCAACAACAACAACAACAACAACAACAACAACAACAAATCTGTATCTTAAAGTTAAATGTTTGTAGGCCTATATTTGTTCAGATAACAATTTATTTGTGTATGTATATTTAAATTAACATTTAACATTAAGTTAACATTTTAACTTTAAGATGTAAAAATATATGTTTAAGACCCTCTCTGAAAAAGTTATAGGCTACTCAGTAATCATGGAAGGTACAAACCAACGCAAGTGTTTTCTGAACTATTATTTTGAAGTACTGGCAATGCCTTCAGTGTTGTTGAGGTTTGCGCGCGCTGCACTGCTCAGCCAATCCCGCCCCTGACAAGAGCCACGTGACTCTCATGATACTCCGAGAAGAATGGCGGCTCTTTTGGAATCGTTACTGCACAGTAAAGTGGAGTTAAGCGAGACAGTGCTCTGGCTCAAAGGACAACAAGTAAGAGTTTACACCGCGCTCTCTCTCTTTGCTGTGCTTTTTAACTGTCACTGCGTAGCGGAGTGTATGAGTGGTTGTTTTCCTGAAATTCAGTCAGCTAATCTATCGCTACGTTAGCAAACAAGCATTAAAGAGTCGCATTATTTTATATGTGGCTATTTACAGTTGTTTTTTAAGTTAAATTTAAGTATTACATTGGGATGGTAACTGTTAACGCCACAGAACATTTTCGAGCAATAACGGGGAACGTTGTCATCATCAAGTTTCTTTTTGATGGGAATTCTGGGAAATTGCAAACATGTTTTGGGGAATGTAAATATTTGAAAACATTAACTTGAGCTATAATGTAACCTTCCATAATGTTATGTTTGTGATCATTTGAAAATAGAACATTCTCAATATTTCTTAACATAATTGAATCATTTTAGTCTTAAAAACACAACATTTTAGTAAAAACTAAGCCTTATTTACGAGGTATAATTGTGTTATTTTTGAATTATTTAAGTAAAATTATGGTATGGTTTAATTTTGATTTAGCAGGTTTCATTTTGATTTTAGATTAAGTAATTTTATTAGCCTATGTGTTTTGAATTTTTGTTACATTTGTATTTTTTTTCTTTAGTTTTGGTCATTTTAGTACTCTATCTGAAACTGATTAATATCAGTGAGATGCCAAGGCAACATTTTTATATATTTTAGCTTTATTTCAATTACTGAAAACAAATATTAATAGTTTTAGTTTCAGTTAATGATGACAACACTAATGTTAAACAGAGATAGATGGGTTATATTTCACAAAAAAAAAAAAAAAAAAATTGCTGTGAGAAGAGAAGTAACTTATTTAGACAGTATAATATTTCATATTCATAAATAAAGTAATGCATACATAAAGTTGCATTACTATAACTCGCTATAAAACGATAAAATGTTTTATTGCAATATTGAATATATTGAGATTTAGATTCAGTTTTTTGTTTTGTTTTTAGTTTTTAGAATTTCACGCAAAAAAAAAGATTTTTATGACATAAATATGTATTTCTTTTGCTGCGAAATTACTTCTTTTGCCAGATAATTTAATGTAAAAAAAAAAAAAGTTTTATTTCGTTTTGCTCAAGTTCAAAGTTTGTTCAAGTCTTTTCATGACTTAACTAGATGTTTCTTTTTGTTTTTGCAGGTTTGTGAATCTCAAGACTTTCTATTCAAGGTCAGCAGAGAGGAGTTTGTGCCTTTCCTTTTGAATTTTTTGCGAGAGCAGAGCAGTCAGACTTTGACCCATGGCCCCACCACACCTGCCAAGACCCCCAGCACCTCCAAATCTGTCAGGACTCAGCACTCTTCTGAGCGGAGAGGCAACAAATCCACGCCAGTCCAGGGTCTGCGCAGCGCCAGCCGAGTCCAGCTCTTCTCTCCTGCCCCATCTATGTCTCCGGTGAGTGGGAGGAGTGAGCAGGAGACCCCATTTACCAGCTCTCATCGTTTGAGTGGCGTCAGTGCCTTCAGCAGCCCTTCCTTCAGCTCTGTCTGGAGCCCTGCTCCCCGCAACACCCCGTCCGAGCGCCGCTCCGCCCAGCGTCCCAGTCTTGGCGACTTCATGACGTCACCCCCAGAGGTCCAGCCCAGCTCCTCCACACAGCAGCACAAAGGCCGCAGGAAGAGTGGGGGGTTTGGGGGGTGCGCGTCTGGCCGACAGACGGGAACTCGCGTTGCTGTGTCTGAGGAAGGAGGTGGCAGGAGGAGTAGAGGTGTAGCGAGGATTGAACCAGTGTCACCTCCAACACAGGTGCAGCTCAACTTCAATAACTTGGAAGACTTTCCTCCAGTGGGTGCCGCCAAGTCTTCACCAGTGTAAGTGATGAATCTTTTCATAATTTCCAGAAAGATCGGTTCAACTCCAGCCCTAAAAACACACTGACAACTGAGAAACGCTACCGCTGTCTCGTTGAGCAATCTAATAACATTGCACTATATTACTTTTTATATCTAAATATATAAAACTATACGTGCAAGAGAGCGATTGAATCAACTGGTTTCAGTTTTAATTTATCTCAGAAAAAGACATGATAGCTGCCGATTCGATAGAATCACGCCTGGTACCGTGAACAGCAAAACAAGTGCACCACTGCCTGCACAAACACTGGGATGCGCAATGTTTTTTTTTTAGATTGGTTATAGTCAGGTAAACGACACACAGCAGCGTTATGTTACTGTTCGTTCCTCAAGTCTGTGGAAACACGTGGCTGATTCGTGGCAGGCTCCAGCTCGCCTGGCTGAGAAAAGGCTCTGTCTCAAGAACACAAACCATTCTGGTGGAAAATGGGGCATCTGTGACTAATATAAGAAAAAAACATAGCGTCTACATTAAATGAAAAAGTCTACAGGTGCCGATTCATGTTAGGTTCAAATTGGTTTGAAAAACCTTATACAGGTACCTTTTTCAAGCTCATTTATTGACAATAAAATAATGAAAAAATTGTCAAATATGTGTATTTATGTATGTTTATATATTTATAGTATATAAATAATATATAAAAAATACAGTATATTTGATATATATATATATATATATATATATTATTTTTATTTATTTTTCATATTTGTTTTCTGAATTAGCTTTGTTAAACTAGTTTGGTTATAAAATAGGTCAAATTTTCTGTTTGTTTTAGGAGACTTGTTGTCCCATACAGTCTGCTAATGTATAATTTCCAGTTTTGTTATTTTGAAGCAGTTTTGAAAGTCTTGTCCAAGAAATAACAAAAACACACCAAATATATATATGTCAAATTCTTTTTTTCGTCATCATTATAATACTATGACAGTTGTATCACCCTGACAATTTTGCATTATGCCCCTTAGAAGAAGGGAAAAAAGCTGTTTTAATCGAATATACGTCACAATAGGGAAGGAAAAATAAAGGCAAATTCCATTTCATGCTTTTAATGTATTTTTTAATTAATTATTTTTTTTACATCATGACATTGACCCTGGTAATAAAACAATTTAGATCCTCTCTGTATTTTAATTTAGCATATTTTGAATGTTCCAGTTAGTGATGCAAATGTGTATTCTTTGCAATTTCATGATGAATTAAATATGAGAGATAAAATGAAAACTTTCTGCTGTTTTTCCAGAGCAACCAAACCTTCACGGAGAATTAACCCAACTCCTGTAAGTGCAGAGCGGCCTAACTGTAAACCTAAGAGCTGCTTCACGTCCACCCCGCTCAGCCTGCCTGAGAGCGGACCAGAGAGCGCTAGGGCAAAACTGACGGCTGCCAGTCCTCTCAGTCTGCAGGAAGAGAGAGAGTTGCTCAGGAGAGAAAGGTATGTTGGGTTATGTTGTGATATTCAGTTTGAATTATATCTCTGTGGTTCTGTCATCATTTGCCGCCTCATCTTCTCTAGGTCTAAACTTGCCCAGCAGACCAGCTCCCCACTGACAACCACCCCCGCCATTTGTACCCCAACCAAAACAGTGCACAGACAGGGATCAAAAGTGACCCCTGACCCCCAGTCACCTTGCCCTGACCCTGACAAAGTTACACAGAAATCAGAGTTGGATCTCTTGGCAGAGCTGTATTGTACCTGCATTTCGGGTAAGTGGCCTGCAGAGGGTGCTGTATACTGCGCTATTCATTTACAGTTGATCAAAAAAATCAGCAATGGGAAAACTATATTTGGCAATGTGATGATTCACAGCTCAGCCAGTAAAGAAGCGACAGTAAAGACTTGTACATTTACAAAATAATCTATTTTCTTTTGAACTTTATATTCCATCACAATAAATTACAGTTTAACATGTATTAAAATAAAAAAGGAGCATAAAGGCCCGTTCTCAAAGGACGATAAAGATGTAGTTCTAAAAATTATTCTAAATATAAAGTATAGCACCACAGACTATAACGGTACAGAGAAACTATATTGTTGAAATCACTTTCAGAATTTTTTTTCCAGCTGATTAACAATAAAAACATTGATAGCCAATCACAATCCATCCTGATTTAAAGAGCTTGAGCAAAACAGCAGACGACAAAACTTCAGTGCGCGTTTATAATAAACAGTGTTCTCGTTCGTTGATGCTAATATAGTAATAGTTATGGTTATCTTTATAGTGTGAATGGGTCTCTTGCCAACCCTAAACTTCTGAATGATAGAAGCATATACATAAGCATGCTACATCTGTTTTAAGTTTTAATGCATTTTGCTTGTAGAGAATCTGGTTCCGTGTGTTTTCCTGGAGCTGTTCTTCGTGCTGCAGCTCCTGACATCTCGTGCTGTGTCTGTCTCTGAATCTACAGAGGCAGGAATCAGTGTGTGTGAAGACAGTCCAGGTATGTCAATATTTAAAAAGCTTATTTAATTCTTTAAGGCTTTTGACTACACTTACATGTTAAATCATGCTGAAGAGATGTCATAAAGATGAGTCGTTTCATAATCCTGCTGTCAACACAAAGCTAGTAGAGTTCAGCTTTAAAAATGCATTACTCGTGCATTATTCTGCACTTAAAGCTGAATTAGCTAAAACATTTATATTCACTTTTTGTATTATTTTTTTTGCCTTTTTAAACTTCTTAAATACTTGATTTATTTTACAGTACAATAGTATTTTTGTAATAGTAATAATGTTATTGTTTATTAGTAATAATAATTACAATATAATTATTTTATATTATTATTATTGTTTTTAACTCCATAGTGGAATAGAACAAAACAATATGATTTCTGTTTTAGTTTTTAGCTATTTATTCTGGTCAATTTAAAAATTAATTAATTTGGTCATGTCCTGATTGTGTCCTGTTCATTTATGGTCTTGAAGAGGTGCTGGAGAAAGCTTACCTGGGAAATGTCCACAACTGTGTGTATTTTTCCGTGAGAGTGTTGGAGAATCAGTTCGAGTAAGTCTGATTACAGTTTCGTTACTGCTTGCTGCTTCAGATCGGATTCCATGTGCCTGACTTTCTGTCTTATCTGTTCGTCAGGTTGGTGTCACACCTGGACAAATGCACTCTGCGGCTTCTGTCTGAGAATGAGAGAGTGGTGACCTTCTCCTTATCCCTCAGAGATCGCCTGGCACAAGCTCAGGACAACTGCGCAGCTAAAGTAAGCATTAAAAAAGCAACCAATAAGTAACCTTTGAAAGCTCATGCTGAATAATGTCCTCACTTCCTCAGGTGCTCCCCAGTCCACCCTTGTTCGTTCATTCAGTGCCGTTCCAGGCCGCCACAGATAACCGCTCAAATTTTAGCAGCGATAGGGGCTTCCACACATTTAAAAAGCAGAGGTACGCTGAACAATAAATACACAATAAATATGTTTCAAATATGTGATGTTTCAGTTGTTGGTACATGTTATTTTTTTCTTCCTCTGTTGTAGGGATGTGTTTTACGGGCTGATCAGAGAATGGGAGGACTCTCATAAAGAGCCTGGCTGGGATTTTGAGGCAGCATTAGGCAATAGAGTCAGGTGATTTTCTTTTTCTGTTTTTTTGTAGTGTTAAAAGGGACATTTTATAGTAAAAACTAATAGTATATTCTTTGCTCTTTTTATATGAATGATATACAATTTCTCCCTCAATCATTTTGATTCTGATTCTAAATGTAAAATGTTTTGATTTATACCCACAGGATAATGGTCAGTCAGCTGACAGCAGCAGGAAGTAATTCTCACTTTGCCAGACTCTTCCAGAAACAGCTGATCCAGGTGAGCCAAAATGCCTGATTTCACATTTCCTCTTATTCTCTATCTGTCCCTTTTATATTATCTCTGTCTCTTCTTCTAGATGTGTAAGAGCCCTAGTGCGCTGGGCTCCTCCAGTGACGCTCCTGACGCTGATCTCCTGGGCATGCTGGGGGCAGACAGCCTGTGTCGCCTGAAGCGCCTGCAGCAGCGTCTGGTCCAGCCTCAGGGACTCATTGGTCCCTGCCCTCCACCTTCCTTTCCTGGCCATCAGGAGTTCTTCAAGGGCTTCCTTCAGACAGCCAGCTGGTAAATGTTGTATCCACCGGACTCGTTGGGACTCTTAGATGTGCAATTGATGCTTTCATGATGTCATAATTTAAGCTTGCAAGTCTTGCTCCAGCTGTATGAATTACTTTGAGTGCTGTTTATTTTCCTGTGTAGGCATTTTCTGTTGAAAAAGACAGTGCTTATC
The DNA here is from genome assembly GCF_949152265.1 of Phoxinus phoxinus. Classification (NCBI taxonomy): domain Eukaryota; kingdom Metazoa; phylum Chordata; class Actinopteri; order Cypriniformes; family Leuciscidae; genus Phoxinus; species Phoxinus phoxinus. The sequence goes on from NC_136888.1 coordinate 28,776,542, forward strand.
GAAGTGCTTTTCCATTTGTATAAATGGCAAATAGATATTTGTTAACAACAGCACAGAAAAAATCACAGCTTGTATGCTGGGCAAAAGCAATGAAGGACATTTCAAAATACTCACCAAGCTGCATTTATTTAATTAAAAAATACAGTAACATGACTATTTTTAAATACATTTGAACTGTTTTCTATTTTAATATATTTTAAAAAGCGAATTAATTTCTATGATGGCAAAACTTAATTTATATATAATGCATCCTTTCTGAAAAGTTAAAATTTCTTTAAAAAAAAAATACTGACCCCTTAACTTAAATGCTAGGCTAGTGTATACCAGCTTAAAGTACATTTTGTCAGCTGTTATGAGTACAGTAGCTTGGATGGTATCTAAGCTTATTTTAATAGACTAAAAGTCACAAAACTCTTATTTTGATTTTATCAATTCTTTAAGGTTTCGGTCTTAATGTGATTTTGATTCTTGGCTCTAATTACGGTCGTCTTTGTTCTAGCTGTCAGTTGAACCAGCACCTGAAAGATGGTCTGTGTCAGCAGCTGCTGAAGTTAGACGAGGTGTCCATCCTCGGTCCAGACGCCAGCCCTGCCCGGGGAGAGGAGACCGGTGATGGAGACATGGAGCAACAGGTTAGACCAGAAAGAAAAATATTCAAGCACTCCAAAGTAAGGCTTTAAGTGAGTTTAAAATACATTTTTGGGCTCTTTGTTTCAGGACGAGAAGCAACGTTTCTCCTCTGTGCTTCTCACGGCACGACTTCTGGCCAAGTTTTTGGGCTTCATCTCTTTTCTGCCTTACCAGACCTCTGAGCTGCCATCAAGAGACATACAGGACGCTGCAGTCACTCTGCGGAGCAAGGTACACAGGCCAGATTTTATATTTTGGCAGCAAGCTATGTATTCTTCATGACCTAATTTGTTTTTTGCGTGTTTTGTCAGAGTTCTCCAGTGCTGGATGTATGTGCGGTGTTGAGAAGTTCAGTGTATCGGAGACGCACCATTCTGACAGTGCCCTGGATGGTGGAGTTCCTGTCCATGCTGGATTATATCGGCCCATTTCTGCCTTGTTACAGGACTGCTCTGTGCCTTTTGCTCCAGATCTACAAGTGAGTTTATCACATACACGTCAAAGATGATCTTTTTGTGTGATTGTGATGTTAATCATGCTTCTGTGTGTGTTTCAGGAGGATGGTATTGGGTCGAGGAGGGGAGCTGTGTTACATGAATCAGCTGCTCATGGTGGCAGTTTTGGGCTGGCTCTTCCAGGTGAGATGTCTCATTTTCAGTGGGGCTGAAAATCAAACGCCAGGCAGAAAACTTTTGCTATTCTGTAAAAACTGTTGCAGATGGGCACCTCCAGTGTGACCTGCTTTGTTTGCAATTGGACAAATTGACTTCTGACACATCACACCATGCCATAATTTATTATATTGCATAAGAAAGTTGCATTATTTAAAATAATAATAAATCCACATTGATATACTATAATATAATTAGGGCTGTCAAAAGATTAATCGCGATTAATCGCATCCAAAATAAAAGTTTGTTTGCATAATATATGTGTGTGTACTGTGTATAATTATTATGTATAAATACTCACACATTCATGCATATATTTCAGAAATATTTGCATTTATATACTGTATATACATTTATATAATTTATATTATATATAAATATTGTATATATAAATATAACCAATTTTTCTTAAATATATACATGATTGTGTGTGTTTTTATATATATAAATAATTATACACAGTACACACACATATATTATGTAAACACAAACTTTTATTTTGGATGTGATTAATCGCGATTAATCTTTTGACAGCCCTAAATATAATATAAAAAGTAAAAAAAAAAAAAATGCAATTTTTTTTTTTATAAAAATCCACCCAAATAGTGATCTCGATCCAGTTTAATGTTAAAGGCCATTGTGAATGCAAAGAGATTGCAGGTTTTGGTAAAGAACAGCAGAAAATGGGCTAAATGGGACTTAATTACGGTATGAGATACAAGGCATCATTTGATAGTTTGTTTTTGCATACACTTGAAATAAGTGCTGTTTCAGTATGTGTGTGTGGGTTTTTTTTTTTTTAAAGAGATTTACAATTATTGACCAAATCATACAGCCTGGACAAAGAGAAGGGGTAATGAGACTGTCAAATATTTCTGTTGCTTTCCCTATTTTAGATCCCAATCTTCCCAGAAGATCTCTTCTTCAGCACAGATCTAAAGGAAGAAATCAAGGAACTGGAGAATAATACAAGCTGTCAGGGGCTGGTTAGTGGATCACTGATCTGCTCTGGATACATTTAACTGTTTCCTTTTAAGGAGGGAAAGAAATGTTTATTTATCTTTTCCTTTTCCTTCACAATGTGTATAATACTGTATATTTTCTTTGAAGGACACCCTCCCATTAGTGGACCAACAGCTTCTCTTAACTTGCTGTCCATATTTAGGTGAGAGCGTACGGTTTGAAAAAAAATTATCCACTGTCTTTTACTAAGTTTTGGTTGGAATAAATTCCAGTTGAGGGTGATTGAGGTGCCTTTACACCGTTCATTTTCCAGGGGAGTTTCGTAAACTTCTTGCTGCTTTTGTGGCTGGTAGCACGTCCAAGAGCGGAGGCTTGATTCGCAAGATCACCCCCACATCTGCAGAACTAAGGGGACCCTCCACCACCCGTTCACAACAAAAACTTCAGGTATGCTGCAAGAAAATGCCTTCCATCTGTTGAAGAGTTGAGATCATGTCATCCATGCGCAGACATCCATGTTTTTCCATGTGTTTTAACAGGTCGATTTGGAACAGGCCTTTTTTCACAACCAGCCACCATCTCTCAGACGCACTGTAGAGTTTGTTGCGGAAAGAGTCGGTTCCAACTGCGTCAAACACATCAAGTTAGTCTCCCGCCATTTTGTCAGTCTTTTTGTCTCTTTCTGCTTTTTATTCCATGTAAATCAACTTGAATTCACGTTTCATAATTTCATATTTTCCTAACTCCTTGTGGCAGGGCTACGCTTGTGTTGGAGCTTGTGAAGGGTGGAGAGAAAACTCTCAGAGATAGTTTGGGTTTGCAGGGTGTCAACACGGCCAAACTAAACGATTCTATCTGTGCTCAGCTGTGTGACGCAGGCATGCAGACTCTGGAGAGAGCCACCAGGTCAGCAGCTCTCTTCTCTCATTACATATACATCATGTTGTAGGACATGTTTTGGACTAGTCACCTCTCCCATGATAGGTTCTGCAGTGAGAATGCCCCTGGAGCCGTCCGAGTTCTTCTTCCTCTGGAGACCTCTCCTTCTGTGAGTTAAACAGTCTCTCTTCCTTAATTCAATCCACTTAATAACCTGTAGAAAAATAGAGATGCTCAAAAACAGTGTTTGTCTTGGGTGGAAATTTGCTGTACAGTGATGCTCTTGTTTGTCACCTCATTTTGTGGTTAATTTTAGAAAAAAGACTTCAAGATTATAATTTATTTACTTAGAGATATGATTATTTGTTGTTGTTGTTGTGTGTTTTAGGTCCTGACCACAGCTGAGAGCATCACCACTCGTTTGGCTACAGAAAAGGCTTGCAGCTGGCTGTCCTCCAACATCACAAGTAGTGAAGCCTAATTTTATTCACATTTTAAAATGACAAATTCTCCATTTAGACTTATTACATATTTTGTAGCTTTTTTAAATATAGTGATCTTAAATATTCCTGTATGAATGTCTCCCTTAGCACTGCTAAAGAGAGAGTGGAAGAGTGCGTTTGAGAGGGTGATTAAGAGTGTGCCCTCAACCTTCAATTTGGATGTTGAAGAGGGTGAGGGATCAAGCAAGAGTCAGCAGGTCCAGAGGAGTGCCTCAGGGCTCAGTGTTGGGTCCTTATGTGTTTTAGACTGCAACCACAAGGTTCCACTTGGATCAGAAATCATTATTGAAGTTAAGGTAATTATTGAGAATTGGTAATCGACGTAAAAAAACTATTAAAATGGTTTCATTAACAAGGGAGGTTGATAATAAATTTGTGAGAGAATTTGAGTGAGAAATTAGACATCCACAAAATTGCTGAAATCAAACGCATAATTCACACCAATAGTCAAATTTGCTAAACAATAAAATGTTTCTTTATTCTTGGACAAGGCCATTAGAAGTGTTGTAATTGTTAATTAAACTATTAAAAAGAGCATTTTTGTTAATTGTAATGAAGTTAAAATTTAAATTACAAAAAAAATAAATTTTAAGTGACTAAAACAGAATTTAAAAAAAACTAAATAGAAATATTACAAACAACTAATATAAATGATAAATTAGATTAAATTGAAAACTGAAAATATATAAAGGCAAATTCAAAATATTAGTAAATACTATAATAGTATATAAATAATACTGTTTACCAATGACACTGGCTATCAGCTGAATTTGGAATTAATCAATTGGAAATCATTGGAATTAATGATCAGCAGTATCAGGACATTTGGCCAATTAATTAGCCTCGACTAGTCAGCAATAAGCAAACCTAAGGTAATTTACAGTAATTTTCTAATATAATTTTGTCAGATCTCAAATAATTTTGTCTCATGTTTCAGGAGGTTCTGAGTGTGTCTGTAGGACCCAGGTCTGACGAGGAGGTTTTCACTGTTCATCAGATTGAGTCTCTGCTGGACAGAGTGGGACAAACACTTGGATGCCGAAAAGTAATCAGACCCCATATTACTACAGTGTATTAACATCATTCAATGTTTTTAGTAGTTTTTAATCCTTTATTTAGAATGGTTTACACCTTTCTTACAAATTCTCTCCTGTGTCCTGCTCTTTTTCTAGTTCCTCTCTCCTGTGGTCGAGCAGATGCTGTTGCGTTGTACTGTTCAGATGGCCTGCAAACTTGGTGAGAGAACAATTAATGGAAAACTGAGAACGGTACAAGAAGTCAATTCTGAAAGTGATCAATACCCTATTGTGTCTGTTTGGGTTTGTTTCCATGTGCAGTATCTGGGGAGCTTCCTCTGGTGTTTTCAGCCGAGGGGAACAAGAGACCTGCTCTTCTGGAAAAGTTTTTAATTCTGTGGACTCGGACTCCCTCTCCACCTCTGCACCTTCTCTACAGTGAACCCACCCTGACTGCAATTTTTAGTGCCACAGATAGTGAGGTAAAACCGCTGATCAAACCTTGGTGTTGATGCAGTTTTGCCGAGCTGTTACATTCTTTACCTGTGCTTTTTTATTTTATTTAACAGTTATTTTAATATTATTTATATACTATTTGAATATTTAATCATATTTTCAATTGCCTTTTTGTTTTTATATTTTCTAGGTTTAATAACTTTATAATGTGCTTTTGTCATTTTTTTGTTATTAAATATTTTGTATAACAATAAATTTAGCACTTAAACATTTATTTTTCAGTTAGTTGCCAAAACTAAATTTCAAATTTATTTTTAAGTTGACATATTTGTATATTTATATGTATACCGTGTTGATTAAACAGCGTTTTATCCATTATTATTACAGAGGACTGACTACCTGTTCCTGATAAGACAGCTAATAGAGCGAGGCCTTTTAGGAGAGGAGGTAGTGGGCACCAACTGGCCGAAGTTGTCAGCGTTATCTTGGCCAGAGGTAATTGCTTCTTACATATGCTGTTCATTCATTATTTTAGAGACAACAAAACATGATTTTCTGAGGCTGGAATTGGCTTTTCTCATTTGCTATTGTAGGAGTCTGTAGAGAAGTTTCAGCAGCTCTCCCTGACCACCCAGTTCCCAGTGCCTTCACTGCCAAACCACAGGGACATACTGCAGGTCTCGCAATGACCACTAGGGGGACACGTGTCGACATTACCAACTCTACACATGAATCCCAACCAAACACTATTGGATGAATAGGCAATGAGTTATGAATATTTGAACAAAAGAAAGAGTGTTTAAACCTACAAAATATATGATTTTAAAAATATTTTAAAGTCTGATTAAGTAGAATATTTGCTGCTCAAAAAAATGCTGAGTTGATAGACCAGTCATTGATTATAAATCTTCAAAACATTTTGTGGGAAATTTTAACAGGGCTTTGCCAATTTTCACTCATACAGCCTCTCAGTAGAACATGATAAAGACCATTCACTGTGCTTTTTTTGTCATGAAATTCTATTTATTTATTTTAAGTGTTTGTAAATGTTTTTCTGCTTGTTGGTGAGTTGGTTTGTATGCATTTCTTAGTCTATATTTGTGAAAAATTTGCACTTTGTTCATGTTGGACAATTTTATTATCTGTTTAATTCTAAACCTATCTAAAGTAATAAAATGTGATATTGTGAACATGCGTGAGTTCCTTTTTTGTTCACATTCCTCATATGGTTTATAGGAAAGTTAGAGTCCATATGCAGGGCTGTACCTCTTACAAAGTACATGACAGTTGTGAAAAGGGTAAAGTCATGGAAATTAATACATTAATGGTATAGTTCCCAAAATGGAAATTCTGTCTTTTACTCACCCTCAAGTTGATCCAAACCTGCATGAAGTTATCTCTTCTGTTGAAAATAAAGGAATATATTTTTAAGGATATGGGTAACCAAACAGTTGCTGGTCCCCATTGACTTCCATAGTATCGAGAGAGAGAAAAATATGGGTGGTGTCATAAAAATACTATAAGTCAATGGGTACAGATTTTTCTTTTTTGGGTGAACTAAGAAGTCTGCGAAATTTCTATTGTGGATATTCATGCTTATTTACTCTCAGCTTTAAAATACATCGCCAGGTAGGCTAGTTATTGCTCTATGTGAGTGCAATATCTGTCGGATTATGCATTTTTTTGTCCTAATAACAGAAAGTCATGGAAAATTATTGGTCAAATGCAGCTATTGCTTCAGAAATCATTCTAATGCTTATTTGGTGCTCAAGAAACATTACATATGTAAGAGTTGTGCTGCTTAATTTTGAACCGCATTCAGAAGAAAAGCATTTATTTGAAATGGAAATATTTAGTAATTTTATAAATGTCTGTGTCACTTTTGTTCAATTTAATGCTTCCTCGCTGAATGAAAATATTTATTTCTTTCAAAACAATTGTCTTAATGACTAAAGCAGAGACAGACGGGCATTTAACGTGTTCCTTCAGGCGAGCACTTTGCCTTTGTTTCTCTTGCCCTAGTTTCCTACTATGGCGATGGCAAAGCTGAACGAGCGTCTAGTAACAAAATCATAATGAATGTTTAGAAGCCACGCCTTATGCAAAGTAAGCTTACTCGTTCCGCAAATCAGAAAGTACTATTGAACTAACGTCACGTTGCACTCTTAATATTCATGAGCAGAGCCGTCGCTATAGTAGGATTCGTCTAATCCTCCCTCCTGAAGAGACTGCAGGAAGTTTTAGCGCAGTTCAACTGCGGCCACGGCTTCATAATGTGCTCTGTTATTGTCTTGACGATATCAATAACATGACCCGAAAAACGTGTATTCGGTTTCATTACTCTGCTCGGGATAATTATATGCTGTGGAGGCATTTAATAAATGGACTCTAACGGACAGCTGGACTTCAATTCATCGTTTCCCTCCTCCGCCCGGTGTCAAACGAATGGCAAACGTGAAAGTCGCGATTCGAGTCCGTCCGCTGAACTCCAGGTACGACCAGCTTTCATGTATCTTATATGAAATTGATTGTAAAATTGCATGACAAGAACTGCTGAATGATGTCCTATGAAGTACATACACCGCGTTGAGTTGTTACACTGTTGTCTGGGAATAGACCTGCTCTGAAAAAAATATTGTTTGATCTTTGCACGTAACGTAGCTACATCTTATATTCCATATGTTATGTTATGTATATAATGTGATGTATATATGTAACTAGTTTTAACATGCATCAATTTAGAGATAAAAAGCCGAAATCATAGCCTATTCAAAAACCTGCATAAGCAGTGCATAAATGGAGATAATGTATCAGCAGTGCATGTTAAGTTGTATTGAGATTGAAGAACAATGTGTTTTGCTTTTTGTGTATACCGGTAATACATTTACTTTAATCTCCAAAATCTCATTCAATCCCCTTAAAACCCCTCCCCCAAAAGTTTATCTGGTACTGTGTGATTTTAATAACTTGTTTTTATCAGTTTCACAAAATTGCATTACAAATGTTATGCAAGCTGTGTACGTAAAAATACAAAGCATGTGTTTTGCTTTAACTTTTTTTAAAAGGGGGGTATTCAAACAGAGTTTGCCCCATAAGAGCCCACTGCCCCACCCTCCAGCATTAGCCAAATTACTACAGTATGTGTGTGCTGGACAGGGGGGTAAAGAAACTCCTCCCAGATTTCGACACAAAGATGTGTGCGTGTGTTTGGCCGTTTCTGCTAGCCTTGACATTTAAAGAGTCTCCCTGAAGTGTGCATCACAAAGGACGACTTCATGGCTTTCCAACGCTATTGTGCCAATGAAGATGGCCTTTTAATAGGCAGCCGTTGGTTTTTATGAGCATGCACATAATAAATATTTGAGACTTTGCACTTTTTTGCTTTTGTCAAATGCTTGAAATACAACTTATTTTTGCCTTCTTTTTGAATTCAGCTGGAAACAAACTAATAGTAATACTCATTGCTGGAGATGACAGGAATTGTGTGGGAATGGCACAGAAATCCAAGTTTGTAAACTTGCTTTCCTCATAATGAGAGTTATTTTCTCCTTCCACTGATTATGTGATAAAATGCACCATTTCTAGGCAGAAGTATACACACACACACACACACACACACACACACACACACACACACACACACACACACACACACACACACACACACACACTGACAGGCGAGGTAGGTTGTTGTGGTTGTGGTGGGCAGGGCCTTCATTCATCATTGGCAGAGTGAAACAAACCCATATCTACACAAGCTAAAAGCTTCATAACAAGCTCCCAGCCTTCGGTGGATGAGTCCATTTCTTAAAGGGATAGTTCACCCAAAAATGAAAATTGTCATCATTGACTTAACCTCATGTTGTTCCAAACCTGTATGAGTTTCTTTCTTCTGTTGAACACAAAAGAAGATATTTTAAAGAATGTTGGTAACTAGACAGTTGACAGTAGCCATTGACTTCCATAGTATTTTTTCCCCCTGTATGATTTATGTTAAAGTGTTTGGGATATGGCTTTTAATGGTGAGCCTTTTGTTTTTGTCAGGCTCTCAAAGTACTTCAAAATGTGGATTTAGATTTATCTGCCAATATATTATCGTCTTTCAAATATAAAGATTTATTGGTTATCGGTATCGGCCAACATTTTAATATCGGTGCATCCTTAATAATAATTTTAAATAATTTATTCAATATTATTACATTTTTTTATGCATTTAGTAGACGCTTTTATCCAAAGCAGCTTACATCGCATTCACGGGTGTACATCTTTATTTCAGTTCTCTGGGAAGCAAACCCATGATGAGCATGGTGCTTATAGCGCCATGCTCTACTGTTTGAGCCATTATTAATTATTTTATGTTTAGAATATCTAATTTCTTATTAATGTTTGGTGTTTTCAATTTATATATAGCCTTTTTTATGTTTTTGTGGTTCCATAAAAACATCAACAACGAACAGGTTGTTCCACCCCAAACTGAGCCAGAATTTGGTTTGGCAGTGTTTTGAAAGTGCCACAGTGTGAAAGTCCACATACAAGTGACTTGCGTGTGTGTGTGTGCGTGTGTTTGCACATTGAGCTGGATAGGAAGAAAACATATTTTTAACATTGAAAAATGACACATTTTAGCTTTAGGATGCAGTGTAGATGAAAAAGCCTTTCCCAGCCTGCTCACATTGTCAGACTTCCGGTTTGTACACAGCCATGCTCCTACACTGGATTTCATTCTCTTGCATCAGTTTATCTGGAACCCGATACTGGAGAGATTGAACAGCTGTCCTCGCTGCTCTCTCACACACTGACACGCATATCCTGCACGCTCACACACACACACACACACACACACACACACACACACACACACACACACACACACACACCTGCTTCAGCTCAGCTGTGCGGCTCATGGAGGAGTTTTCATTTAAAACTGACCTTCTCTGTGCAGACCCCTGGCCTCTCACTCTGCTGCCCTGTCTATGATCACAGCCAAATAAACATGCCTCTGCGGGGTTTACAAAGCTCAATGTTAACCTGGAGTCATTGAAACCATTCAATATAATTAAGAAGTCTAAAAATAATGTGCAGAAATTAATCTTGCCACATGGCACATGATTAATTTTTTTTTCAGGATTCTTTGAGTAGAAAGTTTAAAAGAACAGCATTTATTTGAAAAAACATATTTTATATTTAGAAATATTTTCGTAACATTGTTAATGTCTTTACTGTCACTTGGTCAATGGAATCAGTTATTGGTTAATAAAAGTTGAAAAAAATCATACATAGCAAACTTTTAAATGATAGTGTAAAAAACTGAAGAATTCTATTTGGGATTTTTGCATGCATATTTCAAATATATGGGTAATATATTTTGACATTTTTAATGGCCTTCTTGGTTAATTTCTGACCTTGGTAGCTTACTGTTCGAAACGTAACATTCTACACTTTCGCACCATGTCCTAACCAGATGTGACGCGATAAAAGGTGTCTTTTCATAATCAAAGTTTTTGTCCCAACCAGCCGCGACGGCAATACTCAATTCTATTTTAGAAAAAAATTATATTTTTCGGCAACGTTGCAGCTGGAACAGCAAAAAGTATGACAATAATAATCTCAGGTACTGTTTATGTGGTCATTCCTGGGATTCGGTGCCTTTTGTGTCACCAGTAAAGATTATGATAAAGATTATCTTACTGCCATAAAACGTTGAACAATATCAGAACAAAAGGTCTTTGGCAATGTTTTATTGTTTCCCATCTAAATCCAGTTCAAACTAAAGTATTGTAACTGGTTGTATGTTAGAGATAGGAAATCCATTTCATTCCTTCCATTCTTTATACCACTTGTCCAACCTGTTATTATTTTGTCTACCCTATTAAGCACTTTCATTAAATTTCATAAAATCAGCAAAAACCATACTAATAATTCAGTGACAAAGAAAATGTACTTGAGTATCAATAATGCTGCAGTACTTCAAAAAGTAAACAAAAACACCTTCCAGGCATTTGTATCTGAAAACGAAGAATATAAAATGGTGCGTTTTTGAGAAAGTACAATTCATTCACAATATTTGTAGTTTCTGATAATTTATTAACTAATGTGCTTTTAATGGACAAAGCCGGTACATGAATTGTCTAAGATAATGTACACAGTGCCCAATGCCCATACATTAGAATCATACGTATTTAATATGTTCATTTGAATTTCCATTTCATTTAATTTTTTTAATTTTTATAATGGTTACTTTATTTACCTGAGTTTGACCAAAATCATTTTTCAAATGTCTTACATCACCCTATCATGACTACACAAAAATGTATTTACATACTCCATATAAACAAACAAGTGCATTCTATGACAAAGGTTGTTTCAGTCACTCAGTATGTATTTTTACTAATGTTAAAATGGTGTAATAGTTATTATCTATTTCATTGCTACTGCAGTGTGTTTGCAGAGAGACTCCGCCCACAAACTCTTCTGATTGGCTGTGATTGGTTTGATTTGATTGGTTTTGTTGCTCGTCTTGTTATGGTGTCACCTTGATCTTTTAGTGTGTTTTAACAGTGATCATTTATTAATAAGCGATCATTTATTAATAAGATACTATAAAAAAATAATGAATACGCTTGTATTGTAAATGTTTACTTAGCAGTGCTCTGTACAGTGTCTGAATATCAGTCTGTTTGTTTTTGTTCTGCAGGGAGAGTCTGGATGGAGGACGGTTAGCTGTACAAGTGGAGGACAAAGTGGTGAGGGTCCGAAATGTGAAGGTAAATTCATGGTAGTTTTCTTTATATATATTTTATTGAGCCTTATTTATGAAAGATTTAGAGAAATCCTTCAGTTTAAAAGTTTATGGTGTCAGAAAGTACCTGTTTTTATAAAACACAGAAATACCACAGTTGTGGTAATACCACAGTTGCGCGATACGCAAGTCATCTGCCATCTTGGAATGGTCAAAGCCGGTCCATGAATACTCAAGAGCGAGTTGACTGAGTCTGCAACCGTAGTTAGATGCCTGTATGATTATCTATATCTGCAATAGACTCCAGCAGATGATTTTGCTTAAGGCTTCCAAGAGAAATCGAAGAAACGAACTAATGTAACGTCATTTTGAACAAAATCAGACCAAAACGAAGTTCGTTTGGATTTCATTTTTGGGAGTTCCGGAAAAAGCCTTAACACAATTTAAAAAGACAAATGCACAACATTGACAACAAGACAAATTCACAACATTGAAATGTTTGCATAGTTTAAAAACCTGTAATGAGTTAATACATATAAAAACGCAAACCAACACATTCTCACCTGTGAAAGGCAATCCCATATCTTCTAGACAGTTGCACAACCAATTTTTTTTTCAAACCCAGAAGCTATCCAATGTTGTGGCATCACTGATTCTTACTGTTAGTGACGACACATTCCAAGATAGCGGGCACCCCCGTGTCGAATGTGGGGGTGTTAAACTAAGCCCAGTCTGTGAAACCAGGCCATAAAGTTTTAGCAGTCATTTAGAATAGTACAAGCTAGAACATGGAGGGATTAATGAATAATGAAAGCATAGAATTTTTTTTTCTTTCACATAGAAGAAGAGTCAGTGTCAGGATTATTTTACAGCTATTTGCAGTATCTCAGTGACAGGAAGTTTATAGTAAAAATGATTCTCTTCCTGCTGGATTACTCAGTTGTTTATTTATTCATGCATGTATGAACTGAATAAACATTCGAATAGCAGGACCATGCAATTATCGCTTTCCTCTTGAAAACCCCAAATGCCTAAACAAGCAGCACTCTTGCCTTACACTTTCTAATGCCATTCCACACCTCATTCTTCACTAAAGAGCTTCAAAACCTGATCGCTGGGATGACTTTTAAGATGGGCTGACTCTGGATCAAATGATATGGGTGATAAGGCACTACAGGCCAAAATATAACAAAATAAATGTACACTATTGTTTAAAAGTTTGCGGTCAGTAAGATATACATAAATATTTTTTCTAAAGAAATAAACACTTTTATTCAGCAAGAGTGCATTACAATTAAATAATTCTTTTTTCTTTTTCTTTTCTTTTTTCTCAAAGAATCCTGAAAAAATTTATGATGGTTTCCACAAAAAAATATTAAGCAGAACAACTGTTTTCAACATTGATAATAAGAAATGTTTCTTGAGCAGCAAATCTCAGGGTCATATGATGCTGAAATTTCAGCCTTGCATTACAGGAATACAATAATACTGTTTTACTGTATTTGTGATCAAATAAATGCCGCCTTGCTGAGCATAAGAGACTTCTTTCAATTACATTAAAAACATTTTACCGACCAAAATAGACATTTAATTTAAATGTATTTAAATTTAAATAAGTATGTGTGTCTAAGACTAATGCATAGGCTACATTCTTACTTCTGAAGCAGGAAATACTCCCTTGCGTTCAGTACTTGATTAATGGATTAATGAAATAGCAGGAGCCACATCTGGTCACCTGCTGTGAGCACGAGAGCAAGACAAAGACTTGCTTTCCACTAGTTATTTAAAGAAAGTAGGACAGTTTTCAAGGGAAAAGATGGGCTGACATAAACGAACGAAAGACAGGCGTGGAAAGCTGACAGGAAGACTTCATACAGAAATAAAAACCGCATAAGAGAGCCACACAAATTGACATTGTATTATTTGTTCATTCTGCACACAGGATAAGTGGTCTATGACTGGGTCATTGTTATTTTTGATACAAGAGTCCCAGGGCAGAAGGCAGTCACATTGATGAATGCCTTGAGTCCAGTGTGTGTCAGTCAACAGAACCTCATTTAAATTGTTAACATTTGAATGAGAATTCAGAGGTCCAAGGAAATATGAAAGATCAGATGCAGTATTATCTTCATCCATTGTTCAGTAAAAAGTTAGGATCTGGTTTTATATCACCATCTATATCAACAAAATAAATCATGTTGTCAGAGCCATGGCCTTGTACAGTGTTTCATGTACAGTGATATTTAAAGTTAAGTAGTAAAGTAAGAGGTTTTGTACGACTCACTTTATCAGTTAGTGTTTCCGGTGGCTGGAATTTTGTCAGTCAAAAGTAGTCGATCTCTAAATGCAACGTAATGAACTGACTCCATATGAGGAAATGTCATGAACTTGTAATTCCAATGTAAAGCATGATAACGTAGACACTTAGAATTTATATAATGGAAACAAGCTTTAGGAGCTTCCCATCTTTACTCTCCTCATGTTACGTTGCATTCGGAGATCGACTACTTTTGACTGACAATATTTCAGACACTGGAAACACTAACTGATAAAGTGAGTCGTACAAAACCTTTCTTTTTAGTAAACTTTGTGTACACAAGCAATGTTGTCAATGTGTAGAGCCCCTGGTGATACTTCAGGCACAGTTTCATGTTGTGTTGAGCCTTCTTAGTGTTTTAAAAATAGCGATTTTGATGTCAATCTTAAAAGTGGCGTTTCCATTCTAATTATGATTTTACACAAAAGTTTGACTCGGGTAGATTAACAAAAAGAGCCTAGGTTCAATTTTGGCGACAGTTGCCCTTTAAGCATACTGTCAAATAAAGTACAGCATTATACTGTTATTTATTTTTATTTTATTTTACTGTTATATATTCAATAACACAATATATTGCTTCACATCAACAGCTTTATTCAGGTTTCATCTTTTACTTTTGCTGAACCACATTTCATCAATGAACAAAAAAATAATAATAATTACAGCCATACCAGTAAAATCACAGTAACACATTGTGCCAGTGGAAAATAAAAGTTTGAGAAGTTAAAGTACCGGTACTTAATCAGTAGCAGTATTTAACACTAACAAACATTTAAAACCACAAGTTTTAAAGAAAAAGGTCTTCTTTATCGCGACGACTATTCCCGCATGTCTCACGATGGTCCAGCCGGTCTGCCAGTGCCGTTGTGGGAAGAACATGCTAGTCATCATGGAGTAAACTTATGTTTCATATTGTTTCAGGATACTAGGCCTACTAGGAGCATGGCCATATAATCAGATCTGATTTTGTGTAGTATTATTGAGCCTAAATATAACAGTGCTGAGTGCAATGTTAGGGCTCATTAGTGTAGCTGGGCCATATTGTGAGGTCATTAAGTCAGCTGCGGGATTGCCATTTCGTGAATAATTACACACCAGAGCCGCAAAAGTAACGTTGTCGGGGTGATAGGCTGGCGATGCTCGGGCATGTTTCTGCACGCTCCTCCAAATGCACACGCTGTGCAGTGAAGATCTGTTTGACGGGGCGAATAAACTGCTGAGGTTTATGTGATCTCTGTTTGCTGAGATCTGGGTAATAACTTGATGCTGACAGTCAGGTCATGCTCAGATGCTTAAGTCATTTGTCCCCCAGCCTAACTACTTCCTAATTGTTGTCTTTGAGTGCACTGAAGAGTATCCCAGGCGTAGGCTACAGGCTCACAGCCTTGCTTCTTGGCATCAGTGTGCTGTAATATTATTAGCAGAGAGATTTAACACATTAAGGGCTGGTCTCTCAGTAACTGATTAAATGGACTAAATAGACTTTCAATGGAAAAATCAATTTTCTCAATAGAGTGCAATGTAGTTTGTGGCAGCACTTAATCAGAAGCAATCATAATGAAGGGTTATTATCAGCTGTTATGAGTGTTGTTGTATTCGAAAACGCTATTATAGAAAACTTGGCTGGCTGGATAACGAGGAGTATGTGAAACCTCTTCAATCATTTTAACAGAAAACATGAAATCACTGGCGCCAGTGACTATATGTGATGTAATATGATTTGTGTTTTAGTGAAGTTGTTAAATATCATTACTGCTCAAACTTGGGGATTTCAGCAAACCACTAACCCTGAGTATTCAACTTTAGCATGGACCTTAAATTGTGTGGCTTGTTGAGGAGAGTTAGCAACAGCATAGCAACTCCCCGGCAACCACCCAGGGGTGCGTTTCCGAGAAGCATCATCAGCCAGCTATGTTCGCAAGTTCCATTGATATGTTTGAATTGTTTCCTGAAATAATAGTTCCAACAAACATTGTGGCATTTTTTTAAAGGTAGGGTTGGCAGTTTTCTGGGTGGCTAGTGACCCCACACTCCCTTCAGAGCGTCTCCTCAAAGCCACTCCTCCTTCAAAACACATGAACACTGCAGTGCAGGGTCAATAGAGACGGCATTTAACTACCTCATATCTCAAAGCACATAACATTACAATAATAATGAACATAAACAACTTAAAGAGCGCTCACCTACCACCTGACTGCTGGAGCGTCATATAGGCGTTAATTGTGTTGCCATTAAATCAATCAGTTAAAAACAAAAGCCAAACAGAAAAAGCGATGTAGTCATTATTTACACCAATAATCTGACATGAATTCAATCTCTTATGGAATAATTAACTGAAGTTTTTACTCCACGGCATCAACATCATATACAGTATGTTAAACGAGTTACCTGTCGTTACTAGCTAGTTCGTTTCTCCAATGACCCATCGTTATATTGTGTTTAAGCAGCGGGTTACATTAGTGTACAGGAAACGCACCCCAGAACAGCATTGTGGCCAGGAGGAACCACCGCTCTTCAGAAAATGTACAAATCTATTATTCTGCTAACCACCTCCCGTTTATTACTCTCTTTTTTCCCCTCTCCTTTATATAGTTGGAGGGGCGTTTGGACGGGCGATCGGAGGGACTGGCTGACTCCAGGGAGAAGTTGATGGAGTTCGGGTTTGATTACTGCTACTGGTCCGTGGATCCAGCGGCTCCCAACTATGCATCACAAGAGGAGGTGGGCTTCCACTCTCACGACTGTTTACTGCATCTGTGCTGATGTTGATGACACGCTGATGAGATTGTGTATCTCCTGTTGCCTGGGTGGGGGCTAGTGCATGAGAACCTGAGGACAAAAAAAAAGTGCAAGCCTAATCAAAAAACTTGACCCACCAGGAAAAGATCTGCAGAATCAAAACACTGCTTAGAAGATGTTACATCATCTCTGTGAAGGGAGTCTTCGCCTCCCTACTTAATCTGAGATTTAGTTCATTTTAACTTGTATGTGGGTGTGTTGTTGGATGGACGAAACATACTCTATACAAGTTTGCACATGTTGTGAAGACCTAATCAATACCTCATATGAATTGAGATGATTTTAATACATTGAATATTTGTACTTTGCACATTGCGTTATGAAGTATTTGAAAACATTTGTGTGCGTGAAATAGACCTTGCGTAACTGGAAGTCTTTGTGTTCACATGGTTATTTTACTTACTTTAAAGGCTCATTCAT
This sequence comes from Phoxinus phoxinus, assembly GCF_949152265.1. NCBI lineage: Eukaryota > Metazoa > Chordata > Actinopteri > Cypriniformes > Leuciscidae > Phoxinus > Phoxinus phoxinus. The sequence continues at coordinate 28,793,935 of NC_136888.1, forward strand.
ACCATGACCAATACCTTTTAAAGTTAATTATAACGATAACTATTAGCGTCCAACCTAATGGATGATATTGCACACTGCAGTCCCTTTTTACAATTTCTTCAATGATATCATTCCTGTGTCGTTATCATTATAGTTGTGGTGTGGACTTCCCTATTCTCATAGAATTATAACGACTATTAAAACTTTATAGTTATCGTTCTTGGTGTGAACAGGCCTTAACTAAATAAACCTTTTATTTGATTCACAAGTGTAAGTGACAAACTGACAGCCAATCAGAACATATTTGATGTTTAATATACAGCTGTGTGGGATATTGAAACAATAAGATATCTTTGATTCAACAAAAATTGAACACTGTGTTGGACTACTGCAAAAAAATCACAAGTTCTCACAAACTTCAGACCAACAACAAGCATGAATCTCATATACGCAGTACTCACAGTTAACCAAGTTTACTGTTAAACAAGTGCACTGTATATTTCCTTTGTCCTTTTGAGAGATAGACCGAGAGAGGCAGTGAATCGTCTCCTCAGTCCCGCCCTGGTGTTTCCCTCAGAGTGTCTTTGTCCGCACTGTATGAAAGAATGAGCTGTGATGGCCCACGTACAGAGGATGACCTTGTCTGCACAACACTTTTCTTTCTCTTCACTCGCTTCCTCTCTTTTCATTTTGCACAGTCAGAGCTTTACGGCAGAGGCCTGTAGCTTGCATTCTTGAGGCGGCCTGCAGGTCCTGCTCAGGAAGAGAGAAACTGACCTCTTTTTTTGAGTCCTGTGGGAGGGTGTCCATCTGAAGCAAAAAATAAATAAATCCAGACAATCTCATAATCATCATGTGTGCTCAGTGATCAGCTCACAGTCTGTGAGCTTGCGTCGTGCCGTGACCACTTAAAGGTAGGGTAGCCAATTTTCAGAGAGGCTAGCATTAGCGAGCTAGCTTTGAAAGCATATGATCCCACCCTCCCTTCAAAGCGTCTCCTTCAAAGCACATGAACGCACAACAGGGAGCAAACAGAAGCGTCACGTGAGACGGCAATAAACTACCTCATGTCTCAAAGCACATAACATGCATGAAACTCGTTGATGACGTGTGATGTCTGTGCGAGCAGGATGCGCAGAGTTATAAAAATACACATGTTAAGAAGAGGCAGGTAGGACATCGGACCGAATGCAGTGTTTGGACGAACATTTTATGGTCCTACGTCTCCCACAGTCGATATAAATAAATATAAAAACATTTAGACCACTTAACTTAGTGATTGCTATCAGGATGTGAAGAGACTTTCAACCAACATAACAAAAACAAAATGGTACAAATCACCTACTCTGCCTTTAAGGCTGTTTACTGGTTATTAAACAGGTTTTTTGTACTGTTGTCAAAAGTAGTGCAAGTGTGTGGAGTATTTCAGAAATGGAACGGGGCGCCAATTTACTGTAGGTGTCTCAATGGACTGCATCCAGTGTAGACAGTATTGCTTATTATAATGGGTTCATTTTGATTCTGTCGCATCACGTCGCACTGCACTGCTTGTGTCCAGTCAGTGTAGACACTGTGGGGTCAAATTTTGGCCTATTTACTTTTTTTTTTTTTTTTTTGTCAGCTTTAAACTGAAGTTGTGATAGTCTTTTCTTCCCTATTGTGTTGTATATCCCAAGTGAAACTGTAGGGTGAGACTTGAGTTGTCTATCGAAAATGTATTGGATCGTTTGATTGTTGTGGTTTGCTATTGCTGTGATCTCATGTGATCGACAGGTTGTTCCGCCCTCATGCCGGTAAACACTTCATCAAAGAAGCACAGATTTTCCTAATTGTGCATACTCTGTACAGTCAGCTCTCATATACGGCTTTAACTAATCAGTTGTTCAACAAGGTGGCAACACTGACCATTGACCAAAGTCATTGTCACATTGACACAGTCAAAAAAAGAAACAACAAAATACGTCTAGTTTAAATGAGTACAAAGACATTTTTATTCTGTTAAAAAAAAAGGTTTGTCTTTGTAATCATTAATCAAATCTGAAAATTTGCTTCTTTTCTGGAATGATATTTCTTCTCTGGTGACATCCTTAAACCATTTCCCTCCAACCACCAGTTAACTGCGAGCTAAAGTCAGTCAACTTTAATTTTTTAATCAAGTTAAGAGCTTATGCCAAGTTACCACAGTTTTACTATAGTAACAATAACTGAAGTCACTGTGGGATTTTGAATTAAAATTTGGTTAGCATGTAAATCTTTCCAAGGGTAAGTCTGACCACATCACAGCCAGTATAAATGCATTTCTCTGTTCACTGCTTTAAAAAAATATATTATTTAAATATTTACTTAATAAAGTCAGTAAATGCCGTCTTCATTTCAATGTGCACACATTGCTGACATCTGAATTATTCCGTCTAATTTAGTTTAAAAGAGTCTCATGAAGTCTCATGTTACTCTTTAATTGGAACTTTCCGTGAAGTGCTGTTCTCTAAGGCTGTAAGCAACAGAATGAGACTGGAGTCTCTTCTTCCTGTGGGGTCTCCAGAGACGCCTCAGTGGAGGGGAAACCAGCCCCGCTCCTTCTCTCCGACTTCTCCCCTATTTCTTCCCTTAAGGATCCAGCTGCCCATCCCTGCTCCCTTCTATCTGTGCATGTGGGAAGATACTAGCCCATGTGTTTGTTTTAGTGGCTAAAAGATTGGTGGTTGTCTTTGGTGGAGCATGTTTATCTGTATATTTCCATGTGTGAAGAGAAAATGGAGCTGAGAGGAGGACAGAGAAGAGGATCAGGCCTTGGAGCAGAATAGATAAAGATGAGAAATGGAAGCCAGCTGTTGTGAGGGCAAGGTTGCATCACATCCTGAATTCATTACTGGGTGCATCTTAACCATTTTTAAAGCTTTGGAGTATAACCCACACTTTTGTAACATCATAAACATAATCATTTGTGAGTGAATCATTCTTTTGAGTTGGTTCAGTCAGTTCAAGAGATTCACAAATACATCTGAATGATTAATTAATGAATCACTCTTAAAACGGTTTTAAAAATCCAGTAACCACAAATGACTGGAAAGATCATTGAAATTCATCCATTATGAAATGGAAGTAACGACAGATCATTTCTTTCATATTGTGATTATCGGGAAAAAATGTAAGGGACTTGGTTCAGTTCAGCATTTGTTGATTGGATGGAGACAGATCTGAGTCCAAGCTTGCAGTCGATTGTAAGAAAGTGGCTGGGTTTATGCGGACAAAATAATCTGAGAAGTCCGGCATGAAAAAATACAATAAAAGAAATAAATGCATGGATGAATTGTTCACAATAAGATCAATAATATGCATTTAGAAAATGCACAGGGTAAATTTCTGTTTCATGCAGACTTCAATCAAAATGTGTCCAGACTAAAAGTAAAGAGTAGAGAAAATTGTTCTATTGTTCTCATTTGTAAGTCGCTTTGGATAAAAGCATCTGCTAAATGAATACATGTAATGTAAATGTAAGAAAATTATGTTTTCCATAATATGTGCCCTTTAAATCTATTCTATTTTGGTTTAAATTTATTTGATTTTCTCAGGTTAATTTTCAAAGCTTCAAATAATGATTTTATTGGAGAGGATTGAGATGACATGATAAGAGTGTAAAGTAGAAGAAGGTGAAGCTCACTGGGGTCCCTTTAGCTGCAGCCCCTCTCTCGCCGACAGCACAGCTGCTTTAGTAAATTATTTCACACAGACAGATTGCACTAAGAAGACGTCATTGGTCTGGAGCACAATGCTGGTTTTCTTTTCCAAGTGAAGTCAGCTTTGTGTTTTTTTTTTTACCCTCCCTTTTTATCACTCTCTCTCTCTCTCCCCTCCCTCTTTTCTTTTTCGATACAGTGCACGACTTTATTATGCTCTTGGTATTTCTGGGTTTCTGTGTGCGTGGCATGAACAAAATTTGCACAAAACATCTTTACACACAGACTTACCACGTACGTCTACCATCTAATTTTTTCAGTGACGCACAAATGAACATGTTTCTTTACAAAGAAATTCTTTGATTAAACTTTTTTCAGCAAGGACGCATTAAATTGATTTAAACGTGACAATTAACGCATTTGCAATGTTACAAAAGATTTCTTTCAAATAAATTGTGTTCTTTTGAACTTTCTATTCATTAAAGAATCCTGAAAAAATAGTAAGCAGCATAA